>NW_020527795.1:0-332218 GCF_003368295.1 Carassius auratus
ACCTTTCTACAGTCACTATAGTGCTGATCTCACACATTGAAGAGTGAGATATGTTATATCGTTAAGTTAGATGACATGTTAAGGTGCAAGCTCAATATGAAAATATATATGCAGGCCTCTTGTGTACCATATATGCAGGTCTTTATGAAGTAACTTGGAACAAGGAAGTGGCTTTTTTTTCTGGCTATAATGCACACCATTAATCTGCTAAAACATGAAACAATTTATAAATGCACAGTATTCACTGCAGTGTATTGTAATGTGCAAAACAGCATCACTTTAAACAAAGTTAAACACAAACTGGTTTTATCTTGCGCTGCCATTGCATTATGACAGCTGATTAAATGTGCCATAAAAGCTTCAGAAATAGGCCTACCTCTATGAATAATGGCCTGCATGGATTTTTACTTTACATATTGTTAATTTAAATGTTATATTTTAATTTCCATCACTTATAGCACTGCAATGTGTTAAGTAAGCAAATATGTTTTAGCATTAACAGCTGCTGCAGGCAAATGGATAGATGCATGTAACTATGGCTGTGACGATAACCACATCACCGCGGTAATGAGATACCGAGCGCAGTGTTACGCATCACCGCACTTTTTTGTAAAACAATTTTTGCAAGGAATTTGCAGGAGGAAGCTAGAGGTCTGCAGTGATTTATACCCCGGAACATGACCAGATTTCTTGTGACACAGGATTAAGTTTCAAATGGAAAAGAAGCCCACGTCAGGCAAGTCTGACTTGGGACATTCTTCTCAGGGATGTGCGATAAGTCACCAAACCATGTGATTTGTTGCTTCTTCACCGTAGTAAGAAAAAAAATCCCATACCGTCACAGCCCTACATGCTACACCCATAGATGCACCCTTAAACATTTGCACGCATGATCTATGACCCATTTACCTGAAGGCTGCATATTTACCTGAAGGCTGCAAGTGTTAAAGACCATAGAACTAAAGGTTTCCTCAATTCAAACTTCTCCCTTTGTTTCATTACATGCCGCCCACCAAGTATGCAGGCAGCGTAGAGTGCAGAGAAGAGGAAAGACTTCTTCCTGTAAGGAATGAGATGACAAAAAAATTAAGTCCAAAGAATTGTTCACTTCCTTTAGTGTGACCATCTGCTCACAGCATATTTTTAGTCATTTTGATTTATTTTTAATTTTATGTAAGTGACCAAGGTTTAAATTTGAAGCATATTCAAAGTTAGATTACATCAGTATTATACTATATATATATATATATATAATATTATAAAATATCAGAAAAAACTATAAAATCTGCACAGCATTTTTATTTTCCTGAAATATGCCATGTTTTGAATGAAACATGATTCCCCATACAACACAGTCAAATTCACAGACTTTGCATGCGGTAAAACAACCGCCTTGCAAACTGGTCCAGCAACTATCCTGACTGTATTATACTGCAGTTATGTAGCTGTTAGAAAAGCACCAGCAAAGCCAGAGCTTTTTCCAGCTTGCAATTCCGGTCTTAAAAATTTACACACACACACACACACACACACACACACACACAACACACCAAAAAAGAATGCGTTTAGATTTTTAGATGTATACACCTCAGAATGTTATCCATTTGGTTTAGCAACTTTGTTGCATTACATAAAACATTACATAATTTATGCCATTGTTTCTTAAATCCTATATTTATCACTTATCTTTTGCCAAAATTAAATAAACTGTTTTTGGAGCTTTCATCAAAAACAGCTTATTGGGCTTATTTTGACAGCTTGTGATGCTTTTAGGATCTCATAATATCTGGCAACGCTGTACTGCATTTATCTGAATATTCACTGTGAAGTCTAATTAAATTTTGAGGGCATTCTGATCGGAATTGAAAGAAATCCAGAGAAATCATTTGGAAATCACTGCATAAAGTATGTCTATTAAACACACATAATATCAAAGTTATGCTCAAGGGTACTAATATTTAAAACCTAACATTGTCACAATGTCAAAATAGTAATAATAAAAAATTCAGTTATGCAACATGAGAGAGATTTTATGGCTCTACTCATTTTGATACGAGTAAAAGAAAAAAAATTAGCAATGGCATGTAGTAATAAATTAACAAGCAAAACCAAAATCACAGTTGTTTTGGGCACTACATTTGAATACATGATCAAGTAAACATTATCAAATAAAACAAATTATTCATTATATAGTCTATGTAATAATACTCAGTTGATGCTATCAGTGTTGGCCATAAATAAAGTGAATTGAAGTGATTCACATCCTTATTAAAACAAACTAATAGATAGGAGCTTTGCCAGTCCAACATCCAGCTGGCATTATGAGCCAAAACTGGGCACGTCTCTTCTGCCAGTATAATTTCCAGGATGATGTGTGTTCTCTTTCCAAGAAATACCATCAAACCGGTGAACGAGGAGCCCCAGAGGTTCTTCTGGGTTTTAATTTGCATATGGGTAAAGTCTTAGACAAATCCTCTTTTCGACAGAATTCAAATAATACATAGACTTAAATAAAAATGCATACAGTAGAAGTAGTGCTAAGTGTCTTTTTATATTAAGTTTTTATCATTTTTTTGTTACACATGACATCTATAGGCTTTTTGTGAAGAAGAGTAAGGGTGTGGTTGTGAATGCATGCCTGAGCATCATTTTTTTATTTTTCTGCCCACTGGATGGGAGAAACACTGACCTCTTCTGGCTCAGAACAGTGATTCCATTCTGTGCCATACAGTCCCCACTTGAACCTTGACTTGTCATTGCATTGTTCTCTGTGTACAAAGGGAGGCTGCAGCAGTATTCACATATTTTATTGGACCAATTTATTGGTGTTACTGGATGACTGAACTCTTGTTTCTGGTTACAAATCAGTTAAATGCACTGGGTGTGATTGCTTACACTAACAGACACATTTCTTCACAGTGCCAGCTAGCAGGAAGCTTGTACTTGAGAAAACAGCTGGCAGCAAGATGCTGCTAATGGTAATCCAACTCTTGTATATCATGCCAGAACCAAATGTTTGATGCAGCTAAAATACACAGGGCTGGTTATTTTCATTTATTCATTTTATATTCAGTCTATCTCTTCATTTACAGTTTTTTTTTTTTTTTTTTTTTTTTTTAAATTTAAATTTAGATTTAAAATCTTTCTGGCGGAATGAACTACTGAAGAATACTCTTCATTTATGTGATTTGTGCATAGAAGCAAAAATAAGCAGCAATATTGACCAACACTACAATTCAAGAGTTTATCTGTAAGATGTTTTTTTTTTTTATTTTTTACTGTATTGTATTGTATTATTATTTTTTTATAAAATTGACCAAGGCTACAGGAATAATGTGAAATATTTTACTATATAGATTTTGTATTAAACCATCTAATGCCAAAGAATCAATGCATTAAATCATTGTGCTCACAATGTTGCTTAATATATATCTCCAACAAAATAATCTTAAATATATTTCCCGTATTCAATATATTGGACCAGCCCTAGATCCAGCAAAGAAGTGAAGGATCTGTCAGTGTGGAATATGAAAGGTATTTCATTTTAAAAAGCTTGATGTTCAGATGAGTTTTTGAGCTGTGCTGCAGTGAATGACAAAGCAGCATCACTCCCTTTTCATTAGCCCCTTATCTGGATACATGTTTTGGGGAGAATTTCAAATATCCTGCAAGAGGAGTGATTGAGTAAGTGGCATATGCCACACAGATGCAGTAAAGCCCTGTTTTATACCATCCAATGGCGATTCAAGAGAATATTACCATCTGGCCTTGTTGCTAAGTCAGTAAAGCAGAGCTACCGGAGCTTTCAGATAATGCAGCAAGAATTATCCAGAAAAAGATACTAAGACAGAAATATCCTAAGCAACAAATATTTTTATAAACATAACATATTCAGGTCCTGCGTCATCAACTTTCAATAAGTAGGTCTATGTATTGCAAGACCATCAAGTCCTTGAATTCTTCAACTGCATTTTTGTCCATGCTCTCAATTTTTTTTAGTTTTTCAGCTGAGCGCATTAAACCTGAAGTGGACAAAGACTGATGGTGAAGCTACCTGCAAGGGCTCCCATCTGGCCAAAGATGTTAAGGCTAGAAGTGCTTCCCAATTTATCTAGAGCCGCTAAATAAATGGATTTTGCAGCCTAATTGCAGTTTTAGACTAATGACGGTAGCAGAATCTGTTCTGCTCGATTCAGTGATATTTAACCAAACGCAGCACAATGTTGGAAAAGGGTATAGGAATGGTAGAATTAACTGAACAAGCACAGAAAAGGGTTTCTGTCAGCGCAAAACCTTGACATAGACATGCAAACGCAATCCTTTTTTTATTTTTATTTTTTATTATTATTCCATTTTAAAGGAATTAGTTCTGCCCTATATGAAAATATGCTGATTTTACTCACCCTTGTGCCTTCCAATATGAGTTTGGTTCTTCATCGAAACAATTTCTTCATCGAGAAATTTAGCATTACATCACTTGCTCACCAATGGATCCTCTACAGTGAATGGGTGCCATCAGAATGAGAGTCCAAACAGTTGATAAAAACACCATAATAATTCACAAGTAATCCACATGACTAAAGTCCATCAATTACGGCTTGTGAAGCAAGAAGCTGCGTGTTTGTAACAAATTTGATAATATATAAACTTTTAACCACTACTTCTGGCTAAAATACAAGCTCTCTATTCATAATATTGTTGTCTCCAATGAAAATGTCCACTTGTCTGAATTGGGAGACAAATATCATCTGATCTATCAACGTTTACAAGTGAAAACAGTTCTAAACAAGTATGCTGGTGGATTTTGCTTTGGGAAGACAACAAGGGATGGACTTTTTCACTGGAGCAAGTATTATTTGGTAGTGCTTATGGACTGGTCTTTTTGGCAGAAGAAACCGTTCAAATTTAAAAACACCATGAACATGAAGACTGTTTCTTACATGCAGCTTTAAACTTAACAAGATGTTAACTGATGGACTGGAGTAGAATGGGTTATTGTGTTTATATCAAATTTTCACTGTTTTTTTTTCTTTTTACATTTAGGGCTGAAATACAATATATATATATATATATATATTTCCATTTTTATTTTCCTAGCTAAACAGTTTCTGGCTAACACTACTGATTGCTGTTGCGTTTAAGATCTGAGTGCGATAACATGGCTAAGGCTAAACAAACTGATGGCTGATGTTATAATTTGTGACATGTGGAAAGGGCTTTAGCCAGAGGTATGTTTTTCTCTACCATTCTCTCCAAACATCAAATGCAATCTCTTCTTCGGGGCTACTCACACTGAAAACAGAAACAAGGGGACTGCTCTTTCAGAGGTCACATTTTGAAATACATTTTTGTCAAGTGCCCCTGGTTGTGGTGGGTGGCAAAGGTTTTAAGTTTGGTCAAAGACCTTTTAGACGTGTCCGTTGAAAGGTGCAGGAAAAGCAAATCTTATTTATAAATATAATCTCTCAAGGCCAGTGGCGTGGTGTAGTAAAGTGACTGTCTGCATTCATAAGATTCTATTAAGTAACATTTATTGCAGGGACAACGGTTTGTGGTGCCAGGAAACTCTACTATGTGTCTCTATTATGTAAGCCTGGCAGTCTGTGTGGAAACAGTCCACTTTTATTAATCCACAATATTTCTGTGCTTCCTGTCTGCTTGTGTCTTTATTTTGCGAGACAAAATGAGAGCTCATTAAAGAAAATTTTGGGCAGTGTAGTGTAGTGAGGATAGAGGATAAATATACACCCAGATTAGACATGACCTAAGGCTATCTTCCAACCTGAGGCTAATTCTCTCTGGTCAAACGCATTGCATAAGCCTTGGCAGCTCTGTCTTATTTGATCTTCCCTGAGAATTGTTTTGCCAATCAAAAAACAAATATTAGCAACCAACATAAAAAAAAAAAAAATCAATTATGCAAGTTTCCATTCTGTATTCGATATAACCACTGAAACTATTAACTGATAATAAATTTATAATAAAATTAATTCTTATTTTAATGGATAATAAATGAAAAATGTACATTTCTAATTATTTATTTATTTGTTTATTTAAAATGGCGAGGACAGATGTCAATATGGCTGTCTGTATAGCAGGTATGACTCAGCACTGTCAAATATTAGTGAACTATTTTTAGTGAAGTCATGTTTTACATAACAAGTACATGGCCTGTAAACTGCATGTATACACATTTATTGCTATATATGCTGAATATATGAGCACTGGCACAGCCGTTGAAATGCAATAGCCTACCAGTTGGAGTGTGATTTTTAAAAACATATTTTCATGAGTAATGCAACAATTTATTAATATACTCAATGTACTCAGATATTTTCTTTTATTTATTCATTTAAAAGATCTGGAAACTCTATAGTCTGTGTTGAAGCACCTGTGCTTGCCTAGCATGAATAATTCAAGAACTGTTTATCAAAGCTGACATTCTGTTTCCCTGATCATCAGGAAGATGTACGAAAGGATCCTGTGGTGTTGCAGTCATTCATCACAGAGCGGAACGTGGGATTATTAAAGCAGAGACACGCGCTCACGGTTGCTTTTTAAATGAGAACAGGCAGCAAGGGGTTGTGAAAAATGCTTTTTAAGCAAATGTTTAGTCTCGGTTTTCATACATTAGCCTTGAATGCAAAGGAGGCAATGTGAATTACCAGGATGATCTATAGTCATAAAAATGCTGAGTAACGGTACAGCTAATTGGTATTTAACCCCTTTGTTCATCCCCTCACTCAGCTGAATGGCCATTGGCAAAGACTTTGGTTGTTAGATATCTAATATTTTAACACACTGATCTTTATGGAGCTTCTACAAGATGCTATAGAAATATACAGGATGTTAAATTAAATTACAAAAAGAGGGCATGCATTTTGTAGATTGGGTAATTACATATTCGGTTACACCAGTAGGAAGTGCATATAAAGAAAAAAGCATTAAACTAATAAAAGAAGAAAAAAGGCAACAACAGAGAGGGCCATTATCATAGTCTTACTCATAAATCTGACTACAAGAAAGTAGATTTTAATTTATATCATGATATATTGCTTAATTTCAGTCGATACGATATAATTCCGATATCGATATGAACAACTTTTTTAAAAGCCTCAGAAAAACTGCACTGTACACCCACAACAAATGTCTGTTCAGACAAACTTTTGAAAAAATTGATTTGCCAAGTGAAGTCTATGAAATCTCCTCCTACAAACGATAGACCTATAATATTTCAGAAATAAAAACGGTACAAATAAATTAATGTTCACCATTTATTTGTATTTCGCCTTCACACAAACAAGAAATGTGAAATCACCATCAAGTAAACATAAAACTCTGACTCACCTTATTAATATCTTTAACTTTAAACTATAACATTATTCATATAGCTTGAAACAAAGGTGCTTCAGCTAGGATAAATAATATGCAAGACATTAATGCATTTAACCTCCAATTACAAATGCATGAAATGTTTTGATATATTAAACATAAAACACTGAATACTGATATTTGAAGTGATTTAAGAAAAAAAATCAAAACAGTCGAAATTTGAAAATAAAACTGCCAATAGGTGGACCAAACTTTTCATTCAAATATCCAATCAATCTTTCATTTTTGGCCACCTTTTTGCTGTAGATGACACAGCCTTAATGATTTCAAAAAAAAAAAAGAGAAAAAAAAACCTGGACATCACAATCTTTACAAAAATTAACCATGGTTTTATCATAAAACTGCTTTATTTTCTTTGCGTGATTTCTGAATGATTGAGACTATAAAGTCAATCAGACTGTATTAATAAATCATAGTCATAACTGTCTAGAGCTACAATTGTAATTTGTAAATAATACGATTTAATTACAATTTATTTATTTACTTTATATTTTATTAAAGTTCTATTTTGACCCATATAGTAAGGGGTTTTTATTTATTTACAAACATATAGAATTATATATATATATATATATATATATATATATATATAATATAATATAATATAAATTCTTTTTTTTTTGTCTTACAGTAATCGTTCACTCAAAAATTGAAAAATTATCATAATTTACTATCATATTGGTATGACTTTATTCTGTGTAAAACAAAAGGAGGGGTCAGGCAGATTGAGTTATTCATTATTGCTGCAGTTTTTTTTTCTTTCTTCATTTAATGAAAGTGAATGGTGACTGAGTTTGTCAGTCTGCCTGAAATCATTGTTGGTGTTCCATGGAAGGTAATAAGTGTTGGGAAGTGTATGAAAATAAATAAATAAATAAATGAGTGTAAATAATGACTAATAAAGAATTGTAGTGTTTGGGTTAACTATGCCTTTAAATCTGCATTTCAGTGTTAAACAGTTAAACACACAAGCAAAAGACACTCTTAAGTGATTAAAAAACAGGCTGAAATAGCCTAATCAACGAAACAGTATTATTAAACCTCATACATACAAGACAGATGTTTCTCCTCGCGGGATGAATAGATGTGATGCAAGCAACTCCGAGAAGTCAGCCAATGACGCGGAATTGTGATTGGTCGAATGTGTGTCAGCAGACATCAACAAACGCATCTCATTGGTTAGTTGCTATGAATTCTACACCAGCCTCACTTCTCTGTCTCCAAACGCGCTACATAAAAAAGCGTGAAATTGATCCTTAGCGAGTAATCGTGTTGACGTTACCATGTGTCAGGTACTTTAAACAAGAGCCACAGTTTCCAAGCCGGAAAACGTGGCAAATGCACAAAACCAGCGATGATTCCTGCCATTAACTACAGAATAATGTGCATGCATTTATCTATGTACAGGTGGATTTTTTAAAGACCATATACAGTCTTCAAATGCGGCAAATGTAATAACGATTTGCTTGCATGTCTCTGATTTCATATAATGACCTTCATTATGGCATTCATATTTTGTATGCTACAGAGATTGCGGGCTAGGCTAGGATTTGAGCTAGTGATGGGGAAGCCTGACTCATTTCAGCGAATCGGTTCTTTTGAACGATTCGTTTAAAAAAGGGTCTTTTTTTCGTAAAATCTTTTACGTCACGTAGCGATTGTCACCACGTATTCCCTAACAAACCTGCATAGCCTACCCTACTTCAACATTTCAGTAAAAACGTAGGCTGTCAGTGTTTATATATTCCTGTATTACGTTTTAAACTGTGTTTTATTCATAACAGCCTTTTTGCTCGTGTGTGTGTGTGTGTGTGTGTGTGTGTGTAACAAACTATCACAAAATCAAGTAACATATGTTGATAATAACAGTTCTACTTGTTGTACCTCGTCGTCCTATTAGTCAAACAATTCACCCAAATCAGTTCATTTCTCATAACGAATCAGACATGTTTGGAGGAGAATGAATCGGTTATTTGTAGACTCCAGAACCTCTTATTCACCCCGTTTCGTGAGCGAAGCTTTTTAAACCAGTTTCGTGAATCGATTCAACCGATTTATTGACAAGGTTCGACTCTAAAAGAACAAATCTTTCCTGAATCGGATATTGCTACTTTGGACAAGCGCTAATTAAGGCTGGATAAACCGCTTTGAAAAACACATTCAGTTTTATTTACGAAAAAAAATATCGTGTTTTTCAAATAAAGATATGAAGCCGTGCGGCATCGTGGAGGATGACCGTTCCAAATGTCACGAGGGACATAAACAGAGCATCACCTTGAATAGGCTTCGAATCTGATAGAGTGCAGCTTCAAATATCGCACCGCTCATTAGCCTACTTTTATTTTTCATTACATTATAATTTGTGTTATTAAATGGAACGCAATGCTGAAACAATATCGTTGAGTTTCGAATGGGGGAATCACACTGTGCATCTTGGTCTGGATGGTACATGCCAGTGACTCTCAGGAGTCCCCCGACGGTTTTTAAACGTCCGGCTTAATGCATGGTTCAGATGTTTAATGTGCTAGTCAGTAAGTGCAAAACAAGTGTACACGCTATCTAATGAACGGCTTTGTCGGCATCATAGCTGTGATCGATTATTATAGACCAGCTTATTTATCATGCATCAGAGCTACTGTACCAGTTCTCCTGCATCCATCGAATGGCTTCATCTTCATTGAATTGCCTCTCGAATTCGTATTCTTGCAAAGCCAGCACCGACATGGTCTCTCGTCCTGTAAACGCTTACTGGAGAACGTTAGGCTTTCTTTGCCGACTAAATGAGATCAGTTTGACGGATTTCTTAGCTTTGTCTCGCAGGCTCAGCTCCAGCCTTGCCCTCGCATCTCTCTTACTACCCCCAGCACACCGTTGAGTTGTTCTCGAATGTCAGCCTATTTGACTCAGCCCGTGCCGGCGGCATACGCCCTCCTCTCTTCTGAGGAAGAGGAGCGCAGCGCGGTCCTAATGCCGCAGACCTGATGCATCCTCCTGAGCTGTCGTCATCCCAGACTGCGGTGACCTTTGCCATACATTCGTTTGAACGATGCGTTTTTCAGCGTCGATGTTCAGACTGGACAGACTTTATTTGTGAAAATAAATCAACAGAATAACAACTGAACGAAACCAATCCATCATCTGCAGGGACTTCTAACATACTCTCAGGCAGTTCTTATATTTTCTCTTTATTATATTTTCTAACCTTCTATTATGTTTGATGATAACTAATAATATAAATATAAATAAAATATTCAATATCTGACCCTGAAAAACAAAACCCCTCATTAAGGGTAAATTTTTTTTAATTGAGATGTATACATCATCTGAAAATTGAATAGCCTAAATAAGCTTTCTATTGATGTATGGTTTGTTAGCAGTTGACAATATTTGGCTGAGATATTTGGAATCTGAGGGTGACAAAAAATCAAAATAGCCTATTAAGAAAATAACCTGTAAAGTTGTCCAAATGAAGTTCTTAGCAATGCACATTACTAATCAAAATTACATTTTGATATATTTACGGTAGGAAAATGACTAAATATTTTCATGGAACATCATCTTTACTTATCAATACGATGCAGTATCCTATTGACTTTTGACATTAAAGTAAATTCAACAATTGGGACCCATATTGGCTACTGCTACAAATATCCTTGTGCGACTTATGACTGGTTTTGTGGTCCAGGATCACATACAAGTAATATATAAATAAAACGTGTTGGTTAAAGGTGCCATAGAATGCAAAAATCACTTTTACAAGGTGTTTGAACACAGTTGTGTGGCCACAGCGCCAAATAGCCATTAAAAGAGTGGTGTGTTGGGCTGCACCAATGAACATAGGAGTCTCAATAGAGCACTGAGGTGCATTCTATGGCACCTTTAAACAAATAGTATAAAAATATTTAAAAATAGGATCCTTTGTTAAATAAAGTTAAAAAGAACAGCATTTATTTGAAACCGAATCTAACATTTTATTGTCTTTACGGTCACTTTTATCTAATTAATTTTAATTCCTTTCTGAATAAAAGCATTAATTTCTTTAAAATAAATAATAAAACAATTAAAAAAATACTGACCCCAAACTTGTATAAAATATCTTTCATGACATGAGGCCTGACTGACTGAAATTCAGGGGATATTTCTAAAAATCAGTGATTTCCAATTCCACCCCCGCTGCCCCCATGATGGATTATCATTCACAAAACAATATCTGATGTTGTTGGATGCTTGTTCTTTTTGCCAGAAAACATAATTAAGCTTCAGTTGAGCCAACACCTAGAGGAGAGGTGCTTTCTTTGTCTGCTGTGGCGTGGAAAAAAAATCCACAGAAATTAACTGGTTTCTTGGATATGCATGGGCTTGGCCTATAAAGCATCCAGAAGTGTGTCACCCAAAGCAGTAAGGTTATCAGTTAAATTAAACATTTAATCTTCTATTAAAAGGTTATTACAAAGAATATCATAGTTTACTTTTAACCTCTACAGAAATTTTTGATTGTTTAAATGTTTGATGAAATAAAACACTTAGTTGAAGAACACTACTAATAATCTCCAGTTATTGTAAATATCATAGCAACACAATAACAAGAGAGGATACAGAAATTCACATTTTTTTTTTTTTTTTTTGAGAAATACACCACTACAAATAGTTACTGTGCACAGTAAAACAGTGCACAGTCCCTTTATCTCTGATGCCATTACTGCTGTGGATTCATAATTTTCCCATATGAATTCACCGTCCTTCATTAACTTCCTCAAGGCCCCTCTAAGGAGCTCCAGCAACTATGAGCTTACTCAGCTCCGGGGACAGTCGTTGTATTGATTCTAGGGAACGCAATTGATTCAGCTAGAAGTCAGGTCACCTTTATATAACAGAGAGTGTTTCAAAGCAGCTCACATTATTAAACTGGAAAGTAACAGAATACATGATGCAAACTGCAAAACTAAGGCAAATACCATTTCTGCTGTGGAGAAACTATACCAAGACAATAGTGCTTATTATTCAGATCCAATCAGTTATATGTCGGTTTAGTTCAGTTAACTAAAGTAAATTTTTGTGATAAGCAGCTCTTCTGAAGACATAGGGCAGTTATTCAACTCCAGTCTGTTCAGTGATGGTTCAGTTCAATGTCGATGTTGCAAAACTAGAAATATCATGGGCTCTATACAGGTGATGAAGCTTGATAGCAAGTTCAGCAAACAGACTTGGAGGGAAATTGGAAAAAAAAAACATGCATTAATATGCTTTTAGAATAGTCATAGGGTGTGACTAAGTGAGAGAATGTGAGTCATAGTAAAGAGAGGAAGTTAATCAGTTACAGGTATCCAGATGTATTATAATTATTATCAGATGTCATAAATCTATTGTGATGTCAACTTATCTGTCAAAAAGTGCTGCTATTATACCTTTACTTTTGTCATTTGTGTATTTGCTCTCAGGAAAGTAAAATGATGTCCAATCCTCATTTGTCATCCTCCAATGAAACATGTCAGATCCTGTAAAGTTGAAAAATAACTTGTTTGATATTGAGCCAGTGCTGTTTTATACTGTGTTGTGTGTGTGTGTTAATCATCTAAGTTGTTCTGTAAAGATTAGTGGTTACCTGTCATTTAACAGATGCCTTTACTACAGTAAAGGCAGAGATATTGAATTATGGTGTGATTATTTCAAAGATGCAATATGAAGCATAGTAACGGGCTGATTTGAAATATTCTGTGGTTCACAAATCACCTGTCTGAATGTGTACTTTAAACCTTTAAATTATAAATCCTGGTCCAATATTAGTATATTATAGAATACAATATACACTGAAAAAAGTCTAACATTGCTGTTATTCGTTTAATGTGTATTTTGTCGTTGGAATAGCTTAAAATTATTGTTTTTTACATTTAAACTAAACGTTTTAGTTTATATTTATGGTTGAATCCATTTTTTTTACATGGATACAATATGATTTGCAGCGGGGCATTAAACTGAATTTATTCATTTGATCAAAGCAATTTTATTAAATTAAGCATGGTTTGCACATGCGCATTGCTGAGTTGGAGTTCCGCTCTCTGACCACCTGACCTGTTTATTTAAAGAATTTAAAAAAAAAAAACGTCCGTTAACAGTTGAACTGTGTGGCGGCCGCAGTTACTTACACTTCAACAGACCCCTCCAGGCTGGCTGAGAGACACAGAAGAACTACGAGCAACTCTGAAGAAGGTAAAATAATCAACTTTGTATACCCTTAATGTTTATTATTTTATTGTTTTCAATTAACGTTTTACCTGACTGGCCTCGTATTTTCAGCATTCACGCTCGATAGTATGTAACTATCACTAGGATATCACTATTATTTCTAAATGCATAATTATGCTAGACATTTTTTTCCGCTCAATTTCTGACACTTGAAATGCAGTAGTAAACCCCCATGTTCAAGCTTCAAACATCATGGATGCAAACAGCGCGCTTTTCGACACCTCCCGCTTTTTTCGCGTCAGTCTGCATGATTGCAGTTATGAGAGATTATAATTTCACAAAGTCATCTGAAGTCATTCCATAGGCCATAGCTTAATCTGAGGGACAGAATTATATTTAGATAATTAAATTACAGTTTACGGAAACTCGTCTTCCCTCTCCCTGCGGCTGTCAATCATTCTCCATTTTAAATTCAAACCGCGCGCCTCGTCCGTTACAGCAGGATCGAGCAGGATACACGGTAAAACTCTCTCCAATATGATATATTCACATTATGATGCTTGATCTGTAGATAAAGGGCTGTGGATTTGCATAAAATGATTATTTAGTTGGAGTTTTGTGCTGATTTTAAACGACTCGCCACGGTGTGTCTGTTAGATCACACATTACAAGAACTATGAATTGGCATCAAACCAACAATAAATGGAATTTAAAACCGTGAAGAAACAAATGATCGATAAACTGTTGGACGGATATACACAAGGATTTGTGCGCTCGACATTTCTTAGCTTTGTGCCGTGAACGAATCGTTCGATTTAACCGGTTCTTCTTAGTGAACCGTTTGAACTAGTTCACCAAATCGAACTGAATCGTTTGAAACGATTCACATCTCCAATATGCATTAATCCGCAAATGACTTAAGCTGTTAACTTTTTAATGTGGCTGACACTCCCTCTGAGTTCAAACAAACCAATATCCCAGTGTAATTCATTTACTCAAACAGTACACTGACTGACTGAACTGCTGTGAAGAGAACTGAAGATGAACACCAAGCAGAGCCAGATTACAAACGAACTAGCCCCACTGCTGGAGCGGTTCTCTTTCTCGAGTCAAGAACCAGTTGCATCAGTTTTCCGATCAGCAGTACGTACACTGAACCGAGAATCGTTTCTATCGGACACGTCCGATTTGATAACCGATGAGCTGATGATACTGCGCATGCATGATTCAGCGTGAAGCAGACTGACATACAGAGCGTCTGAACTGAACTGGTTCTTTTGTTATTGATTCTGACCTGGCGAAACGTAAGTTTATTTCATAACAAATACATTGCAATAAATTATGTATAGTAAATGGATTACGATTTCTGCCCTTATGACATCTAATTTATTTACTTTATATCTTCAAGACTTAAATCCTCATGCACATTATTGCTGTTACTTTATTTCCGTGTGTTGTTGCAAAACTTAATTGTAAACTTTCCATGATTATGAGGTTTTTAACTGACTAAAGTTATGATTAAGGACTTTATATTTGATAGACTTCTGTAATGACGTCAATACGTTGAGCGTAAAAGAACAGATGGACTTTTTTTTGTTTGTTTTTTTGACTTGGGTCTCTGCAGAGCAAAAGTGGGCGTTTATCACCTTGTGAGTGTTTTCAAACTGCTGGGTGTTTCTAAATCATGCAATTAAAATGATCACCCTTACCCAACCCCAGCCCTAAACCTAACATCACTATGACATTAGCCAATCAGGTATCATGGTGTAAAAACACCCTGATTTGGTAACTCCCATTACATTCCTGCAGAGACCTATGCTGTTTTTTTTTTCAACCGGTTTATTGAATCGAACTGCCCAAAATACTTTTTGACTACATTTTACATGTGTTTGCATCCCTGAAACTCTGAAACTTGACTAATGGTAATGGTTACTTATGCTATCAATAGCTAAAGGTCCTATGTGATCTTTTATTTGCACTCCTAATTATCTTGTGTTCAGTATTTATCAGCCATAATATTACAAGGCGCAGCTATTTGTATCTGGTAATGTTAGTTTGCTACACTATTAACAGCATTTACATGTGGTAGAAATTTACCAAAATGTTAGCCAGCTTTCCTAAAATCATAAAATAAAGTATATATCTATTAATGTTAAATGTTGGGTATTCTTAATTTGTGTATGATGTTAGTAGTTAACACACTTTGATGGCTGAAACTTAAATCATGTTTTCTCTTTCAGCTTCAGGGAAGCAGCCACCAATCAGCTGTTCCTGCTGTGCAAATTATTTGGAATCTCCTGCCAGTGATCATTGCTTGTGGTAAGTTCTATTTCCAATGTCATGAGGACATTTGTGATAATTAGGCATCCTAAAGTGTAAAATTTTCTCTCATCTGGGAAGTTGTCTACCAGATCTACTAAGTAAAACTAGATCATCACTTTTAATTTAGTCACATCCCTTGTAATGAACATTTGATTATTTTGATTTGCTAATCAAATGTTTTGTTTTGAAAGTTTAGATTGTATAAGAGCTTGGCACATTATGATCTAACATGAAATCGGGAGATTTTCTGAAATTATAACATATTTTCTTTCTTTTTTTTGTGCAGGATAATGAGGTTGAAGAACTGGAGCGGACAACCATGGCGATCTTTATCACTGGGAAAGAGGATCCTCTCCATCCACCTAAAGACATTAAAATTGTTGTAGAAGGAAAAGAGGTCCTGAACGAGTTGCCATCAGTTGCTGGGCTCATATATACACTAAACCTAAAATATCCAAAAAGGCTACAGTTCACCTTTGAATTTGTGCAAAAGGTCCTGATGGAGCTTGATGGAATAAAGATGACCCCAAAAGTCACTAGACTGACCACTCAGCTGTACAGGGATTAATTGTATAATTGCATAATTGTTACATTTTATTGTGTTTTTACAGCCAAGACTTTAGATCCTTTTAATAAAAAGGTTGTACTAACAAGGCTGCATTTTCACTGCAGCATTTACAAATGTGGCTGCCCAAGTTCGATGGCTACCAGGTACAAAGGTTGAATAAGGCCAAGTCTTATGAACAACTGAAGAGACTGATTGCAGTGTTTTCAAGTATTTCTGCTGTCAATCTTCATACATTTGAAGCAAATGTTCAATGTTGTGAGTTTATTGAACAATAAATGTGTTCTAAAGGAAAAGTGTTCTGAGTAGTCATTGATTAAAATTTATTGAAATCATTAATTAAATAAAATAATTAATTTAATCGGACCTATAAAAATTAGTTTGTTCCAAACTAAAATAATTAATTTAATTTAACCTATACATATTAGTTTAGTTGGTTTGTTCTAATTTAAAAAAATTAGTTTGTTCCAACCTAAAATAATTAGATTGATCAACCTTTATAAAGTGGTTTGCATGGATTTAAAATTTTCAAGTTAAACTAAATTAAATTATTTACATTGAGTCAATGTCAAATGTTTCGTGTGATTGATTACTTCAATTTTTTTAAGTTGATACAAGGTTTTTATTTTTTCAGTGTAACTTCAATATAATAGTTGTTGGGCCTAATGTCTCTGATATGGTATGATAGAGCATCAAACAAATTAGAAACTTAGTAAATTATTATTATTATTTAGAAATTAATGTAATACTTTACTTTTTTTAGGCAAAAAAAAAAAAAAAAAAAAATGTGTACAATTCATTTGTACAACACACTATTTGTCTTCTTCCTACTTAATGTTGCACCATCTAGTGGTCACACACTGAAACAACCGTTCTATGATGAAATTTCTAATTTCAGCAATTTTCTTTTGTACATGATTTTATATATATATATATATATATATATATATATATATATATATATATAATATATATATATATATATATATATATATATATATATATTATAATTGTCCAAACTGAAATGTATCTTTAATAATATTACTATTTTAACTGCATTATATAGTGGTGTTGATGCATCTAATAATGTGAAATAACAATACTTCCAATGATTATTGCTTACATTTTTATGCAGTGATCTACATTTTTTATGTTGGTTCATTGCTCTTAAAAAACAACTCATTAGCCAGAAAGCAGTTGTGACTGCTTGAACAAACTGTACACACATCCTGAGGAGCTGGGTGTGGTTAGGATGCAAAGGACTAGGCCTATTATGATGTTAATGAGTATTACCTTTGTTAAAAACGTCCTTGCTTATTAAATAAGGATAGGTATGTTGGGCATCAAGTGGTTGGATACTCTCAATGATGGGAGTGTATTTTTAATGTTATTAGTTGTACTGCCCCCTGTTGGACGTGATTGTGTATTACAAATGTATTACAAACGTTTGAAATTATGCTTCAGGCATTTAGGTTTTGGTTAGGTGTGGTGGAGTTTTGAATGTTTCAGCCTATGCTGCAGGGCATTAGATAATGTTTTACGGAGTACAACACGTTATATAAATAAATTACAGCAATTCTTGTCCCATCTGCTAAAAATGATTGACAAATAATATTGTAAAGGGGGGCAGTCTAGGCTAGTCTTTATAACAGTTACACCATTACATTCTCATCCTCTTATTAAATCAGATTGGCATTGAAAGCTAGTATTCTTTCTTTATAAGTAGATTTTCCAGCAAAATCCGTAATCACAGCATGTCACAGCAGCCCGCCGTATGTCATCTCAAAGGAAACACTGCACCTGCTGCAGTAAGAAGTTGGAAAGTCAGTTAAATAGCTTTATACTCCAGCTAATCAAGCCATCACAGAGACACAGCGAGGCACAGCTGATTGACAGACACAAAATAGTCTGCTTCACTACTAAACTCTCTGCACTGTATGCGTGTTGCACTTCTGCATCTAAAGATCCATTAATGTCGATCAGCTCACGTCATCTTTCCACTGAGATTAGCAGGATTTTGGAGCGCAAACTGTGGGATGTAATGAGGAGGATGTTTGAAAAAGAATCGCAGCAGATTGCTTTCACTGGTTTATTAGGCAGCCTGCAGGTTCAAACATGTCTCCCCTTATGAAAGATTAAAAACGTCAGATGAAGGCTGCAGCGTATGCATTATCATACATCTTTAAGGGTTGCAGAACGTTGTGCATCTGAGCTTGCCGCTTTATGTTCTGCAGAGCGTGGTTTGTTTATAATAACTGACATATTGAATATTTTCTCATGCGGTTGACATGGTATTTTTTAGCACCTAGTCAGTATGTTGTGTAATTACAGTGTTGATATGGTTGTCTTGCTCGAGGCTTAATGCTCTTGACCTTTTCAAATTTGATGTGTTAAGGCTTAAAGGGGTGGTTGATTACCATTTCTCTTTTTTAACGCTAGTTGGTGTAAAGTTGCTGTTTGAGCATGAACAATAGCTGCAAAGTTCGAAGCTGAAAGTTTGATGCGAATGTATTTTAAAATTCTGGCAGTTAAATTCTAACAAAAAACGGCTGGTAGGGACTACAACTAGTTACTTCCCGGGTTCGTGGCGTAACAAACCCAGATAAACCCCGCCCTTGGGAAAAAGGCAGAAAAGGGTAGCGAGACCATGCTGCGCTGCTTTAGGCTACGTCCACATGAAGCCAGAGCTTTCCCTATCCTATCTTTTTTTCCCCTCATCTCAAGAAATATCTGCAACAACACGAAACCACGAAAACGGTAAAAACTATGTAGTATACATGCCAGACCAGTATGTGGCGCTGTAATTCTGCGGTATACAAACAAACGTGGAACAATACATTTATTGTTAGTTGTTAAAATGTTAATGTTAGTTAATAAAAAGACAATCGCTCAGTGTTTGTTCATGTTTTTGTTGCTGTTACATGATGTAGCGGTGCCTGACTAGCGGCAAGACGTGGGCTGAGGTCGTCATAGTTTCAGAAAATTACACACATTCGCTGTCCACATGAAAACGCAAGTGTGCCGTTTTCAGATTTATCCATTCTGGGACATGGTTTCCAAAAAATATCGGACATGCTCTGCGTCTCTCTCTCTCTCTTTCTCTCTCTCTCTCTCATTTAGTTTAGCTCCAACAATGACCTGTTCCAATTATACACTTATTTTCACATAGCTGTGAGAATCATTATACATATACCATGTATGTATTAATGATGCTGTTGTTTACAATGCAACCGGAGTACATGCTGCTGAGGAGAGGGGCGGGACATTTAGATGTGCACTAGAGGCAGTTTAGCCAATTACAACACACTGGGCTAGCTAACCAATCAGAGCCCATCGCCTATTTCTGAGGGCGGGGCTCCATAAAGAGCCAGAAATTATCAGCACCTTTCTCAGAGTAGGGAAAGAGAGATGAGGAATAAAGGAAAATTATATGAAATATAAGGTTTTTTTTATCATAAAAGACTGCACCCCATAAACACAATCACACCTAGAAAAAAAAATAAAAAAAAAATAATACAGTGAACCACTCCTTTAAGTGAATGATGATGTCATATTTGTGAAAGGTGATGAGGTTGAGAGAGCACAAGTTTTTTGTTACTGTTAACACTCAGCTTCACAATGCTGTCATTCATTCCCTTCTTACCTTTCACACTGAATTCTTTAGGCACTGCAGGCACACACAATTAAACATCAGTTGCAGCTCTTATACATTACTTGTCAACTTTTTTTTATGTGTATGCAGCTGCTTTTCAAAAGTTTGCATAGCAAGTGCATAATTGACAAAACAATAGGGAAGAGTGTATGTTCTGTGCCTGTGGGGAGCTCTGGTCTGTTTTAGGGTGTGTGCTTCCTAACATAACTAGTTCCTTTTGTTGTTTACGAGAAAATGGCCAACAGGTTTCCAGTAATTAAACAGTATTTTTTTTTCTATATAAATATGTTTTTTTAGATCAATGTTTTTTTTCCTTTATTTTATGTAATGGAGGATTTGTTTTATTCCTATTTCATGTTTTTTTATATGCATGTTTAAGTGTTGTTTTATTGGTGGCTATTGCTTACATTTATTTTTAGACTTTTGCAGATACTTGTGCATGCTGCATATCAACATGCTTTACATCCTCACAATATTACTGGAACACAATCACAGCTGTTATTTTGGGAAAATATTCTGTATCTCTCTGCATCCAAAATTAAAAGCTTCTCGCAGTCTGGACAGCTTATAGGCTTTATTTAAGCATTGCATTACATCATCAGTCCTCCGTTACTCGCTTCCCACTGCAAAACAATAGAGAAATGTTGCGGTTGGGCCTTCACTGATACTATCTTTGTTAATTCCACACACATCCGTGCATCTGTGATTTCATGGTACTCGCTGTGTGGAATTCCTAATCGATTTTCGAATCAAAACATTTAAGATGTTTCTTTTAATATAATTTGAGAAAGCAGGAAGTGTCTGAGTCATGAAAGTTTACTCCATGTCTGATCGTTCACACGCTCCCACACTAGCACATGCCTGCGGCCAGAGAAGCCGTCCCAGCGTCACACTCATCTCATCAAAGGCAGGGCTGTGTCAGACACACACACACACCCGAATACACAAAAAAGAACACTCAAGCATGTCAAACGATAGGATATATACACGGATACACACAAGCTCTGGCACATCCTAAGAAAGGTAGACACACACTTTGACCAACGAAACATAAGCACATCAGATGAAAGGGTATAGACATGCATGTTAGCAATATGCCAACACGTTTTCCAAACACAAAAAGAACACAGATATGCACACAAAGAACGTATGAGAGAGAAGAGGCACAGGCACAGACACATAGTTGCCCTATAGAAAACATAATCATGACTTTTTTGGTCTGATCTTAAAGGAGTAGTTCACCCAAAAAAAGTATTGAGTTATTTATCCACCCTCACGTTGTTCCAAATTTGTTGGAAAGTTTGTATTCATTGGAAAACCAAAGGAGGCATTTTAAAATCTCTCTCTCTACACAAAAAAAAGACAGTGGGATCCAATAACAGTTTAAACTTACTTTAAAATTTATTCTTTTGTGTACCACAGAATAAATAAAACCATAACGGTTTAAAATGACATTATAGGGTGAGTAAATGACAAAATGTTCATTTTTGGGTGAACTATCGCTTTAACTAAAGTCAGTGACATGTGAAGTCTCACCACCACACCCATAATCTTCACTACATTCTCTCCAACAATTCAAGCTCACCCCATCTGATGTTTGCTCACTTTTTAAAAAAAACCTCCAGCTCAGTTACTGGGTCCTGCACATGTAATGACGGGAGGATCTATGGAGTCATTCTGGGTCAGTACCAGCTGGCTATGTGCACATTTTCCCCAAATGCATTAGCACACTGTTAGAAATGTCTGTAAATTTAACAGTATTTAACTGTAAAATGAACTGTATTTTACTGTAGGACAGTTATACAGCATATTACTGTATTTTAAAGTTACATTTTGGGGAATACCCTCTTGGCAACACTAAATTACAGTATTTTTAATTTACTGTAAATCTAAATACAGTAAAGAAAAAATGAGCGCGAAACCTGACCAATCACAGATCAAGTTTTATTTCCCACTTGGAGAAAGAAGAAAGAAGAAAACAAGACACACAGATGCGAAAAGAACCAGTCAGATGCAAAGGTGGGTACAAATATTACTTCTTTTACTTTAAATATATTATATCTTTGGTTTAACTAAAACAAAAATATAAATTCAAAAAACTCTGCCACTGATCAGCGCGCAGTCACCTCACATTTATGCTGTGAAGAGAGCTAGAGAGAGTTGTGGTGACACTGTGCAAACATTCATATTTCTTTCCTTTCTTTCCCTTTTCTGAACGTTTCACCGTCAAAATATGGACATTAACGGGTCTCTGCCTTGGGTTTGACCACTCCAGGAGCTGGTGAGTGTTCATGTCAACTGTTAGCCGAACAACAAAGCTTTCGTGGATTTAGCTTAAAGTCAGTCGGATTTTTTCCCGCTATTATCGCTTGCTGTTAACTGATTACCCCATATAAATGCACGTCATGCTTGTAGTGCTAGAGTAAAACCCGCAATGTTCGTGTCGTGTGCAAACACTGGCGTCTCTGTGGAGACATTATACGCCTTTATTAATCATGACAAAGGGCATAAAAACACGGCGAATTTAAGGTTTTCGTGTGCAGTTCCTGAATGCCCATACACTTTCCAAAGCCTCTCCGCCCCTCAGTCTCATATTTAACGTTACCTTAAACACATAAAGTTAAGGAAACTAAACAACCAAGAGAAAAATATGTCTACTTCAAATGTAACATTTGTTCTGTACATCAGCATCGGGAGAATAACATAATCTCGTTCGCGAAAATGCGCCGCAAATGGCACAGAACATAATGGAAATGTTTTCAGGGGACCCCAGTAAGTGACGAACCCGACTGTGTACATCCAATGCGCGATCAACGGCTGTCCGAATTCACTCACTCGTTTTCATTCACAGCTTCAAGTGAACCGTATTAGTGGACTAATGTAGAAATGAGTGAATGAGTGTTAAGGGGGCGATTTCGGATTTAGCCAACGTAATTTCCTCATTATTTTAACCTGGGATGTTCTCGTATCAGCTTAATAGCTGTACTTAGGACATAAATGTCTTATTATTGCTGTTAAAATAACTGTTGCAAATAAATACATTTTATACAAAAAAGTTTTCGTAATATGCTTTATTTATCTGTGTGTGTCTCAACTTTAAAATTAGCTGTTTCATCTTTGGACCCTACATTACCTTACATTTCTTACCTATGAAACTTATTTAAACATAACATTAAATTTTTTTTTACAATGTTACTAATGTATAGATTAATATCTCACCCTCATGTTCTTTTTACATTTTTTATATTGCATATAAAGTTGTATGTCATAAATATGTAATCTCTGTATTTTTTGCAAGAAAACAAAAGTAGACGTTGAGTACTAAACATGCTCCATCCGGGTTCGTCACATATTGGGTCCCCTGGAAATATTTCCGTTGTGTTCTGTGCCATTTGCAGTGCATTTCTGTATTTGGTTGTGTTGTGAATATTTGGTTGTTTTGTTAGACATTTTTCACATCAAATGATCTAACTTTTTTTTCTGTTATGTAAAGGTTCAATGTTAACCCTGACAGCAGCAAGTGCTCCTCAAAGTTCCACGTCATCAAAAGAAGTGGGAAGATGGTGCAAAGGAAGAACTCTGGTCTGAACCCTCATGTATCCTCCTTCATTAAAGGGATAGTTCACCCAAAAAATTAATTCACCCATTAATAACTCACCCTAATGTCGTTCCAAACCCGTGAGACCTCCATTTATGTCCTCTGTCCCTCCATTGAAGCTGTGTGTTCGGTCTGCTGTCCATGTCCAGAAAGGTAAGAAAAACATCATCAAAGTAGTCCATGTGATTTCAGGGGTCAGTTAGAATTTTTTGAAGCATCGAAAATACGTTTTTGTCCAAAAATAGCAAAGACTACAACTTTATTCAGCATTGTCTTCTCTTCCGTGTCTGTTGTGAGAGAGAGTTCAAAACAAAGCAGTTTGTGATATCTGGTTCGCGAACGAATCACTCCATGTAATTGGATCCTTTTGAACCAGTTCACCAAATCGAACTGAATCATTTTAAATGGTTCGCATCTCCAATACGCATTAATCCACAAATTACTTAAACTGTTAACTTTTTTTAATGTGGCTGACACTTCTGAGTTCAAACAAACCAATATCCCGGAGTAATTCATTTACTCAAAAAGTACACTGACTGAACTGCTGTGAGGAGAGAACTGAAGATGAACACCGAGCTGAGCCAGATAATGAACAAAATACTGACTCGTTCTCGAGTCAGCCACATTAAAAAAGTTAACAGCTTAAGTAATTTGTGAATTAATGCGTATTGGAGACGCGAACAGTATAAAAAGATTCAGTTTGATTTGGTGAACTGGTTCAAAAAGATCCGGTTACATCGAATGATTCATGAACTGGATATCACAAACTGCTTTGTTTTGAACTGTCTCACAACAGACCCGGAAGAGAAGACAATGCTGAATAAAGTCGTAGTTTTTGCTATTTTTGGACCAAAATGTATTTTCGACGCTTCAAAAAATTCTAACTGACCCTCTGATGTCACATGGACTACTTTGATGATGTTTTTCTTACCTTTCTGGACATGGACAGTATACCACACACACAGCTTCAATGGAGGGACTGAGAGCTCTCGGACTAAATCTAAAATATCTTAAACTGTGTTCTGAAGATAAACGGAAGTCTCACGGGTTTGGAACGACATGAGGGTAAGTTATTAATGACCTAATTCTGATTTTTGGGTGAACTATCCCTTTAAGGAGTTTCTGGATTTCAGCTGGCAAAACTATTAAGCTACTAAGAGCAAATACATTCTACACAGGAGTTTTCTGAATTTGTAAATTTTTAAGATTGTTCTTATGACTGAATCTGTTCATGTCTGTTGTTTTAAAATGCTCTTAATATGAAACTTTTATGTATAAATGAAATGTATTCAAGTTTTTGGAAAACTGAAAGTACAATCTGCAAGAATATTAAAATGTTATTTCAAGTATTACAATTTAACTATTAAACCAATAAAATAATTTAAACAGTCTTTTGTTTCTTTTTATAGTTTTTACTACTGAGACATGAGACCTGTTGAAATACAATAATTTGTAAAGTTTTACAATACATAATAAAAGTGAACCAATTACAGTAAATTTCACAGTGTAAAGTAATATTTTATTGTATTAAAATATATAAAAGGAGAAAAAAACATAATTGTGTTTTACAGTAAAAAAATATATTACTGCAAATACATTTACAGCAAGTTAAATGGTACTGTAAATATGAATACAGTATTTTTACTGTAAGTTTAATTTACAGTAAGTTACTGGCAAACTGCTGCCAGTAAGTTACTGTAATTTCTACAGGAAATGTTTTACAGTGCATGATTTAATAGACAACCGAGAGGTGCATTTCAGAACCTATTGAATGAGGCATCGTACTCTTAAATAACTTTGTTATTCTTGTGCAAGAGAGTAGCTTTGTACTTGACCAGTATGGGTTTCCAATGGCTGGTGCCAATACTGGTATCTAGAGAAAACATGGTGGTTAATAGCCAATATAATGCTGTAATAGGCCTATAATTCAAATGTTTTATAAAAAAAAATAAAAAAATAAGAGAAGGAAATGGAAAGTTCATTGAATGACATGGCTGTCAGTGAAGGTTTGGAGCTGACACATAACCTTTACATTAATTAGCCATGTGAACACCTGTTTTTGGACAGTGCCAATAATCATCTCAAAATAGCCAAATGTCAGCTGATTAACTGGTCTGTCCAACGTTGTTCCATGTCTTCTATGGAAACACGTTTGTAATTGTTGTAATGCTGGGCTATTATAATATAATGTTGTGGAACAATATATTAATATGGATTAAATATTTATAGCTTGGTGTGCAAATATGAAAATGGTCGTATTCTCTTAGATTCTGAATGTGTTGCAGGTCAGGCCGTGTTGTTTTTCGTGGAGAACGATTTAAGCGCGAGAATGTGCGAGGTCATCTCACCCAGACCTTGCGCTTAAATCGCTTCAATCTGATTGGACAATCTGTGCTTTTGCCAAGATTAGGGTGGTAACAACATAGTTCAGTTCATCAATATGTAGACTCATGCAGCGACGACGACAGGGAACATAAAATACTGACTTTTTGACCAGTAATATCTGGTCATAACATCCAGGAGAATTCGAGTAAATCTGCCATATCCATCAACCTAATATGGGCATAAATTGGCATGTTTGTAATTTTCTAAACAGATTTTATGGAGGCCTATTACCGATATTTGAACATATTTGCTTCACTAACATGTTATGTTAAATATATTTAATTTTCCAAAGGAAAATAATTGTTGCTAATAGTAGTTGTTCCATCTAATATAGTAGTTGTTCCATAATTTCAGTTGTTCCATCTATTCACACTTTCGACTGTAGATCATATTTTAAATTGTGAGCATACTCCAGAATTATTACACCTTTCTGGATTTCAGAAAGTATGAAGGATTTAACGAAATTTGTGAAGGCAGTAAAAATTAGTTTTGGTGTTATTTGGTGCAGCTGTTAGTCATTTATCAAAATGAAATACTGCAGAATGTTAACTGTGGTTTCCCTAAATATCTACTGCAAACTCAATATGAAATATGCATTTAAAATATAGGCCTACCACTGAGTAGATTATAGATTGCAGGCTATTTAACGTTTTTGTAAAGGCTGTAACACAAAAATGCAAATAAGATACCATTGCATTTTGTTTGAATAACAAAATTACCCATTATTATGGAAATCAGAAAAGATATCGGTCATACCAGTGTTATCTATTACAGTAGTCAAAAAATACAAAGTCTAACGGGTGAAATAGTAGCCTACAGCGGACGCTGAAGAAGGTTTTTGGTTCCGCTATAAATATTTCTAAATAGCCAAAAGATAGCGGGATTAAGAGTTAGGCCTACGGTACTTTTCGAAAGACAAATATAGGAATTATATTAAATTATTTCAAATTTAAACGCATCGTAGGCCACTTTTCAACTTCAACATTATAACGGCAAATTATAATAATTAACAGCTTAACAACCCAGTGCCATTTCAGAACACAAACAATTAAATATGCGATTTAAGAAACATTCAGCGTCAGGGAATTGGTGATTAAATAGCCTATTTTAAAATACATTTTCCAAAAGAGAAACTACTTAAATTGTCCAAGTATCGTATTTTGTGTAGGCACATAACATAAACTATATCATAGAACACGGCAAGACTGTTGCACTGCGCAGGGAAGCCTATGAAGAAACAAGTTACTTATGAATGCAAACTTTTGGCGCTTCTCTTCGTCATGCAAGGACATGTTTGTAGTTTTTGCTGATAATGCGCAATAAAATGCCTTACCTTTATGCAGTCTTCTAGAGAATAGAGGGAACAGCTTTCTCGGCAGTGTTTAGGCCGACTGAAGGGTTCCTCTCTGGATCTGCTCTGAATAGCTCCCGTGGGCCCCCCGCTCACAGTGTTTATTGAGATGTGTATTGGGACCCCCAGACCGTCATGTTGCTGAGAATGAATAATTTAGGCCTGGTTAGATTGAGAGCTCTTCGCTGAGAGCATCAGGAATGTGTACACCTGAAAATGGGTGATTTATGATCTGGAGATTTTAGACAAGCGTTTGTTGTTTTAACGTCAACGCTTTAAATTAGCATAGACGTTTTACTTTTCATTCAACTGCAGTAGCTTATTTTCAAAATCTTTAATAGTAGCATTCAGTTTTACAATTTCCTCCACTCCACCCTTGTTCTGTCTGCCTCATTAATCATCACTATATGAGAGTATTCATGTTAAACTGTTCGTTTGTGTTTTACCCAAAGTAAATATTCGGTCATTGTGATCTGTGCGCGCTGTGACATGACTTTCATGGATAGAAACACACTCTCACACACACGTCTGTCTGTTGCATACCTCTCTTTGTTTTGATTGCTCTTCTATAAATTAGATTGTCTGAGCTATAGAAGTCTTTTATCGGCAATACATGCATCAGTGCAGTTAATGATGGACAACAGACAAGGCCTAACAATAGTAACAGTGTAAATACTTCCCGAGAAAGAGAATACATTAAATTGGAATTAAATAACTTCGCGAGTCACTATAGCAGTTATATTGTACTGGGGCACGAGACATCTTCCTTAATCCTCTTTCCACTCTTTAGCATATTTATTGTAAAGCATTTTCTGTAGTAATTTGACGCTGCGAGCATTTCTTTGTTTACAAACCGCTAGTCAGTTGACACTCAGTGTCGCAATAGGCTACTTCTAATTATATGCGCCAAGCAACTGCACTGAGTCTGATTTTAAAAAATAAAAATGCACAGTTTTGTTTGCGCAGTGGGATGGCACTTTACATGTTTTTATAAGTAATCCAGAACTAATATGAGATATGAGTCTTGTTTTCGACTTAATCAGGAGTTGATAAGCTTAATACTGGACAATTGTGTATCACATCATACTTTATTTTATTTATTTATTACTTCTTTTTTTTAAAGGAGTTCAGCTGGCAAGTTGGCTCAGTGATGTGTGGTCCAGCCTGCATGCCCCGATCTTATTGCAATGTTATTTCAAGCATCGGTGGTCACTGGAGGCCCAGCCTTCAGTCAGTCTTGTATATTCGGCTTCTAATCTGCTCGGGACATCTCGCCCTCTTCACCGGTCTTCTCATGTCACACTGATGTGTATTAGATACATTTCCCTTCCCTCTCTCTCTATAAACCTTAGAATGCCACAAAGCAACAAATGTGTGCATGCATGAGCGTGCAATAATTGTGAAGAAAACGTTTTGAACTGTTTTAGAACAATATATTTACTTCCATTAAATAAAACACAATAGTTTATTTTTGGGATGTTGAAAAACGAAACAAAAAAATCCGTACCAAATATTATACACAGAGCAAAAACCAAGTTCATTCGCAGAAACATTTGCGTATTGTTACCCAGGGTTGCTAATCTAGACCTATATTCACACAGACATTTAATAATAAATTTATAATATCACACACGACTTGGTGCGTTTAGTATGTACATTCCCTTGATCGCAAGCAAGACATGATTCCTGTACGTTTTCCACATGCTGTGTTAAACTGAATTCTCGAAAATGCTTAAGAGTTAGAGCTTTTGCCTCTACAAATTGGAGATGATATTAAGATATATGTATAGCCTATATACAACCGTTCAGTCAATTACTGTCCAAAAGTTGAAACGTCAAAATAAATGAGTTTTTTTTTTCTTTTCTTTTTAATATTCTGGTATCCTAAACTCTTCACTGGCTAGTGTGCACTTGCTAGTGTAGAGAGCAAAACTTATTAGAAATGGCGCGTTTGCCTTCCGTTCCCGCTTGACATTCCATAACAGGATTGGACGCGTTTCAGTGGTTTTATTCTTCTAGTGCCCTTGAAACAAAAAGTGTAGTCTCTCGTTCCTGGGATTCGGGATTGTAAATTCTACAATCGTCTCTTACACCGGTCTATCCACTGCGTACTGGCAAGCGCTGAGATTGGAGGCCGGATTCTGCACGCTCGCGTATCCAAAACTCGAGTGCTGCTTCGCTTTCAGTCTCAGACTGGCAAGACTGGAGTTACAAGTGTCCCGGTAAACATACGGAGGTGTCGGTGGGGCGTAAGGGCACGCCGATGTGGGAACCCCCGAATTTAGAGAAGGGGTGCTGAGGTTATTCAAGTTATTGAGGCTGTTTAAGCTTGATCCGGGCACGCCAGTGACAGCAGACGGAACCATACTGGAGGACATGCTCATTGAAGAGATGGAGTTAGGTGGGGAGAACATGGTCTGAGAAGACAGCGGATTGACGTTCATGGAATTGAAAAAGGGGAAGCTTTTGGTAGACAGAGAGGCCGAAGTGAGCCCCTTTGCAGCCCAGTTGTTGTACGTGTAGCTGGGATACATGTCATCGTAGGGCTGCATAAGTCCGTTGAATTGAGGCCCGAAACCGTTTTTACACAGCTCGGCCTGTTGGTTCCTCTCCCTTTTTCTCCATTTTGCCCGTCGATTCTTGAACCACACCTGCAGCAAATGCAGAAAATCATTTTTATTTAATGAATTATTTTCTGACACAATGGGAACAGTTAAACCGACCATTATAAGTTTTCAGAATCGCTGTCACCGCGGGGCTCCTGCTCGGTTTGTTTTTGGTAGATAAATGATATGGGTGGTGGTGGTTGTGGTGTCAAACTCAGTTAGGATCCCTAATTAAATCGCTTTTTATCAGTCACCCGGAATCTTGTCTGATCCCGGGAATCCCAATACACATCCAGTCTTTAGCGGTCAATGGGTCGCCCGACGCTTCAAATGTGTATTCTCCCTAAGCAGGCGGAGACACACTAACCTTAAGTGTATACAACACGAGATTGACAATCACAAAATACAAGCTTTACACCTCTTTAAAGGCGACTGCGTCACTCCATTAAGGTCTGTCATCGTTTGGGCGTCACTTGTGTTGATTGCAAACAATTTGACTCACCCATAATTCGCCTCTAACTAAAAAGTGACAGATTTAAATTTAAATGATTTAAAAAGAGTCATATTTACCATGTAATCTAAAATATATAATAGGCTACATAACGCGATTTTCATGCAGCGCCCCTATAATTATTGTTAGGCCTAAATATAAGAGTCTTTACAAAATAGTTAATAAATAGTCTACTATAATTTTAAAACCGTGCTAGCAAATTAATTATATATTATATTATATTATATTATATTATGAATAATAATTATTTATTTGCAATAATTTTAAAATAGGCCTATTGTAAGCGTTTTACTTTTTTTAATTTATTAGGCTACTTTTTATTTTAAAATATAAAATTTGAGCATTGAATTGTGGATTTGTTTTCTAAATAAATGGGTTTTAATATAGCTATTATTACATTGTCATTTCATTTCTCAAACTTACTCTGACTCTGGCCTCGGTTAAATTAGTCCAGACAGCGATCTCCTCTCTGGTGGACATGTCCGGATAGCGATTCCGCTGAAAAGTGGCCTCCAGTTCCTGGAGCTGCTGGCTAGTAAAATGAGTTCGTTGCCGCCTCTGTCTCTTCTTTTTCGATGGGTCATCAGTCGAATCTTCGTTTTTACTCTGTCCCTTCTCTTTCTCTGCAATGCAAAGTAATTCGGTATTGTAAAATATATGTTTAATCCAAGAGGAACAATTTTTAAGCTTCAGGCTCTGTTTTGACACATTGGAGAAGTCTGTGTGGGGGTGATAAATGTAATTCCGTTTTATTGAATTTAAAATATTAGACATCATAGTAACAAGTAGGTTCCCTGGTAACAACGTAACGGGCTAAATTAATTAATGATGTTCCTGAACTAATTTCATACGAACCACTAATGTTCAACAATAATTTCTTGCAAAGCTAATAATAGTTACCTGAAATTCAAGCATAAATGTTCTAAAATCAAAGTTTCAAAATATTTGACCCACAATGAACGCGTCAAGTCTTTCTCGTCATAAGAAAAAAGAACATAACCGGTAGAGAATGTTTGTGTTATTCCATACAAAACGACATGCCGCAGTGTAAACATTTGTTAGAAGCCCACATTTTCACACACAATTTAAGTAAATAAAGCCCTGTCAAAAGGAATGACTTATGTAGACGACTTCAATAGCCATATGAATCAACTAACTGATATATCCATGTCTTTATATATTTGCATGCCTCAGACTGTAACCTACTGTTTTCAAATTAAGGGACAAGTTTTAAACGGTTTCTTATCAGAGGCAGTACACCTAATGATAACTGACACCCAACCCGAAAACACTCGAGTTAAATATCTCTTCAGAGGACCAGGGCTTACCTACGGACTCTGGGCTGGAGGTGTCTGAAACCGTGTGAACCTCCAGCCTGTGTTTCGAGTCCACCGACCGCTGGAGCGGTTGCAGACTAGAGGCCATCGTAAGCGGCGTGTGTTTGCTCCCGGTAATGTGGTGATTGTGGTGATGGTGGTCCAGACTCAACGGATCCTTCATAGAGGTCATGGATAACACAAGCGATTTACGGACGGTTTGCAAGCAGATATAACTTCCTCAGCGATAGTCAAAAATATAGAAAAAATAAATAAATAAAAGAAATGAATGAATGTGTCCAGAAGTATCGGCAAGCGTTGTCAGTGCTCCTCTCTCACTTAAACCACTCAAAGCGACACTCCCCAAACGGCTGGTATCGTAATAAAATAAACCCAGTGCTGAAGAGAGTTAAAGTTTTTTTTTTCGGTTTCGACTGGGTAAAAGATATCTCGGTTTCAGCCGAGAGCTACAAGGAGAGCCAGAGTGACAGGGACAGGTATGTGATATTATATCCACTTGCATACACACACACTCTCCTGCACATCTCAGCGCTCGCTCTTCATTTCAGCTGTCCTTCTCTCCGTCCAACCGAGCTGCTCTATGCGTCCTGACGTCATACAGACTCCGCCCACAATCTGACGGAACATTACAGCCTATACTTGACAGATTTTATGGCCAACCGACTAAAAAACGACCCAAAGAAATGAGAAAATGCAGCCTTTTTTCCTTTTAAACGTCATGTAAATAAAAAGAGGCTGTGCATTCACTGGTGGCTTCCGAGAAAGCAAAATAAGATTAAAAAAAAAAAAAAAACTATCATAGCCTAGCACACCTGATTTTTTTTTTTTTCTGTGCAGGTATCATAAAAACAGTTTTATTAACATTTTAAATCAAACAAAGATTTCTGTCAAAGTAAAATAAGCTCACCAAATTGCACAACTAAACACGAAAACGTATAATGGCACTCTTGAAGATGCTCATTTCTGAATGAAAGTTCCGCTTTTGTCACGTTAATTGGATGATCCTTTGCAACAATGAGTTGACGGTATCAAAGACCGCGTTACAAATTCTTTTGTAGCTAATAAGCTACGTCTGCATGGTCATGCATTCCTATCATAAATAGCTAATAGACCTAATAGGCATATAAAAGAAATGCGAAAAATCAGAAAAATATTTGTTTTTGAGTTTATTCCTGCTTACTTAAGTTTTACAATTTAATTAGGGAATGAAAGCACTTTTGCGAGCTGTAGCCTATGTGTGCGCCTCGTGCCGTGATTAGCTATTTCGGGGGAGAGAGCGCCCACTTTTCTTTTCTGAGTATGCTACATTTAATCTGATGAGGCGCTTATTTACTCAAGAATTTTAAATGGACATCTTTAATGACTTCAAGCTCCTTCACCTTGTTGTCTCAAATTCCTTCAAAACATTGCAATAATGTAATAACGGCACTGTACATTTTAAATGAAAATAATGTATTAGCCCGAATAATTATCGATTTTAAATTGGCCTATTTATAATTGTATTTATTATTTATTGTAATCTAAAGTTTTTTTTTTTAATAGATTGGTCACATTATAAAATAACAGGGGTGAAAAATGCTGTATCCTACTTGGATTTCTTTTGGAGTTCTGATGATATTTTAGTTGTCATCCAGAAACAAATATCACAGTGAATGGGTAATATAGTCTATATATATATATATATATATATATATATATATATATATATATATATATATATATATATATATATATATATATATATATATATATATACATATATATATATACAAGAAGAAGAGGCTAACCCGGTTTCTTTATTGGAAGCAGCTGATTGCCGCTACCTCAGTAAGTGAGAAAATTTGTGTAACTAAATGAGCTAACAAACTACATTTTTATTTTTATTTTTGCTTCGCTGCATGTCCTTTGAAATCACCTGAAATATCAAAACACACCAAGGGGGGGGGAAAAGAGAGAAAAGAGAAAAGGTGCTTATGAAAATGACCCGACCATCTCCATCTCTTACTTTGATTCAGCGCACGCTCTTGCACTGGATATTAATTTATAGCATAATATATGAACATGGAACCGACACATGTTATGTGCAGGTCTTTTTGTATGAGAATGTGACCTCGCATTCAACGCATTTGCGCCCAGACACGGCAAGATAACGTGTCGGTCTGTTTTTTCTTGCCATTCGATTTTATTTATTTTGAAAATAATATATATATATATATATATATATATATATATATATATATATATATATATATATATATATATATATATATATATATATATATATATTAAATAAACAAACAATTAAATAAATGTCATGATTATTCTAGACCTCAGACAGACTAAAATGTAATATGAATATGTTTTACGCGCAGAAATATAAATTGTGCACATCAAAATACCATATAGGCAAAAGTGGCAGAACTCGATTCTTGTTAAACGCACTGATAGATGTGGACTAGATTATTGCTCTGTATTTATTTTGGACCCTCAAAATGCTTCAGAGCGCACTCACAGCCTGCTGTGGATTATTGCCCATGGCGCACCACAGAGCCATTAATTACCAATTCAGTCAATATAAGGGAGACGACAAAGCCTTTTCCATAGGATTAAGAGGACATTAGATTCTTCCATTAGTATATTCCTTCTCACGAGGAGGCTTTCATTACACATTTACTTTTCCCCTGAGTCTATCTAACAAGCGCTGCATATATTACTGCAGAGGAGACGAAATTGTCGGTAATCAAGTCGCTCCAGTGTCTTTTCCATCTTACGCTGCTGTTTGCATTTTATGCTCACTTTTTCCTTTTATCTCTTATGTGCTAGAAGCTCTCTGTATCAGTTCATAGCCAATATTAAATGACAATGGGGAATGGGATATAATGAAGACTAATGGAGTAAATAAGTGTTCTGGTTTGTTATTAGTTTGCTTTAATTAGCTTAATGAAGATGCCATATGATATACAGAGCGGCCACACATTATTATAGCCTGCACAGTTTTCTCATACAGTTTTAATGAAGTCTTTTTTACGTTTCTGTTAAAATTGTCCTTGTGCGACAAATTATAATTTTACAGGAGAAATTGGTTATTTTTTTATATTTGTGTGCTTAATTTAGTTTCTACATCGTATAATACTGATGTATAGTTTTAACTATACCTTATTTGTATCATTGTATTATTTTAATTTGCCACGTTTTCACATCTTTGCATTGAGGGCGCACGTGATTAACCACGACTGGGCTATATTTTATCACCAGACATTATGAAGTATCGAATCAGTATTTTATGTGAACAAATTAGAGATCATAAACCTCTAAAATCACACAGACTTTGCCTAAAAAACTCTAAATTCCTCTAAATGAGCGGGGTATCATAAAGTCGTTCTTGCTGATCCATGTATGATCCTGTCTTACCACCAGATGTCCATCTTTGACTAGAAACGTCTGATGGTTCCGCTTTTCTTATAACCAGCCACACTTCAAACACCAAAGGTAGTTTGCAAACTCCTTACTTTTACATAGACCAGTTTTTTCTAGCTGCAATTAGTATTTTATGTAGGCCAGGCAACGTTGAGATGTTTGATTAAACCAAGCAAGGACATTAATAAATCCAGATCTTCTCTGGAGATTTAACAAGGAGGGGCGCTTGTCATTCACCAAGATCTTCTTACCTAATTGAGCACACGTTGATGCAAGTTTGCGGCAGTGGGAGTCCATTTGTTAGATTATACGTTCAGCACCTGTGAAAAAAGAGAAATGTTTATTAGATTTTTTATTGACGTGTTTATATTATATGTGTAGGCCAACTTCTGTTTGAGAATTTTTAGTTGGCCGTTTTCCCACATGACCGAATGGGCCACTGATAATATATTTCAGACCCATTGTCGTATATTGGATAGTTCCTGTCTGTAATGGGATGTGCACATTCCTCATCATTTATTTGGAAATCCCTTAGCGCTTGCTCGAGTCCTTCCTAATTAAGACTCGTGTCTCCCAACGCGCACGAAAACAACGCACAAAGAGGAGAGAGCATGCACCGCATGTGTGTGTCAGTGAGAGAAAGAGAGCATTTTGAGCGCTAGAAGTTGAGTGATTCCGCGGCAAAATCAGGGGATTAGTGTCTGATTGAGATGTCTGTCGGTTGGATATTACAAAATTCATTATCGCAGCTCTATACTAACCCGATATGAAGTAACACAGATGGGCCTTTATTAGCCCAGGCTTCAGCTGTTTGCTTATGATAATTTCAGTGGGAAATTTGCATGCAATCCTGCTGTTAACCGTTTTCCCTCTCCATTTTTCTCTCTCCGAATGCAACGCTTTGCTTTAGCCCTCCCCTTATATCACCTGCCTGGCATCTGTGCCTTTAGTCAAAGCTGAGACTCTGGAAATTAAATTTGTGTGCTATTCTTTGTATATGTGTGCCGCGTAATATGCAATTCGTGTGAGAGCATAAATCAATCTTTTAAATACGATTTTGAGATGCTATTATAAAGTTATGAAAATATTCCAATTAATTGTCAAAATTATTTATCAAACAAAGTAGGCCGTGAAATGGCCAATTAAAGTTGTGTCTTTCGTTATTCTGAATGCGTTCATGCATCCATTCCGTTTAGATTTGGACTACTTTAATAGGTAAGTTTATTTTTATTATTGTTATTATTATTATTTGCATTGTTTTACGCGGATTTAATACAAATGTCATGTCAAATATTTACTCTTTCCTTCAAACAGGAAAAGGTAATAAACAAAGCACTACACATGATTTAAGATTATAACTTGAACTACATCAATGCAAGTTCATCAAGAGATGAAAATATGTATGTAAAAAACCTGTTAGATTTTTGTAATATATTATTTTTATTTCGTATTTTATTTAGTCTATTTATAATTTAGTTTGCACATCAGCAAAAACTATTACTACTCATAATAAGGTATTCTTGGCTAATTTTGTTCCGAAGATTAATTGGTTGGGAATGTTTTTTTTTTTTTTTCGTTTTCTTTTCTTTTCTTTTCTTTTCTTTTTTTTTTAAACTGGTAACATTGTTTTAACATAATAGGAAGGATATTGCTATGAAGTTCTCAGAGTCTTGCGGGCCTAAAAGTTTTATTAATAAAGTGATTTACTTCAGTGTTGCTTGTGTGTGTGAATTTTTTTTTTTCAGATACATTTAATCAAACATTATTTATTGGTATATAAACGAATAAAATGAAACTACTGTATTAGTTTACAGAAATATTTAACTACAAGACGCCTTATCTTCAAAAATAACAGGATACCTTGCATTTGCATAAATGTAAATTTAGATCATATGTCATTATTTAACACCATCTTATTACTGAATATCACTTTATCATATCATTCAATAATTAAATCTTAACTGAATTGCCCGTTTCATGGCAAATGTTAAAACAATATTAATAACAATTGATTTTTTAGCAATGTTGCTTCGAGTATTTTAAAAAAAGCAGTTTTTAAAAGGTTGATTGCTAGTTGTGAAAGCAAATTTCGTTAGCACGATTTATTTCTGCTTATGCTTACCAGTAATATATTTTTAAAATGTAAATTACACGATGTAACTATAAAGTTGTCCTAGTCCCGTTTCTCTCACTCACATTGTTAACGATATATTATAATAAACTGCAAAGTCAAGGTAAGACCTGCCAGAGCATCACTTATCATGCCTCTCCATCTAACTACACTAAAGCTGAAGATCACCCGTGGCTGGCAACCCAGAGGTGGAACGAATTCCTTCACTTGCATTATCTCACATTCAATATAGGGTGTCATGTGCACTTACCAGTGGTTGTTGAAAAGCGGCGCTTTGCAGCCGTGCCAGTCTTGATTTTCTTTTTCTTTTTTTAAAAGAAAAGATAAATTCCACACCTCTGAACAAGTTTATCTTTGTCCTTGATGTTGTCCGGGTGCATAAACTGTTGCTACCAGGTCCGAAACGAGCGTAACCTCTTCTTCCTCAATGAAAACGATTAGAGATATATAGCCTATGGGTTCTTTTAAAGAACGCGAAAACAGGCATATGTTACCTTCAAACCAGAGTGTCTTAGCTACAAACGCCTACGTTTCTTTAATAACTCATATTTTCTGCAGAGCTTCCACGACTGCAACTTTTTCCGCAGAAAGACGCAGAGAGTGGTGCATTTCCCCCTCTCACGAGCTTTGACTGTCAGCGCGTGGGCGTGAGTGAGAGTTTGTGTGTATAAGCGCGTGCGTGTGCATGCGTGCCACAGTGGGTGTGTTTGTATGCACAACCAACACGTCAAGTGTGTGTGAAGGGTGAACTCTGTGATGCGAAACGGTAGGCTAAATTAGACAACAAATTAGCCATTAAAACACGGTAATACGCTAATTCAACCAGCAAATTTAACCCGACGAACGCGAAAACTCTTATGGGTCAAATTAAGGTATTTAAAAATTTAGCTGCAGTTAAAACGGCCAGTATCATAAAACTAAATTAATTTCTTATGTTATTAAGTAGCAGAAATACCAACTGACGTGAAGAAATCCAAAAATCAAACGTTGAAATGCACATGTAGGTTAAAATAATGATAAATTATTACTTTAAAAATTGTTTTTTTGCTGCAGTATATAGGCCTATTTTTTAATTTATGCTAAATTTTATTTATATATTATTTTATTGTTTATATCGAGTTCTGTTTTAAAACTTTAGTTGCAAGAATGGAACAAAAATATTTATAGGCATATTATAAGGGTATTTATTGAGTCCATAATATACTATAACTCTGATTGTTTGGAAAGTCTTTTGTCTTATCCAAAACTGAAAATGCATATTTGTAGAATGTGATGGTAATAATCGGCTAACAACAAACGGAGCATTTGATTTTATTTTTATGATAGGCTAATACATTTTAACTGAAAACATTGCTGTAATTAAAAACACTAACTTCTGCTGAAAAGTGTGTGTGATTAGACTGTGTCGGTCAGGGATGAAGTGAACAGCTGGCTTGGATGCAAATGATCTTTAAAGATCCGCGTGCACCGGACTGATTTTCCATCCGCATCTCACGCGAGCAAAGCAGACCGGACGGATGTTTCACGCGCCTAATCCGTTTTTTACATTGTGGGTCATACACCCATTAAGCAAGTAATTAATGCGCTCGGCCATGGGGGAATTCCCAAGCCTGTGTTGGAATACCCCACTCTCTCTGTCACAGCTTTAATAGGCCTGGGAGCCTAAAATGACATGCATGTTTATCTATAATTCTGCACGCTGATTGTTGTTATTATCTACTGCAATTACCTGATATATCAAACAAAAACTAACTCACTGAGCATCTTTTTGTTGTAGCAAATAAATAACCCTATCTCATCATCGCCCGTATGCGAAGTGTATTTAAATTGTTGCTTCAAAATACTAAAGTGTTTCTGTTTCCAATATTAATTTTTTTTCTGTAATTATTTAAATATACGAATTCAAAAGTATTAATCAACCGTATTCCTCGTTTCCATATCTGCCTATTTTTAGTTTCCAATTATAACCAAGATGGTTCCACAAATACCTTGTATTCCCTTCTTTATAATATAATGTGATAAAAATATCACTAATTTTGATGATTGTATAGATACATAATTCTATCTAGAACTTTTTAATCGACGAAGAACCATATAACCTAAAGGCTTATAGAGCCAAAATAATTAATAGAACTTTTAAACCTAGCCTACGTTGAAGAACAATTGAAGAAGCCTTATATATAAAACGGACGTGATTGAGATTCAGTCTAAATATATAGAGTGTATGTCAATCACGTGCGTCTCATCTGAACATTGGTTCTGTGGGAGAGACGCGTCCTTGCTTCGCTCTTACCTTCATCTGGCAGCAGCTGGAGCCTTTGCTTTCTCACGCTGAAAAAGCCTGCAAAGGAATGCCTAAAGTTCAGAAAAAGGGGTCGCTCGAAGATCTTCATGCCTCGGGGGCAGACCGGCGGCTTCTTTTCATTTCTGCCTCGTTATCGATTCGCTGTTGTCATCTTTGGCGTCGTAGAAGGACACTTGAAAGAATATCGTACAGGGCTCTGATGTGTGGGCTGAAATGACCCGAGCAAAACTCTGTTCAAAGACTTTACAACCACGTACACCTCTCCACGATAAAACAGTGATTGTATATGCTCAAATACAATAAATAAAATAAAATGCATAGAAGTATGTCTAGATATCAAGTTCAATGTAAAAGGGAAATATTGAATGTAGTTAGTATGATTTAATTGGCTAATAAATGATATACACCAGACAATTAGCTAAAATGGCAATCAGAAACCTATTAGTCAGTATTTTTATGGATAAAATTGGATCAGTAATGGTATTGCAGTGCAAATTTTGTTTTAGGATTGGTTTACATGGATAATTTATCTTTGGAGAGGTCACAGCATTTTGTACCAGTTATTGTTTATTTTAGTTATAATATAAAATGGCTGACAGATTATTTCTCATGCCCCCATAAAATAACGATTTTATCTAAAATGAAAATGTCTTGGTTTTCAACACATTTTTTTTTGGTATACAGTGCAATGATTTGGCTATACTGGCAAAAGACAGAAGGTGCGAAAGATCTATTTCTATCACAGTTTAGACCCTCTGACATTCTGGGTAATTGCTTCAGCATAACAAATTATTTTTGCTTTTGTTCAGTTTGGATTCATTAAGGGTGAACCGAGTTTCACATGAGGAATCGATTAAATATGACTTAGTTTGTCAGGCTGTGGGCACAGGAAATAATTGTATGTTTCATTACGATGCCATTCAACACACAAGAAGCTCCGTCTGCTCAACCAGAACTGCTATAGTTTGACAGATTATTGATGTAACCCAGATTATAATCACAGCTGCTTCACAGATTATATTCAAACAATTACTCTAAACAGTGGCTGTCACACACTACTGTTTTTATGATATTTCCAATGTTGCTTGTCAGAGTAGTACGCACAAAGCCACAAACCATTAAACAAATAAGTGTATGTACTGCTAATATGCTAGACCAGCAAGATTACCATGAAAGGAGACTTTATTGTGGGTTTAATTTCTTTACAATAACTACTATTAGTTAGAAAAAATACAATGTGAATTTCCATTTGCCAGGTTGATTTGTAAGACTAACTAATACGTTAAAGAGCCCTTTGTTAGCCTTAAGGCTGTTTTACTTACAGTTCTTGAAATGACTAGGATTTCAAAACTAGCGTCCAGACCGTGAGAATATTCTGGAGCACATACAGTGCCATCGCATACATATGCACTGTGGTTAAAATTTACTATCATGACCAGACCTATGAAGGACAAATATGGCAAGCAGTAGGAGTCAGTACCTACACACACACACATGCCACACTCAACCCAGCAACGCAGTAGTATATATTTAAAAAACACTCAACTGTTTGTCTTGGGCCGATATGCTATTAACATCTCATTTACCACGGTAGCAAAAACTTTCACTGATGTAATGTGGTTTTGAATGTTAAATGATTTAATATATTTTAGTATAGTGCAGTGGATAAGGCAGCATTACTTCAGGTTAAACTGGACTTCCAAAATCACAGTCTGCAAACTATACATTATATAAAATATTAAAAAAAGGATGGAATTTACATAAAATATATTTTCTATTATAATTTCAAAATTCCCTATTATTACATATGGCAAGTTGCTTATATCTATTTTTGAAATAGGAATTGAAAGTTAAAATGTGAGCAGCAGACAGTGTTAATTACAGATGCAGGGGGACCAATAAACAGCTGGAGTGAGCCAGGGAGAGTGGTTAGCTGCGGTGATGCCCCTGGGTTGCCGGAGGGAAAACTGTCCAAGAATGAAATGGAGGTAATGAGACAAACATGATGGACGCCAGCACCCGGTCATCAGCAAAAGAGATCAGATGGTTACTGAACCATTGACAGCAACTGCTCAGGTGCATCAAACCTCCACTAGAGTCAGCTTAGTGTTTAATTAGTCCACTGTGACTGTGAGAGAGAGAGACGTAAAGTGAAAAGGAAAGGTCATATTATCAATATTGACAATGCAAACATCTTTTGTGCTTTCACCTTGATGCTGAGAATATTATGTGTTACGTTCATCCTGGTGCCTCTAGAGGTACTTTGGGACACACAAATCAGCTCAGGTTTACTATTTGGTTGTGCGTTAATCCTCGGGTGAGACATAGTGTGAGTGTTTGTGTATGAAGGGTAGAGAGACAGTCTCTTTGTGGGGGGTTGCTTAATCCAGTCCCTATGTGAAACTGTTGACATTTGTGCCTTTTTTTTTCCTTCATTATGTGCCTGTGCCTGTTTTCTGCCGGATTAGCCCCAAATCTCCTATGCAACACATTCAGCATGCCACTACTTTAACTTCATCAATAATGGATGAAGACATTGTAATCGGAAATCATCAAAGAAAGTGTGATGGGGGGGACAGTCGCTTTCCATCGATGCAGTTATTTTTTAGGTCTACTTCTAAATTGATGATGGCAACTACAATCATTTCTTTGGGCTGAGTAGTTTTTGCCGATCGATAGTTGCAATATGGCAGTGGAAGTGGCTGTGGACGGTGCAGTGGGTGTGAGACTGGAGGGGTGTTCATATGTGTGTTCATGTTTGTCAGAGTGTGTATCTTGCCTGTGTGTGTTGTACTGTTTCTCATTGATTGTGTTTACTCAAGCTTCTCATTGCTGCCTATTACTGAGACAGGGAGACACGCCCTGCCCTGATGCGAGGATAAAGGAGATTAGCACACACACACACACACACACACACACACACACACATACACACAAACACGGTGATGGATCAGTCTTTACTCTGAAATAATGACACATCCGTGATTTATGTCCTTTCTCTAATATTTTTGTTTTGTTAAATGTTTGCCAATGTCACAGAAACACAACAGTTAAAGTTTTTAATAAATGCCCCAAAAGCTGAGTAAAGTGGCTGGTGTGACGTTCATTAGATATCGTTTTTGGTATGTTTGACAGCATGAGTTGAATGGTTTATTTTAGCCTTACTTTTTGACGTAACAAAATATACATTTCTTTCCATTATGAAGATTGATGATTCTGTTTCATATACTGTCGCAAGACAAGCGGTTTAATAGCCTGTGTTGATGTGTATTTGTCATCATCTAATCATAAGAGCACCAACATCCACAATTTTTGCTAATTAGAGCAAATTTTACTCGCAGTAACTAAATAGTTCTTCTGATTTGTAAATGGGAGCACTAAAAGAAAGTTGGAAAGAGAGTGGAAAAAAAATCGTATGATGGTGGTTCTCCATTTTGGATCTAGTTTCCACAGACCTTTGGATAAACTCTTCAAGATGTATTTCAGGTAGTGAGGGTCATAAGTTGAAATAATTTGGGGAATTTAAGACCATGATAATATTACATCTGGAGTTCAGTGCCTGAAATACAGCAATATATTAAAATATATTTTATTGGTTCGAATATATGGTTGATTGGTTAAAGAATGTGATTTTGTACACTACTGTTTAAAGGTTTGGAGTTAGTTTTTAAAAACGTTTGAGCAAGGACATATTGATAAAAAAATGATTTAATTGATCAAAAGTGACACAAAAGACATTTATAAAGTCTTGAAAAAAATATAAGTTTCCACAAAATATTAAGCAACTGCTTTCAACATTTTAATAATCTAAGCTATGATAAGATCAATCAATCAATCAATCAACCAATCAATCAATCAATCAATCAATCAATCAATCAATCAATCAATCAATCAATCCCAGCCCTAAACATTTAAATGGTAGTGTAAGATCTAAAGTTATTTATCCTTGTATCATTTGTGATGAAAAGGAGAGTTTTTTAAAATTAGATTTTATATGGGTTAAAAATATTCTGTGAAAAGCTTGCAGATGCTCTGATGTGGCTAGTGACATACAATAATACACAAATCACATAAACAGCACACATAGATATGCACAGTTTAGCACACTTTGCAATATCCTCTTAATAATATACACTGCACTAATTTACAAAACCCAAATTTGATCAAGCCTGTGCTATTATATCTGGACAAGGGCCCATATGTATGAAGTATCTCAGAGTAAGACACTGTAACTCTAAGACGCTTAGTACAAATAAGCATCGGTCGCTAAGATTAGATGAGGTTGTGACGATTCCACAAGGCTCCTGTACCTCAGCCATCAAAGCCACTTTACTGTGGATCAAAGCCTTTGTGCTGGTGTATGGGTGCGTGTGTTGTGTGTATGTGAGAGAGCTAAAGTCCCGTTCATTTCAGCAGAGGCCAGGGTTAAGCATCATTCAGACTTTAATCTAGCATGGCCTGCTCCTCTGAGCCTGTTCATTGTTGGTATGATGTTTCACTCACAAGCATCACTGCAATGCGTTTGAAGTATCTGACCCACTTATGTGCTTATAGTTGAATTGTTTTTGACTTTGCTTAATGATAGAAGGATGTTTCAATAACATTGGTTTTATGTGTATGCATATTTGAACCAGAACTATTTAGCGCTACTAGGTACAGCAGATAAGCAAAACGGCAAAATCACTGCACATTTAAATCATGATCTTTTCATCTTTATCAGCCTTTAGATAACTGCACTGTGACCAGCATCGAAACCCACAAAGCCACTATAAATATCCAAACCTAAGAAGTTTTTCTTGGCACATAAGCAGGGTGCTGCTCGCTGAAGACACAAGCTTGTTGGCAGAATGTATTTACGTTTGGTAGCATGTTTCTGTCTAAGTTTAAACATACCCCTGATTATGTATGTCAGTGTATTGCATTGTAACAGAACGGAAAAGCTGTGAGTACTTCTTTGCTTCACTACATGTAAGTAGTTTGACATGAAGGCTTTTGTGCAGTTAACAATCTATAATAAGACATGCTATGCATCATCTAAAACTTTTAAACAAAGTTTACACTCGACAAATGGTGAATGGGGAAAACTTGTGGAAAATGGTGACCAATCATAGAACTTACAATTACACACTGATTAAATTCCTAAATATATATATATATATATGTAGTAACCAAACATTTTATGTAATTTGAATAAAATCAGTATATTATCAAAGACTGGCTTACCATTCAAGTCTACAGCATTTTACAGCATTACATATAGGCTTCCCCAAGTAATTTTCCTTAACATAAAGGGCAACCATCAAAGAGCTAAAAATGTTGAAGTCACACCAGTGTCATTTAATGAGCGGCAAATGCATTGAAAGTTTATAGCCGTAATTCATGGAGAGCGACGGGCATCATAAATTCCATTCTGACTGTCTGTGATTTGTTGAGTGCTACATAGTTCTGAATAAATGCCTAATGGGCCGAGCTTAAGTGTTATCATAATTTACTTTGATGGCAGGTGCTGACCTCATAAATTTTGCTTAAAATAAAATGTTTCCAAGAGATCTTGATGGCACCTTGCTCTCCCGCATGGCAAGTTACCCCTGGTATGTACCAAATGCAGCACAACATCAAGGGGGCTTTCCGAAGTTGGAACACAAACTCTCCCCACGAGTTTATTTGCAAGAGTACATTTGCAGTTTTTGTTTAGTTTTTTTAAACTCTGAAGTATTTCTTTAAGCTAGGCTATGTGGAAACAGCAACGGCATGTGTTATATTTAAATGCTCACTTGTACTAAACAGGTTGTGGACGTTTGTACCGTCTTCCCATATTGTCTAATTATACTTCAATTATATAGATTATAATTTTTTAAATATATATATTATATCATAATTGTTCTTTCAAAGCAATAATGGGACATTCTGTGAATAAAGTTTTGCCCAGTTCAAATCCACATCTGCCTTTCGCTAAGTGCACTGGAGAACTTTGCCAAGCATAGCTTCTCTCTTATAGGTGTATAGCAACACAACGCTGAAGGCTACTTTGAGTTTTCAGTCTGCTCTCTGTGTGTGAGTTGTCACACCACTACTTGGCTAACAGGAAGAGTTCTGCTTCTGTCCAAGCGCCCTTCAAAGATGACATGTAATTCAAGGTGTGTGGAACCCCACATACCAAACAAGTCTTTTTGTCTGTGGTGCTAAAGTTACAAGGACAAAATTGTGTGCCCCCAACATCACACTCGTACTTACACACCAGTGATTTGCCAAAGGGCATTTAGACTTATCACCTTCTCAAAGGCTCTCGAAGGCTTCACATTTGTAGTTGCTGTGGCCAAAATTCAGCTTCATCAAATTAGGCCTGAATCCTCTCTGTTTCAGGTCCATCTGTGTAGAAAATGACTTCATTTTGCATGTCTGGAAGAGGGTGAAAAGATTTGGCTCTGACCACAGTCACCCCCAGTGGGACTTTCTCGTGTGTCCGTATTCTTATGTGATGAATATGTACCCTGACAAGAAAGAAATTTCATTATTGTCATTATTTGTTCTTATTGCCTCACATTCCTGTGGCGTGAGTCTGTACCGCAGACAAGTCTTTGAAATCACCTTGTGTATCTTGATAGAGTTATCTGGACTCTGACAATGAGGGGTATTTGAGAGGAGGACACTCTGTGATATTTCTGGCCTCGTCTTGCTGTACTTACATTGCAGATGAATAGCTCTTGCATGATTTTAAGAGGGGGGAAAGTCAAATTTTCAGCCTAACCCAACCTTAGGCTTGTAACCTAAATGGCTGTCCAATTCTTTTCTCTGTTTCTCAGTGTACATGAGAATGGGAGTGAATCACACTTTACATTATAAATCATATAACCTGTAATTGGATCATTTATCTCCCTTGTATATGAAGTAAAATATTTGTATAAGAGTGTCCATAATGATTAATATGGAAAGATTTTTATTTTTATTTTGCCAAGGCTTTAGTAAATGTAATCAATCTTTATAAATGGTTTTGAAAAAGTCATACCATTATACTATTTTCAAGAAAAAAAAAATCAACATTTAATGATGGTAAAATGTTACGTTTTGTAAATAACTATAAAGTAAAAAATGCACTTCTTACATCTTTTATAGATATATTTACGTCTTATCAATAATTTATCTGGTAATTTTGGAAACTTTTTGACACCAACACAGTTATGAAGGTCTTCAGATATTCTATGATGTTTTGTAAAACGAATGTCTTTTTATATATATATATATATATATAGATATATATATATATATATAGATATATATTATTTGTTTTTTTATTATTATTATTTTTTTTACATAAATTAACAGATAAAAACGAGCTAAATGTCATGGACATACACTGATATTACCTCAGGCCTCATGAGCCTGTTTATGTGGCATATACGTGAAAATCCTTCAGCTTGTGGTGGGCTTGGCTGTGCTGCTGGTCACTGGGTGACCCCTGACCCCTCTCTCAAGGGTTGATTACTGAAGGATGGAGGCCAGTTGTGGCACCAGCAGGGTCACCTTGGAGCCCTGAACCAGCTGCTTCAGCACAATTCCAGCCATAGATGAAGCCAATCGATCCAACGTTCCCCATCCCTCATTATAACATACAGTATATACATCACTGAAAGAGATCATTGTCCACCAGCCAAGCAAGTGAAGCTGATTGAAGGCTAATACTGTGATATGAGATCCAAAAAAGTGTAAAAATGGAATCTGCGCTATATCTGACCAAACAAACCTTCATTTCGGGATTGTCTGCTTTGATACCTTGGTGTTTTTCTTTCTGAAGTTTCACAATTTCTATTTTTGCTTTGTTTTTTCAAGCCTTGTTTACTTCTTTCCCTTCATCATCTGCCGACACTGAGTTACCCCGCTGACCCAGTGAACATGCCGGCAGTAATGGCGCCATGGCAACACGCTGATGACTTAGGGGGGCTAGACTGGCACCTGTTGGACCCGATGTCTTCCACCATTTCCCTTGCTCTCTCATGCAACGCACTCCTCTCAAAGTGCTTTACAAGGTGCAAAGAGCCTGAACCACAACAATTGAAATCTGAGAAGAACGGTCAGCTGCAGTCATCAATCATCTTTCAATCAATCATTGTCAGCCCTACTGCTCCAAAAACCCTGCCGGCCAACCTATGGCACCTTGAGGACTAGAACATGCTGTATTCTAATAACTTTCCTTCAATGGCAGGATGAAAGCTGTTTTTCTTGATTGGAGCAAATTCGGATCTGAAGATATTGGCCTAGACTCTATGTAACCGTGTGCTAAAGAGCATAAAGATTGAAAGTTCTTGCTTGAAAGAATGTAAAATGATGCATGGTTATTTTCCTGTATGCTCATGTCTTGGACTAATAGTTAGACTGAAGGATTTCACATCTCTTGATTGGAAATTCTTGGTGCTTCATCATGTCCGCACAACCAAAATATGTATCTCAAAGAGGAGTTGGCAAACAGTCTGTGACCTCAGTCTTTCAAAAGGGTGGGAATCCCTAATGAAAATGAGTCTGAGCATCTCAGTAGGAGTGATCCATAGAAAGTGGCTTTACTTCCAACACCTTGATCTAAAATCATATCTGAGAATGTCTGAACCTGATGTGTTGAAGGCTTGTGTGCTCGGTATAATTTGTGCTCTGGTTGGTGATTGTAAGAGAGCTATGTGCTTGCCATCTAGCAGATACTTTTGAAAAAGACACCGCATGAAATGAACAGTAATCCTTAGTGCTGGAAAAATCGTCTGCACAGCAAATGGGAATTCCATCAGAAATTTCAAGATCATTTATTATTTATTGTGTCCCTGTGATGACTTGAGTAAAGGTGATGCGGGGCCAAAATGTTGGAAATGGAAGTATATCACAAGAGATTAGATTCAAATCTTATCAGGCTCAGTCAAGTAGAAATATACAAGGTTTTGGAAATGTATCTGCTTATGTGCCTTGAGTGATTAAAAAAAAATATTTGCATTTTACTTGTGTATGGATCAAAAAAGATCACTCTCCTTGTTGAAACTGATCAGACACAGCATCAGTGGCATTTAAAGGCTTTACCTCACACATTTGCGATGACTTTTAGCTAAATAAATCTTTCATTAAGAATAAATCTCTTAAAAATAACATCCCTTTCATATATCTATGTCTTATCCGACATTTGCAGTGATGATGGTGATAGTGAAATCTTATCATAGCACTTTCTTTGAGTTAGCTTTTTCCAGTGCTATGCTTCACTGATGTAAGTAACTAAGCATTGCCATTGTTTGAGAATTGACAAGGTTTTGGGAAGTATAGTTTTGAATCTGTTCAAGCAAAAGTTATTTATTTTTTTTTTTTTTCACTATTTACTCACTCTGATGTCATTCCAAACCTGTACGACATTTTGAAGAATATTGGAAACCACACAGATTTGGATCACAATGTCTTCCATTGTATAGACTATACAGATTTCTTAAAACATCTTCTTATGACATGAGAGTGATCAAATTATGGCACAAAAAATAAAAATAAATAATAATAATAATAATTTTGAAATCCCTTTAATATTCGGAAGAAATTCTGTCATTTTGATCTCCTTGACTTGGGCTCCTTGAAGGGACATCCGAAGAGACAACAGTGAATTTTTTTTTTTTTTTTTTTTTTTTTTTATGTTCCAGCCTGAAAGTGCTCCATTCAATTTTCGATCTCATACTGATTTGGAAACCACTCTTGTGGTTTTGGAGATTTGCTCGTCTGTGCTGTAGTTGGTCCAACATTAAGCAAGTTTAGAGCGTTTGTAGTGTATGACTTCATGGTTCTTTGTTTTTATTTCATGTAATTGTGTGTGTGTGTGTGTGTGTGTGTGTGTGTGTGTGTATGTGCATTTTTCTTGGTATAATGGTTTTGGTGAAGTGTCATAAGGATTCCTTCTGTCTTGTTCCACTTCACAGGCCTATAGTATTCATCACTCTCAGCTTTCCTGGGTCATCTCTGCCAGCCAGTCCAACTCATTCCACAGGAATGTGCTGTCCTCCACTTTTTTCTTCTCTATATCTTCTTTTACTCTGTGGCAAGACAACACATGCTTTTTTAAGTTCAGACATTCATTTGTTTTTATTAAATTAAAATGCGAATGGAAATAACCCCCTCTTATCTGTCATTTTTGACTTCTCCCGTTTATTCTCCTCACTGGGCCGTCTGCACGAAAAGGTGCATGGGACGTATTTCAAGGAAGCACATTTGATTACCAGACATTTGCTTTTCTGGAACCTATTAAGAAAGTATATTAAGTGTGTTCCCACACAGTGTGATTTGTAGTAAGAACTTTAACCCCTAACTAGTATCAAGGCTTTTGTAGATGCAGAGCCCTGACAGGAAAGCGATAGCTTGGATTGAGACAGTTCATGTTAATGTTATTGTCTTTGGCATCACCAAACTGTTTCCTGCCCCCTCACGGCGATAGCCTCACTCTCTGTAACTTTGAGATGTGCGGCTCGCGCTGCCAAACCTCTACAGATGCTACAGTCAGACATTTAGCACCGCAGTAGAGTCTTTTGCCCAACAAAAGAATATCTGTTGAGCAATCTACTTGAAATTCATCAACTCAGGGCGTATAGCCAAACATATTACAGGGATCCTTGTGCTTTTCTGACAAAGACGCTGAAAAGCTACAGTCATGAAATTGCTTGGGAAGTAAATGATACCTCATGTCAGGGAGGGGCCTACAGACCCACAGAGTTACACCAAAATACACAAGGCTTTGCATCAGAGGGATGTGTGTGTATTGTGACAGGCGGCTGCTTTGTGAGCATAAACAGAGGCTGGGCTTGTGGGTAGAAGAGATTTAGGCCCAGTCAAGTGTTGACACCTCCAGCTGTCTATGGTGTGAAGGAGAGATCCGACACTTCGGAGAAGACACCAGCAGGGCTGGGGGCCAGAAGACAGGAGAGAGATGCCGTACCCCCCTTCTCTTTATCTGTCTGCCTCATGTCTTTCCATCTTCAGACTTTCTCTCATCTCCATTTTCTTTGTTTCTTCCTGCCTCGCTCTCACCCTCTTCTACATGCTTGATGTTGACCTATTATCCGTCGTCTCTGCCAAATCAAACTGTGGAGGTCAGAGAGGCATTGGCAGACTTTCCTCTCCTCCCTCTTCTCCCTCTTTTTAAGCAGCAGTAGCTGATGATGGTTCTCTCCTTTCCCTCCTCCACTCCGCTCTTGAGTGCTCCTCACTGCTCTTAGCTAGTCTGACAGCCTTAGGGAAGTTATAAAAAGTGTTGATTGTGCGGAAAGGGAAAAGGAGTGATGCTATGGCTGAGCATCTTGGCCAAGGGAATATTTTAGTGTCTGCTTTTTATTATTTTCCATATTTGAGATCACAACCCCAGATGATGCTGCTCAACCTTTACATCCCAGAAGACCAACAGTTTTAACAAGAAGCCCGAGTGGCTGTTTGATGCTTTCGCTTTTGTTTGTTGAGCCAACATTGCATTAAAAACAACTAGAGATGGGAATCAAAGAATTTGATGCTTCCGGTTTCAAGTTCTGTATCCTGTTAAGAGTGTTCCTTAACCGTTTCATTAATATTATATAATAATAATATAAATATTATAATAATTTAAATAAATAAATTAAAAATATTATTTGATATAAGGAATATGTTATAAATAATTAAAATTATTCAGAAATAAAATTAATAATAGAAAAAAAAAATGTTTACCCAGGCTTTTAGGGGTGGGATAAATGCAATCTATTATTTGTTCTTAACTATATATTAAACAAACAAAAAATACAGTAACATTTAATTTTTGTTTATAAAATACTACTGAAAAAAACAATTCCTCATAAGTATCTTTAACAATACCTTTTCATTAAACATTCATTATGTAATTTTATTGATGTCTTAGCTATAGTTGTTTGTTTCATTGAATACATTTAAATTAAAATTTCATTGAATTGGACTGGTTTTCACTACAACGTACCGGGTCAAGTCGTTAATTCTGTAATCAGACTGCACTGGTCTTGCTGTTGATTTAGGAGCGTGTTGTGGGTCATTGGAATAAATAGTGCACTGAACAATTTTACTGCAGTCTTCTGTCCACATCAGTGATAGGTCTCTTTATCAATATGAAATGCAACTCACCATGAAATCGCAAAAATGCATGTTAACAAGAGAGTTTCGTCATTTACAAGTGGCATCTTGTGCAGTCATGTTCCTCGCTAAGCGTTGCCAAAGAAAATTGGTAAAAATGGAGCATGTTAAACATAAAAAGAGCAGAAAATTTCTCCCATAAATTTGCTGCTGAAAGATGCCAGCTTTCTACAAATTGTTTCTCAATCTGTTAGTGGACAAAGAAGTTGCCAGACATGGCTCGATCAGAAATGGTCATACGCAATTAATTTGTAAAGCGTCTGCAAAAGTGCAGCGGGATGCAGTTTGCCGGCTGAGCGAGAAAGTGCTGTGGCATTTTTAAACTTGAGATGTCTGTAATCTTAACCCACAGCCTGTGCTCTGCAGACCAGAAGCCTTCGTCATTTGAAATAAGCCTTCGTGTCTCGCCAGGAAACATTTTCGTTTTCTCATGAAGAGTCCTTGAACATGGTTATAGTTGTTCTTGTCTGTGATTTCTAAATGACACGATTTAGAAGTTAAATGGTGTCGTCAGTGTCAAATGCAGCGGGGACATTAACTGTCTTTTTATTGAAAGCACTGCAGTGAGATTATATTTGACAGCTGCAAATGACTCATACATACATAGTTTCATCATTCTCTGTAATAATGTATGTATTTATAATGTTATTGCATTGAAAGCAAGTTGTGATGAAGTTTTAGTCTCTCTATTTCTGTCTTGTTCTTTCATAGACTGTACGGGTAAAAATGTTTCACAAGGGCTTTTCATTGACTGCTGACTGAGTCACTTTCACTTTATAGCTGTAAAATGTAGCATTGCTCCCACAAAGTAGTCTCCAGTGCTGCTTTGGAAGTTCAGTACGTGTAAGGACTGCCCTCAGATGTCATGTAGGGGAAAATGCTGATGTTGCAGTAACCGATTGCAGTAGAAAGTCTTGAAAAAGAAAAGTCCACACAACAATAATAGGCAGCGGTGGTTCACGGCCAGATTTCTGCGGTCAATCAACAACCCGACGTGTCAGAGTTGTAGAAACTGTTCCAAGAATCCTGCTGTTTTCCTCCTCCTTAATGTTTCCTCTCTCCACTGGTCTTAGCTGTTCTTTTGTAGATCCCTCGTTCTTTCCTTTCTCTGGGACTTGGTCTATTTGGAGCGTAATCAGGTCAGGCTGAGGGGAAAAAACCCTATGTGTGCAGTTTGCATTACATAAGCTTTCCCTTTGTCCTCATGCAGTGTCAAACATAGTGACACTGACCCCTTGCATTAACACTTTGCTTTCTAGGAGCTACAGCTTGCTGTGCAGACACCTCCTTCCTAAACCCTCATATCTACACAGTCACATCACACTCTTTGTCCTTAATGCAGATGACAGTTCGGCTTGACAGTCATACTGATGTTGCTTTGTGGTTGCATGCTTTGACCAGAGTAGTTTTATGTGTGTTGGAGAGGAAGATTCTTTCTGAGGAAGGTGGTGTTGCAGAACAAGAGCAGAGGGCTAACAGCCAGAATAAGAGCGTGTTTATGAGAACTAGTAATTCTGGCTCTCAATAAAGGGTTGTTAGTAATCCAGTGGCTAAACTTTTACTGTTCCCTATTCATCATCAACTATCAACACTTTTTAAATGATAGAAAATGCGTGATTATCAATCAATACAATTATGTAAATATCTGCTAGTCTCAATGTTTCTCGTATAATTTCCATTTCTCAAGTATTTTTCCCCCTTCTTCTTTGTGCTCTGGTAGCTATAATATATAATGTCCTCATGAATGTGGGGTTTATATTAGCTGCACCCTCTTGACATATCTCCAGAATCAAATGCAAAACAGATGTATTGTATATGATCTCAAATCATCTAATATTTCAGGTTTATTAGTTATTAGCCTAAATCACACACCTACAGAATAGAAATCCTAGCGAATACTGAAAAAAACGCAGCATTACAGAACGCTATATATTTTGTGTGTTTATGTACATGTATTAAGAGGTGGAGTTTAATTGTGTGGGTTGCCAGGTCTCCAATATTCCTCTAGTCTCAGCAGGGTTTGTGTTCTTTGGAGTCGTGCCTGTCCAGATGTTTCTTTTTGAGCCACTGTAAGTGATACCTCCTAACGCTGTGTAGTTTTCAGAGCCAGACTCAACACCCACACAACACCTTGTTTCTATAAGCAGAATCAATATGGATTTGAAGTAATATTCCATCTTTTATGATTCATTGAATGCCCCATGCACTCCATCAACAACTGTCAGAAATTATGGCAAACAGTTTAATATTTTGTACGGGGAAGCTTAAGTTTATATAACCAAAACATCAATAGCATTAGACAGAGTAATTGTTTATTTATTATATTTTCAATTTATTTTGTCTAACATATAAGGTGCAGTTCAGCTGTCATGTCTGAATTTGTCTGAAATGAACCCTGAACTCAAATGCCCAAACCCCTTAATGAACTCTGACTCATGCTGAACAGCTGGAATATGAAGATATTATCTTATCTAATATATTAGATTTCAAAAATTTGCATTTGATTTTCTGAATTTCTTTCAGCATGTTTTTATAAGATGATGCAATATCAGAGATTTTAATTATTAATTCATTTATTTATCTCGCCTCATTTGTTAAAAGGGAGAGAAGGGGAAAAGCGAAAGTACAGAGGATGCAAAACAGTAGTGGTGAGTGGAAACAAATGGTTAGGTATCCCCCTGTGTCCCAGTGAAAATGAGGGTGCTTGCAAGAATGACCATTTGAGGACCTGTGGAATAGTTTGTATAAGCAGCTAAAAATAAGTAACATGGATAGCTTTGAAACAATGCAGCACAAGTGGCTCCTATTTGCTTGTTGTCTGGACGAGGTTTCATTCAGCCATCAATACTTGTCATGACACTTGGAGAGAGGTAGTCCCTCCGCCATTAAAAACATGCCAATGCCATGACAGGCTGAAGTTATGACTCTCCTAATGGGTCAATCTCTCTGTCGTAATAAATAAGGGAGTTTTTTTGTTTGAATATTTGCCAAAGTTTCTTTGCGATTAATTTATGTGCATCTCAGGTTTCCGCCATGACTCCGGCTCGCACATGCACACTCAAAGACACAAACGTTATAAAACAAAAGGAAATATCAAAGACAATCAAGAATTGGAACATTAAATCGATAGTCTACAAATATACACATACACAATTCTTAAACCCTTTTGCCAACACTTATCTGTTCGTTTAGTGAGAAGGGAGCCCTAGAGGCATTCTTGGCAGATGGTGGAGATCATGGTCGTTCCAGTGTGATTGAGTCAACCCCTACATTGCTCGGCATGGATGCTTGGGTCTTTTAATAGTCCTCTGTTGTAATCCCGCTATTGTTCGAACAGCGGACAGTCACATTACCAAACATACAGAGAGTCAAGTGCGGCCCAAGCTCGCCTGTCATGTGTTCCCATTCCCTCCATCCACCACCGAAAGAGGGATGACTCACCTCACTACAGGGGTCTGCCGACGACCCGTTTAGGGTTTCAGATTCACAGTGTCCCATAAAAACCAATCAATGTCAAAGAGGCTTCTCAACAAACGGGAAGAGGACAAAAATATTCATGTGCTTTGTACCAATGCAAGATGTCTAGGCTCTCTCTCTCTCTCTCTCTCTCTCTCTCTCTCTCTCTCTATATATATATATATATATGCGTGTGTGTGTGTGTGTGTGTGTGTGTGTGTATGCGTTTATGTATATATATATATATATATATATATATATATATATATATATATATATATACATACACACACACATACACATACACATACTAACATATACACATACACATATATATATATATATATATATATATATATATATATATATATATATATATATATATATATATATAAACACACACATATATATGGCAAAATTGCATTGGATCTTTTATTTATTTATTTATTAATAGCAAGTATATTAGCAAAATCTTTTGCATCATGGTGTACTTTCTTCTTCTTCTTACATTTACAATTTAAACACTCTATTTTAAAGTATTGCTGCAAAGTATTAAATGTAAGCTATCAGTTACATTCCCAGATGGATAAGATTCATCCCCTGGTATTCCCAAAACAGCAATTTGACTTAAAAAAAAGTTTTTATGTGATACTATGTTAAAAATCTTCAGAGAACCTTTGAAGTGAACTTGTTTGTGTTTAATTCTAAGAGCACATGAGTTAGTAAATAAGTGGAAAATCAAAGCAGGAAGCTTGACCCTTTATGAGGGAACTTCCATTCATGCTTCTGGTCAAGATGTGGCAGATGAAGTTTCCATATTCCTGTTCTAGCGTCTCTATTGCAGGTGGGTTTTAAAGACCGCATGCCACAGCCATACTATGGCATCCCGCCTCAGCAACAACAGGTGGGTGAGACGGCTCTCTTTTCTTTTTTATGAGGTCTCTGCTCTCTGTCTGGGAGGCAACACGAGACGTCAAACGTGCCCTTTGCACTAGCAATAAATAGAGGTAGAGCGAGCAATGCAAGAGGCACCCACATACTTTTGGGCCTTTTTTTATTTTATTTTATTTTTTATTTATTTTTTATACCACAGAGTGATAAAATATTATCTACACTACAAATAAACTGTGCCCCACTAAAAATGAAGTATTAGATGTGCTCAATATAGAATTATGTAACTAAAGGTTTTCTGAGATTCCATGACATGTTCAGAAAACGTGGACATCCAGTGCTGATTCAGAACTCTGAAAGTTATTTAAAGGCTGATTTCACAACTTTTAAAGGTTTAATTTAAAATCAAACAAGACTTTTGCGATCTCAGTAACTTAAAAAAGTCACAGCTCATTTGTTTCATCCCGTCTAAACATACAATCAGTTCTCAGATGCAGTCTGTTCTAAATCTAGGCCTAAACTGAGCTACATAAGCCATATTTTGTCTGTTTTGGAGCTTCGAGCTGCTTCTGTGAGACAGCGCTGGACTGCAAAGACACAGATGAGTTATTACAGCGAGAGAGAAAAAAGGCAGACAGCCTCCACATCTCCGCCATCCATTTCATGGTGAAAAATAATAAAGTCACCAGTGCAGAGATACAGCTCTGTCAGATGTTTGCCAGCATTTTGGATGGAATGTCAAGCATCCTTTTTCTTTTCACAGTAATGCACAGTTCAGGCAGCAGAAAGCAATGTAGCGGCCATTATGGAAGCCAACAACTGGCTTGAATTATTCTGAAATGTCCCTTATTAACACGTTGGGATGTCAGACGAGAAGAGGGGCCAAGAAGAGAGAAAGTCAAAGGAGGAGGTGCCGTGGAAAGTGAGGGGACGTTTAGCTGCTAAATGACGGATACTTTACGCCCCGGCCACAAGAAGTCTCGGCACATTCAGCTCATGGAAGGTGGGCAACGGCTGAGTGAGCGTCCAAAGCTCAGGTAATCCCCTCCAAACTGGACGGAAAATCAAACCCTGCCCCTGAGAATTTCCACTTGGGAAGATGGCAAAAAATAACCTGACCTGAAGATTCCCTGAATGTCTCGTCTCGCAGCAGTATACAGGGAAAAACTGAGAAAAAGACAACTGATATCCTAAAAAAAAACTATTTAGCTAAACCTTACTGTTGCCATTTTTAAGCATGTTTACAGACAAAGTAAAATGAATATTTAAAAAAGTAAACAACAGTGGAGTTGAGACTATAATTAAAATCTGGCATTCGAAACATGGGAAAAATATAAAACTGCATTTTTAAGATAAAAAAATAAATTAAACCTAAACAGCAATATAGTATGATTGTATTTTTTTCCATTTGTTTAATTTAAAACAATCCTTTGTATTTTATATTTTCATTAAATTAATTATATATATAATTGGAACATTAGTTTTTTTTTGTTTTACTTTTTTTGTATTACTAAATTTTATATGAAGTATTTTTAAACAATAATATAAAATACAAACATCACAGACAGACAGACCTTTGAACCCTACTGTATCAGTTGTCCTAAATGCTCTTTGACTGACCGAATTAGTTTGTGAGATAATTCCTAATAGTATCAGCGCCCATCGAAGCACATTCTGTCATCTTTGACGAGCAGGACATCTGTCTTTCGCATTGAAATTCAATCCATCCCTCCATAACATTTCACAAAGTTTCCATATAGTTAAAATTTCCCCTTGCTTTGACTGACAAGCAAAATGTTAGAGGTGCATCGCTTCGCATCCACTTTGCCAATTACATTATCACACAAAAGTGCTAATCATCTTTTCTGCACGAAGGCCAACTTTTAATTAGACCGAAGCGGGGCGCATTCTCAGGAGGCGCATTTTGCCCTCTCCGCTATTCAGAGCCTTGGCTCACAGACTCGCAGCCTTTTTGAGCCTGATTGGGGCTTAGCGCCTGTTTTCCCCCTGTCGGAGAGAGCAGAGGGTGAGATACGGATGAGTAAACATCCCTCGTTTTTTATTTAGGGGTTCAAATCCCCTTCGCAGGATAAGTGGATGTGCTTTAGCTATTTTAAGGTAGTGTGTTTGTGTGTGCAGTGGCGACGCTAAAGAGCACAGTGCTTGTTCCAGTTCTGGAACCTAAAAATAAAAGACCTTTCTTGTGTTAATTTCCGTCATATCAATGTCTAGTATTTAGTGTTAGTATTTATTCCCAAAAGGATGTGTAGAGAGTATAGTCCCACATATAAGTAGTGGTTTGTAGTTGTTTGTCTGCGAGCGTTTATGTACGTGTCCACGCGGAGCACGGTTGTGTGTGAAGTCAGGGTCTCGGGGCCAGTGAGAGACAGCTGTAAGGGTTGTGGATTGCAAAGGTTATGATCACAGTGCTCTCATAAGGACTTTATTTCAGCTCTGTCCAACCCCCCTCAGCCGATGGACAGGTGGGCCTTGGGTTTAGTTTCAGAACCCCCCTCCCCACGCTCCCCCTTTCCTTTTTTGTTTCTTTTCTTTTCATAAAACCGCCTGCGCAAACGGGTGGTAGTGATCGACGGGGCGGCTCAGTCTGCGGAGACCCCGCTGTGACGGGTAATAGGCGGGCCGGTGTGTCAATCATTTGACATTTCCTCTCGGGTAAATCAACATGCTTGGGCTGTCGCCGTTGTAACACTGTACGGGTCTCGGATGATTTAAATAGCACACCGTGTGTACACATGCCAACGTTTGTTTGTGTGTGGGGAAGCATGTTTCGCTCGGGCCTCTGCATTTCATTTGCAGACTGTGTGTGTGTCTGTGTGGAGGGTAAGTCCTGGGTTTAGTGACACTGATCTTCTCTCAAATCTCCCCTTAAGTGAAATTAAGGCAGGCAGACTTTTTAGGAAGGTTATGTGTCTTCAATAAGACACAAGCCTTATTTTCCAGCGCTTCTCTACTTTAGATGTCCATGAATGTGTGCTGGGCCTTAGTCCTATTTTAGCCTTTATTCAATAGAACAGTCATACAGGAAGCAATGGGAGAGGACCTCGAGTTAGGGCTCGAACTGTGCCATTTTTTGGAGCGCTGTCCACAGGGCTATGGCTCATTCCCATTTTTTCCTTTGACACCTTTCTTTCCAAATCCCTGTCTTACCGAGTAATCATTTTATCCCCTTCCTCCCTTCAAAACTGAACTCGCATGTTCCAAGTACATTTCAGTGATCGGCGATGGCTTTGCTTATCCTGATAAATGTAGAAAGAAAAAAGTTTTGTTTTTTTACTATAAAAAGCTCCCCATAATTCATGTTGATATGTCATTATGTTATTTTATTTGTAATATTATTTTATACCTTTATTATTTGTATAAAATAGTTTTATAATTGTATAATTTGAATACATATTTTAAACGTTATTTTTAAATATAATATAATATAATATAATATAATATAATATAATATAATATAATATAATATAATATAATATAATATAATATAATATAATATAAATTATTTAAGATTTAGACAAACAAAAAAAAAATTGTTTTTTTTTTTCTATTTATTATTATATTTATTTAGGTAGGAGCATTTTGGATATTTAATATTTACTAGAATTTAATGATGCTTTTCAGCCTTTTATTGTGGAAATCAGTGAAATTCAGGGAGTTACTCTGTCGTTCTGCTAATGGAAATAAGATGTCTTTAATATGCAAGAGCAGAGCACAGCAGTCCTTAATGAAAAGCTTGTCAACCATCAGGTCTCAGGATGTTGTTAAATGTCAGCCGTGGTAAATGTGACTTCAAGAGGATCCTAATTTAATTTTAAAACCCTCTACACTGAAGTGCTTCCATTGTTAAAATAGAAAAAAAAAACTGCTTTTTTCAGTGTTTTACATTTCGGCGAGAAATGTCACACCCTTTTATTAATAATTCTGAATCAAATTTAAGTTCAGGAAATGTCTTTGCTCACTTTTTCATGCACTTTTTTTTTTCTTTCACTCAAAATGAAAGTAGAGTCCTGGTGGTCTTGCCAGTGACATTGCTTGTCATCTCTCAAGTAATTAGTCTCTGAGGTGTGTTGAAAGCTGTTCAACCAAATGGCCTTGCAGCTAAAATAATCAAACTAGGAGGTCATGAAAAATAGTCTAGAAACAAGTTTTCTCCCATTCTTCTTATTGATCATGTGCAAACAAACTCATGTGCTTGCGCATATTTCTCTAACAAAGTTTGTGTGTATGCATGCAAATTTCCCTCTGAGCATCATTCATGTGCATCCCGAAGATTTGAGATGTACAATCTCAATGATTAAAGCCATGTGATTTATTTTCCATCATTTGACAACAGGCAGGGTTCAAACACTAATCTATTCTCTCCTTCTCCTTATTGTGCTGGCACAGTGCTGGATTTGACATTTCAGCGCTGAATGCTTAAATGTGTTTCTCATTGGAGCGGGACTCTGAGCCACACAGTGCTTCATGCATGCTTCCCTTTGAAATTGGGAGCACGTCTGCAAAAAAAAAAAAAAAAAAAAAAAACACAAACAAATGTTCGCCACCAAGCACGTTCAAGTTGTTGCCGACAAACCGCCGTTGCACATGACGTGCATAAATAGCTCACGAGCGACATGTTTTTGGAATTAAAATATTAGAATGCATTTCAGAAAAAATCTACTCATAAATGTGGATCTTTTTTTCAGCATTAGCCTCCGAAAAGTGATATTTAGCGCACCGTTTTGTGTTGTAAAGGTACAGAGGCAACTCAGAAATGTGTTAGCAGTAAAATTTCACTTCCCGAAGAACACATGGCAGTAGCATAGAAAAAGTTACAACCTCGCTAACCAGTTTTTGGCTCGGCATATGCTAGGGTTTGGTTTCTCAGCTTTCCTTTTTGAGGCCTTTAAAACCTTTTCTCTCTTGGTTTTACTAGCTCTCTGTTTTCCCCTTGCTATGTAAAATGTTTCATTAGTAGCCTACCTCTCGCATTCAAAGAGTGTGCAGATTTAGACCAGTTGTTTCTGTAGTTGTGAAGTGATGTTGCTAATCCCTTTCACAAACACACATTAGAGATCACCACACACTTTGAACCTGATATTCATGGTAATTTCCGCTATTTTTGAAGTCAAATGCAAAAAGTCAACCCTGTTTGGATTTATTCGACTCTCTGCCTGAGCGGAGTATTAAACACACAGCAAATATAGTACATTTCTTTTGAAGCGTAAGAAAAGAGACTAAATGAAAAACTAATCCTGTTCCTTTCCTTAGACAAACTGTGATCGTTTTAAGCAGCGTCTGATGGTAGCAGAACAGAACCTGCTAATTTGTCACAGACTTAATTGAAACAGAGAACGCCAAAGTCGTGCTAGCAGTGCAAGCAGGAAGTTGACAACTGAGTCTATGCATTGAGTGCTTTGTTGCGCTCTTTCCCGCCTATTATATAGCCTACTGCTAACCTGCACACTTAACCCCACTAACACTTTTTCATGACCCAATGCACCAGAGACCCAAAGCGCTTGTGTCAAGTCAGATTAAGTTAGCGTTTTGTCAGCTCTATAGTCTAAGCAGAGGTTACGAATACTATACTGCTTGTTCCATGCAAAGATTCCAAACTTGCAACTTGATAAGATGGATATTTTGAGTAGTAAGGTCAATGCTAATGCCCATGTAATGTTTAGAAATCTGACCTGAAGTAAAGCTATTAAGCTATTTTTGGGGGTGGAAAAATAGGCATTTTCAAAAAAAGACATTTTCCTGCTACAAATGTTCTGCTCATTCACTTAAAAATGTAATAATGAAATTACTGAAATAAATGATGAATGGGTTAATAAGCAGGTGTCTTATTATAACTTTAATCAATGAAGGGCTCTTTCATTGTAGGATCCTGTTGTCTGCCATGATTCTTGTAATACTATTTTAAATTAATTGTAATCATTTGTATTTGATGTTTGAAGATTCATAGCATATATTTTTATACTGTACCATTCAATAGTTTGGTGCCAGTGTATATATATATATATATATATATATATATATATATATATATATATATATATATATATATATATATATATATATACATACATACATACAAACATATTTGTTTGTTCCAAAGTGATTTGGTATAAGGTAAAGTATTTATAAACAGTTATTTTTTTTAAGCGTTTTTAAAATAACCTTTGATTTTATGCAACTTTCAAAAAGTGTTTACTGCGATATCACTACAACTTCATGCAGGGAACACACCATTTACCATCTCTAACTCCCATGTCAGTGTTAAGCATGTGATTCTTGTCTGTCTAGCCAACACTGATGTTTCTACTGAATGTACTGGTAATGGTTGTACCGTGTTTTAGATTAGCTCTAACCTTCAGAAGTGAATCTGTGTGAGGGATGGAAGGAATTAAATGGTATTGGTAGGATGGCTTTACACAGACAGCTTGACATGGACTATCACTGGAAAGATGGCTTTGTAAAAACGTAACTGGACAAGTTTATAAGGCAGTTTGGAAGCTCAGAGAAAAGTTTTTGAATGCAAGTTGTTTGGATTGTCCGTGCAGACACCAAGTGAGACAAAGCAACAACAGGGTGAGCGGGGCTGTTTGTGAGAGATCATACCCTGGAAAAGAATCCCCCTAAAACTTTCATTAATCACCCACCCTGTTCAGCAATCCACCTAACTAGAGAAAGATGTGTGGCCCTTAACCTGCCATAGTGCTAGCTGCTTTTGAGTTTGCTTTGTCTTGGGCTTTTGGCCCGGACAATCAAACTACAAGATAAAATTAGAGGCAAATGGTAGGAAAATTTGACAAAGTCGATTTTTATTTACACACTCATTTGCAACCCATGGCATCAAAGCTCTCCACTCAGGCCGATGAAAACTGCATAATGTGTTACTTTTTTTTTTCTTCTTCTGGAGATTGAAGAGCCTTCTCAGAAGGAGGATGGTAATGGGGACAGGCTGTGGAGTAAATTGAATTAGGCAGGGCGAGATGACTTGTAGTAAGAAATGAAATGTCATCCTCGCAGAGGCTGGAAATGTAAAACATGTGAATGTTAAACAGTGCGGTTCTAGCGTCACCCCTCTTTTTTCCCCCCTACTATTTTCACCATCTTCAAAACACTGACTCCACTCACACTTTCAAGTGTGCCTTGCATAAATCACAGCCTGTGGAGGGAGATGATTCCACTCCATCTGAAACGCACACACTTACAAACATTCTCACTCACTTTTTAAATCTCTTTCTGAAATTATCCCGCTTTCACATAAGAATGCTCTAGGGGTGTAACGGTTCATATTTCTCGCAGTTCGCTGTGTATCACTGTTCTGTGGTCACAATTTTAGTAGCTATTTAGGGGTGCACCGATTACGAAATTTAAAGCTGATACTGATATCAAGTATTTTTTTCCACTGTGATCCAGAGGATACAAAACCAATCGCTGATATCATTTTTCAAATAGCCCCTTTTAGCACACTTTAACAAGCATGAAGCCATATGCTGTATCAAAATGCACCACAGAAAGATTGCAGACAACAGTTTTCATTTTGTGAAATGTCAATATTTGCTTGAACTATGTTTCAAAAGTTTTAGGTCAGTAATGGGTGTTTTTTTTATTTTATTTTTTTATGAATACATGCTAGAGTGACTTAAACTGATTAAAAGAGACACACTGTAAAAAATAATTCAGTGGCTTAGTAAATTTCACAAAAATAAAGAGCTATATTAACTTAATAAAATCTTTTGAAATCATTTAAGTGATATTTTGAGTGGGTCAGATTAAAAAGAATAATTAAAAATCCAACAAATAATTTCTCTAAAATTTACATATATTATTTAAGTTTATGTAATGAAAATAAATAAGTATTTAACTAACTAATTATATTTTTAATATACCTTCAATATTTCTGGTGAATTCTAATAGAAATATTTGATAATTATTTACTTGTACTGATCTGTTTTAGAAACTAAAATTATTAAGTTTTTCCAACCAATTTTCCTAAATAAAGTTCCAGCTTAATAAATGACAGTTTAAATAAATTGAGTAAATTTCGCGGCTAAAGTGATCACGTGTGCAGCTCCGCAGGAAAAAAAAATCTGCTTTCCTCAGCAGCGACGTCGACTAGCCATACTCCTCACAACTCCTGGTAAGTAACGTTAGTCAGCTAATCCTACTTACGTTTGTAACACTTTATTAAAAAGTTAATAATTATTAAGCATTTTCTAACAATTGTCTTTGTATTTTACGTCATATTCAACAAGTTTCGTAGCTTAATCGAAGTCACCTGAAGGACGGCTTTCCTCAGCAACGGCAAGACCCGCACTCCTCTCATAATCGTGGTACGTTATGTAATTTAGCCAGCTAATACTAATTATGTTTGTAATGTTTAATTCAGAAGTTAATTATTAAGGATTTCCTAACAATTGTGTTTGTATTTTGCGTTATCTTAAGAAGTTTAACAAGTTTCGCGGCTCAAACAAGAGGCACCTGTCACTGAAGGACTGCTTTTCTCAGCAACGACGTGAACAGCATTACTCGAATTTCCTGTAAGTAACGTAGTCCTTTTATAACTATGTATATTTGCAAAAATGTTTTCAAAAGTTGATTAAACATTGACCGTGTGTACGTGTACATAACAGTGTAGTTTTCGAAGTTAGTTAGTGGGGCAGCCATATGTATGTTAGTTTTTGTTTTGTTTTTGGAGTGGGTTAACGTTCGTACTATTTGGATCACCGTTTATTTCAACCGCCATTTGAAAGTCTAACGATAAGTGTACCGTGGTCCAGCAACTATAACTATACATGCCCAATGGAAAACGATTTTGTACAGGTTCCCCATTGGGGTCAGTGGCTTGTCAAAAGGGAACACATCATTTATGAACTTTCAAATGACAACATTCTTTCTTGTAAAAAGCTGTCACGTTGTTGTAAAACGTCATAATTACTACACGAACTCAAGTATGAGCTCTTAAATCACCACTACAAATACGCCATGCAAAAGTGTTTAAAATGGCGTGGACATAACATAGACTGGTGCGATTTAATCAGCTCCCACTATAGGGAGTCGGACAGTTTAAGGCCTGCTCCATTGTAAAATCATTCTAGTGCACTGAAACCTAGATCACATACAATATCGGTCAAAAGTTTGAAAACCGTAAGCTTTTTAATGTAACAAATCCAGACCTGGTGGGTATTGAAGGACAGCGGAGGCTGGGGGAGGGGTACGTTGTTTTAATTGAGTAAACTTACTAAATTTCTTAAGAGTGTGTTTAAATATATTCAATTTGATTTGAAATTATTTGTAATATTTTTGTTCCCTGAAACAGATCAGTTTAATTTTCCATCCTTAAATAAATTGATAGAAATTTCACAAATATATTATGTGTATTATAAATAAACAATTTGTTAGTCTAATACTAAATTGTTTTAGTGGAAAAAATAAAATATAACTGTACATTTTAGATAAAATAAACTGTTGTATTTTTAGTCCATTAATGTTTACATTTATGCATTTGGCAGACACTTTTATCCAAAGTAACTTACATTGCATTTCAAGGTACACATTTACAATTTAATCAATTTTTGCTAGTGCCGACGCTCTACTGTTTGAGCTACAGGAAAGCCATCTTTTGTATAATCAAGTGAACTATATTCAGAGATTTTAATAAAGTTAATAAAATTAAATATTACTGTAATATTTACTAAGCCACAGAATTATTTAGAGGGTTAAGGGTTGAGTGTGAGGGTTAATGCAATGCATATTTTTTTCAAGTAGTGCAATTAAACAAGCTTTTTTGTTTCAAAACCATTAGTCATTTTACTTAAATATTAAACATGTTTATAAAGAAATTGGTTGAAATAATGCAGACCTCAATAAAAGCCTATAGCATTGATTTACAGCATAGAAGCTCGCAGTTGGTCTCTCTTCGTTTTTCTTTTAGGTTTATTGTTAAAAATAAATGTCCCTATGTAGAAAATTAACCTGTCCTCTTGTTAAGAAGAATGCTGTTAATTTTTGCAACTCCTCCCCCTAGTAAAGTTTGTTTGAGATTTTACCTATCATATGGTCCAACAGAATGTTTGCTTCTTCAGGTGCTATTTGTTTTGTGTATTTGTCACTTTCTTGTAACATTCAGTTTTGAATGTTAGTTCTAACCAGTTATCTTTAAAATTTGCCTGTAGGGTTCAGCTGATCTACCCGTCTTCGTACAAGCAGAGTTGGCAGAGGAGGTCATAAAAATCTACATCCTTCGGAACAATAATGGGGCAGTCAGCGACGTAATCTTGGGAATCTCAGCAGAGCCTGTTGCCATCTTTCAGGAGTCACATTGGATTTAAGATATCCCAAGACCCACAAATACAGGTCCTTCTCCAAAAATTAGCATATTGTGATAAAGTTCATTATTTTCCATAATGTAATGATAAAAATTGAACTTTCATATATTTTAGATTCATTGCACACCAACTGAAATATTTCAGGTCTTTTATTGTTTAAATACTGATGCTTTTGGCATACAGCTCATGAAAACCATAAATTCCTATCTCAAAAAAAATAGCTTATTTCATCTGACCAATAAAAGAAAAGTGTTTTTAATACAAAAAAGTCAACCTTCAAATAATTGTTCAGTTATCCACTCAATACTTGGTGGGGAATCCTTTTGCAGAAATGACTGCTTCAATGCGGCGTGGCATGGAGGCAATCAGCCTGTGGCGCTGCTTCGATAGCGGCCTTAAGCTCATCCAGAGTGTTTTGTCTTGCATCTCTTAACTTTCTCTTCACAATATCCCACAGATTCTCTATGGGGTTCAGGTCAGGAGAGTTGGTAGGCCAATTGAGCACAGTAATACCATGGTAAGTAAACCATTTACCAGTTTGAGCAGGTGCCAGGTCGTGCTGAAAAGCGAAATCTTCATCTCCATAAAGCTTTTCAACAGATGGAAACATGAAGTGCTCCCAAATCTCCTGATAACTAGCTGCATTGATCCTGCCCTTGATAAAACACAGTGGACCAACACCAGCAGCTGACATGGCACCCCAGACCATCACTGATTGTGGGTACTTGATACTGGACTTCAGGCATTTTGGCATTTCCTTCTCCCCAGTCTTCCTCCAGACTCTGGCACCTTGATTTCCAAATGACATGCAAAATTAGCTTTCATCCGAAAAAAGTACTTTGGACCACTGAGCAACAGTCCAGTGCTGCTTCTCTGTAGCCCATTTCCTGCACACGCCGGTGCACGGTGGCCCTGGATGTTTCTACTCCAGACTCAGTCCACAATCTTCCTCGGGGTCCGGTCACCTCTTCTCGTTGTGAAGCGTTTTTTGCCACACTTTTTCCTTCCCACAGACTTCACACTGAGGTGCCTTGATACAGCACTCTGGGAACAGCCTATTCGTTCAGAAATTTCTCTCTGTGTCTTAACCTCTCGCTTGAGGGTGTCAATGATGGCCTTCTGGACAGCAGTCAGGTCGGCAGTCTTACCCATGATTGCGGTTTTGAGTAATGAACCAGGCTGGGAGTTTTTAAAAGCCTCAGGAATCTTTTGCAGGTGTTTAGAGTTAATTCGTTGATTCAGATGATTAGGTTAATAGCTCGTTTAGAGAACCTTTTCATGATATGCTAATTTTTTGAGATAGGAATTTTGGGTTTTCATGAGCTGTATGCCAAAATCATCAGTATTAAAACAATAAAAGACCTGAAATATTTCAGTTGGTGTGCAATGAAACTAGAATATATGGAAGTTAAATTTTTATCATTACATTACGGAAAATAATGAACTTCATCACAATATGCTAATATTTTGAGAAGGACCCTGTACTCACTTGAGTTGTTCCAAAAACTGTTTCTTGAGCTGGATCCTCCAAAACTCTGTTAATGTTCAGAGGTTAAAAAATTATTTTCTTGCATAGTAGTGGTTCATGGTCATCCCACAGAATGGGTATTCCTGATGGAAGTGTTTCTGTTATCTGATTAATTCTGTTGAAGACATAGTTCACCCCAAAAGATGATGTTGTCATAATTTACTCTCCCTCAATTTGTCCCAAACCTGTACGAGTTTCTTTCTTCTGTTGAACACAAAAGATATTTTAAGTGAAGTGACGTGACATTCAGCCAAGTATTAAAGAGTGTTGGTTAACGCAGTTAAAGGTTGCCATTGACTTTGCATAGTATACCTTTTTTTTTTTTTTTTTTTCCTATCATGGAAGTCAATGGCAACTTTCAACTATCTGTTAACCAACATTCATTAAAATATATTTTGTGTTCAACAGAAGAAAGAAATTCATACAGATTTGGGACAACCCGGGGGGGCGAGTACATTATGACAACATCATCTTTTTGGGTGAACTATCCCTTTAATATTGATGTAAGTGTTGCTTTTATATTTTTTTATGGTTTAATGTTGAGTGTGACTGCAAATGGCTGGTATGCACCAGGAACAAAGATGTCATTTCTCTTATGGCTATCGTATTTTACATGTAATCTACTTGAATACTAAGATGGATGAAATGTTTCATAAGGTTTAATCATTTCCCTTATGGCTACTTTACAGTTTTTAATTTTTGCAATCTACTGGAATATTAAAATGGATACAATGTTTCAAAGGTTGATTTTAGACTTTGTCTTATGTTTAATTGACAAATAAATTTTCAATAAAAAATGTGTTTCTTTCTTTATTTGGTTTTATTATATTAATTATAAAGGGTAAATGGTGTAAAAAAAAAAAAAAAAAGTGAATGCTGCATTTTGATAATTTATAGTCCAATATTAAGTTAAATTCACTTTTACATGTAGTAAATGTAGCACATTTTTCTTGGTAAAATTTCATCCAATATTTCAATTATATCTACTCAATATTTTTTGTTTATTTTACATAGAATTACAGTTGTGGTGTTTTATAATTTTGATTATATCCAATTAATTTTATTTCTCATATAAAGTAATTCAGTTACTCAGATTTACTTAATTTTTTTACTGACAATTACTCAATTTAAACAGTATATTTCATTGATTTCACAGCTTTAAAATTTACTCAATTTTTTTGAGTGTAAAAATGTTTCACCAAAAAAATTGAGTAAATAATAGTTAAACTTTTTACAGTGCAGTAAAGGCATTTCTAATGGTTCAAGAGATGGAGATTTTTACTTCAAATAAATGCTGTTCTTTTGGCCACAATTTATTTCTAAGGCTTGCCATTTAACAAACCATTTACTATGACTTTTGCCTCAATAAACTCCTAATTTGCTGCTTATTTATAGTTTGTAAGGTAGTTGTTAAGTTTAGGTATTGGGTAGGACTGTAGGGATGCAGAATATGGTCATGAAGAATATGTGCTTTATAAGTATTAATATTTCAATAATAGGCATTCAAATAAGCAACTAGTTAACACTGAGAATTGGTCCCTTTACTAAAGTGTCATTGATCTTTCTATTCATTAAGATATTTCTATTTGTTAAAAAATGTCCGCAAGTATATTAAGCAGCACAACTGTTTCCAAACGTGTTAATAAAAATAAATGTTTCTTAAGCAACAAATCAGCATATTAGACTGATTTTCTGAAGGATCATGTGAGAGAGACTGAAGTCTGAAGGTAATGGCTGCTGAAAATTCAGCTTTTTTATCCTTTCTTGTCAATACATGTTTCAGTGATGCAGAAAATGAACATAATTACTCTTGCAAATGGACATCCCACAATTCATACACATTTAATATTTATATTCTGGGAGGCATCGTTAGACATGCACACTGAATTGTTGATGGGGAATGGCTGGGCCCCACCCATACACTCGGCAGCGTAAAAATGCATTTAGTAATGGCCCTGCACACATGTATTCACACTCGCACACACCCTCGCTCTTTCCCGTGCTCTTAATATGTACATTAAACTGCTGAATGAACACTCTGTATGCGTTATGTTGACAAAAATAGTCATCAATCATTAATGGCTCATTTGGGAGGGACTATCAGCTTTTCAAACAACCACTAACTGAAGAATGATTCCTTGTGTTGCAGGAAGCCCAGCGCCACAAGTCTTGTCTTTGGCAATAGTCCCGTTCGCTTAACATCGTGGGTGTTTTTCTCGTCTTCTGTTGAGATCTGCATTGTCATCATTCTCGCCTCTGCACACGTTGGCCTATACGATTATTAATAATATACAATGCCTCAAGAGACAAAGCGCTAAAAAATCAACATTGCAATTGAATTTCATTCAGCTGCATCGTATCTGAGTGGAGTGATTCAGGAACGTCATTGCTCAACTTGTTTTTCTTGGTACCTTGTTTTTACGTAACTCTTCTGACTAACTTTGAATTGTCATGTTACCATGGTCCTCGAACAACACACCATCACACTGGCTTTCTTTGAAATAAATAAAAGCCTTAATTCTATCACCCCTCTCTCTAATGGAGGCAGTAAAAGTAAAAGTTATTAGCTCTGGGATGCAAGCACACAGACAGGGTGAATAATCCCTCAGTAAATGTGAAACTGCGAATCAAATCTTTGTTATGATTTGGGCGGGGTGCTGGGCAGACGGAGAGTCGGCTCGAGTTTCTCAAAGGCGTGAGGAAGGCCGGATTCAATCAAATGTTGGAAATGGTTTGCCCGGACCACACTCTTTAACACACAACACATTATTTTATGCTTATTACTTTTGTTTGATCATGTCGGTCAGCTGAACGGGACGTTTGCATAAACTGCAGCTTCAAAACATAAGCACATCCTTGTTCAAAACAAGGATTCGCGTTGAGGCTGCCAAGAGCATGAGGGTGCTGGCTGAGCCACATACTAATCTGACTCTCCCCACAGGATTGTCCAGTCCAAATCACTGGTCTGCAAAACTACATCCTCTGTCAGCAATGAGTGCCCTGTGATTTGTGTTTCCACTTCGTTAAATGAGTGAACAATCAATCCATTTCATTTAACCCAAAACTGCTTTTGTTAACTCACTTCAGTAGCAAGACCTTCAAAATGTTAGTTAGGCAATTTGTTTTGATGAAGATAACAGGATTTTACATTCTCAACTGTGTTACTTCTATAATCTGACATAATTCACTGTCTGTCTGTCTGTCTATCGATCTGTCTGTCTGTGTCTGTGTCTGTGTCTGTGTCTGTGTCTGTCTCTGTCTGTGTCTGTCTGTCGATCGGTCTGTCTGTGTCTGTCTGTCTGTGTCTGTCTGCATTTGTATGTTTATATATGTATTTCTGTCTGTCTGTCTGTCTGTCTGTCTGAATGTCTGTGTCTGTATTTGTTTGTTTATTTATTTACTTACTTAAATTTAAAGAAGATATTTAACAAGAAAAATAGAGGGCAGAACCTGATTGGATTGTGAAAAGTGGGTGTTACATGCCAAAAAGGAGCCAGACTGGCTGTGAAGTTACTCAAACTTAATGATTAAAAAGACTAAAAAGCTATTTTACTATTGGTTAACGTTCTCCAATAGCCTGTAGAGCCAAAACGATGTCAGCAGAAAAGGAAAGTTGTTTCAGAGGGAGAGCATGTTTCATTTTAATGAAATATTATAAGGACAGTCATTTTTGTTTTCCTTTGGAATAACATGCACTGATAAATCGTTCACAATAAGACCAGGAACATGCATTAAGAAAATAGATAGGGTCAATTTCGATACCATGTTGACTCTAATGAAATATTGTCTTCCGGAGTCTTTTTGTATCCACATTCTCCTCGGTTTCCCTCCATTTCTTTCTTGCGCACTCTCTCTTTTACTGTTTCCTAAACTCACACACATTGACACAGTGTGCTACACATGCATGCAGGTGATGATATGCCTGAGAGCAGAAGATCCATCATTGTCTCTAGCTGGTGTTCCACTGCACATACACACATGCACATCCCTCTGGCTCGTGTCTAGCTGAACATCCATTCTCAGCTCAGAGGGAGAGCGCATAGAGACTGACATGTTCATCTGTCCCCACAGCGGGGAGATTTAGACAGTATGCACACATTTACAGAACAAACTCCCATGCACTATGTATGTTCATAATCGCTTACATGCACCATAAAAAAAAATGTTGTCAATTTTGATGAAAAACCAATACCACCCCATAAACCTCATCCAAAGATGCAAAACATCTGATCTAGAGATGTTTGAGTCGTTCCAAAGCCTTTGGTGCAGTCGAAGGCAGCCATGATTTTTCCATTGCATGAGCGAATAAAAAAAATCTTCCCACCCAAAGGGAGCAGGAGGGCTTTTTCTTTTAGCCAATGAAGGAGAAGACTGTGGCTTTCAAAGCAAACCATTTTGATAGTTAACACGAAGCCACTTTAAAGCACAGCTGCACCACTGACGTGAATAATACTATTTAATTTGTCTAATCTTAGCCCAAATGCCGGGTGGTTGCGTGTGTTTGTGTGTGTGTGTGCGTTTGTTACCATGTCTTCCATTCATCTGTTCGACATTTGCGTTTTGTAGCCAAAATTGGGTTGTAGTCACATCTGCAATGAAATGGCAGATCCCTCTTAGAGCGATAATGCATGTATCAAATTGAATGCATATCAGAAGTTTGTATTTGTGCGTGTTTGAATATGCATGTGTGTGGGATCGGGTTTTGTGGCCCAGTGCGGTATTAAGTCTCCGAAAGCAGAAAGAGGCGTGTTGTTTTATGCCTCTCTGCTCTTTCATTTATGTCAGATCTGTTGTTCACATGCTGCGTATGCTGACGGGAGAGAAGGGGGCTCGAGAAAAAGAGAGACTTGTGGAGTTAAAAGGCCAAGTTTTGGCACACGCAGAGTCAAACTGATGGAGGAGATGATTTTTGGTTTCTTTTTCAAGGCCACTGTAATTTACTCCAGCTCTATAAATCTCTTTGAATAATAAAAGAGAGAAATGCTTACATATATGTATTTCGGAAACTATTTGCCAACACCGGGGACTGTAAAATTCGGCTTCCTTATATGCTATGCATTGATAGGCACTTTGATGGTTTCATTACTAATGCTTTTAGAACATTAACAGAGCCTTTAACTAGTTTTGCAGCAATGACATGTTTGGGTAAATGAGTGACATGTGGTATTCTCTGTTTTTCATTTGCTTAAGTCTATGTAATTTTTTCTTTTTATTTGGCTGATGTACTTTTGATGCATTTCTCATGCATTTACAACATTTTTATGGCTTTTCTCTTTCCTTCTTTTACAAATTGTGGAAGTCTGTCCAATTTTTTTTCTTCTTTTTTTTTTCCCATTTCAGTTTCACTGGCCGCAGCCAGTTTGGCAGCACTACGGTTGCTGCACAGTTTTATATTGCTTATTGTTACCAACAAGCTGAAAATCATAAAACGAAACGGGGGGTGTTTTCTGATGCTCACTGGAAAGGGGGAATGTTTAGGGTGTTTTTGGAGATGATTCCTCATGCTGAGAGGTCAGTTAAGTTTTGACTGCTCTGCTCTGGATTTCATTAGCACAGGAAATGTCCCATGTAGACATGCTGGGCGTTTATGCCTGGAGAATGAACTCACATTCACTCACATGTTAATCGCTCGAGGAGACTGTTTGAAAATGTTAGAGCAAAGAGAAGCGATAGCTGTTGTCAGAGCAGCAGGCCAGTGACGATTGAACTATATACACACCAACAGGTGTGCAAGAAAGATAAATGAAGAAGAAGAAAAAAAAACTATTATGAGTTGCCTGACCATTTGTAACAAATTATTACTGGTGAACAAATGATCAACATGCATGTGTGTGAAAGTTTAGCAGGTGTCATAAAAAAATAATATATATATTTTTGTCTCTCTGTTACCCTCATGCTGTTCCAAGACTGTATGACTTTTTTTGTTTGTTTTTTCAATGTAAATTTCCCCCATACATTTATAATGAATGTGGACTGGATCTTGGAAAACACAATACATTTAAATCAAATGCATATACAATATACTATACATATACGATAAAAGTGGTTCATATGCCATATGAGCTATATTCCAAGTCTTCTCACTTAGACCATATGATTAAATTTTTCAAATCGTGGAATATAGGGTATGAGCAATATGCACTTGTTTTTTTTATTTAATTAATTAATTTATTTATTTATTTTACTCTTCAGTGTTACATTTATTGCAATTGCATGGAAAATAGTAACAAGCATAGTCTTTAGCATTTTTTATTGCACAATAGAAAGTAACATGGGGTGAGTACATGATGACAGATGATTTATTTTTGCAAGATGCTTTTAATTCCAATCCTTTAGTTCACAGTATTGTGTTCATAGTATTGTTTTGATTACAGCCATGTATGACACTGCAATGCTGTCAGGAGACGTTCCAGTCATGTTTGGGCCTATGTTTTCCCTGAAAGTATCATGTCTTTCAAGCTGCAGTAAATATTAGTCATTTACTAAACCAAATGTACGCTCCAATGTGAATAAATTCAGAATAGAGCAAATACTGCATTATATCAGATCTACCTAAAAAGTGGGGTTAAAAATGCTTTATTGCATTTCACATTATCGTATGCACTGACTGACTCGGATACACACTTCAGTGCATATAATGATTCTTGTGCACTCAAAACATACTCTAATGCTCAGTCACCCGGTGCATGCTGTTCTTCGCCCCATGATCGGCTCTGCTATGCTTCAGTGGCAAGAACTGATCTTTTATACTAATTTTGGATTAATGGATTAATTCGTCCCTCAATGCAGACACTCACAGCCACATTTAAAATAACAAATGGGCCTGCAGAACCCCTCCAACACACACTTCTCTCTCTCCCTCTCTTTTTCTTGCGTGCTTTCGAAATCTTTAGATGAATAGGGGGTCTGCAACAGTGCATAACAGCGAATGTGTTCAGGTCCTGCCACAGCCAGCCCAACTTTAATCCCACTTAATGCTCAGAGTCAACTTGCGCTCCCAATCACAGTCTAACTTTAATCTCTGCTCAAGCTGGACAAAACCCCCTCCAACCACCCCTAAACCACTCCAGAGAGAGCAAAGAAGACAAAGGAGAAGGCAAGGAGGCTGTTTATGCGGAGTAAGATGTATTTTGACTGTTTTCGATAGATGCTAACTGTCACATCAAGCTGGATCAAACGTTGAATGTCCAATAGTGAACTGTGTTGTCACATGTAGCAAATTCATAGCTGCTTTCAATGGTAATTCAGTGTGATTCTGATAGAATGTTTACATTTTAAGTAGCTTCTTAGCATTAACAGATTGGCAGTTAACCCCCATCTCCAACAAACTTATGCAAGGTCTATATAATTACTGCATTTGCTGAAAGTCAGAGAAAAAGATCAGGCTTGGTTTTTTTATGTATTTTTTTCTTTACATTCTTGCATGCTTTACGTGTGAAATCAAATCGATGCAAGGATGAGTAAATACATTTTTGGGTGAACGATCCTTTAAGGAAAGCCTAACAATTTCAATTGTTAATCTAGAAACACTTTCATAAAATTTTTCAAAAGAAAAGTCAAATTAAGTAGATTGCAGAACTAACTCTTGCGTGTTTATTTGAAGTGTTCTCTTTGCGATGTCCCCTCCCCCCAGCGTCTTTAATATAACTCTGTACAAAAGTGCTTTGTTGCAGATTGTATTACTTGTTTTCTTCCCCTGTTTGGCTGGAGTCTCAGTGATCTACCTGAGGAGAGGTTTTCTCGGACCTGGCTTCTACTGACGCTTTTAAATGTAGCTGAGCTTTTCTTCTGCCTGTCCCTTAAGTCTCAGCATTTGGGCCCTCTTCACAGTCTCCCTCCATATCCTTTATGAGCTGTGAAGTGACCACAAGCCTAAGCCCCCCGTGCTTAATATGCTGCTTCTCTCTCTTTTTTGGCTCACCTATTTTTTTTTTTTTTCAGTTTCCTTTCACAAGCCTCTGGGGGAAAAATGTAGGACTGAAAAGGGTTGCAGAGAGAGAGAAAAATCTTTGACAACTTTAAAAGGGAAAATCCCTTAATGCATCTCCAACCTTATCTCAAACACCTCAGTATCTGTCTCCAGCGCCAGGCCTTTGAAAGGATATTTCAGAGCTGGAAAGAGCCAGGAGGAGACTGGGTCTAAGGCAGGCTTGGGAATGAGTTATAGGCCCTTTAGAGTCTGGGAATCTCAGAGTTCTGACCAGGGCTTTGACCTGCTGCCTGAATCACACGTACAGCAACTCAACAACAAGTACACAGTCTACACGCTAACAGCAAGAACAAAAGAGAGAATTGACAGACTTTTTACATTTTATTTTAAAGACATTTTCTATTGAGTATTTATGCATTTACCACTGTAGTTAAAGTTTAAGTGTAAAGTTAAAGATGAAAGATTGTCACTTCATTTACAGTAAAATCTGTTACTGTAAATTTAACAGGCTAGTTTTTACAGTGTACTTTTATTTATTAAGGATGCATTACATTTTTCAAAAGTGACAGTCAAGACATCTATATTGTTACAAAAAATATATATATAAAAAAATTAATTTGAATAAAAGATGTTCTTCTGAACTTTCTATAATTAAATAATAATTTTTAAAAAATGATCATGGTTTTCCACATATTAAGCAGAACAACTGTTTTCAACATTGATGATGATGATAATGATGATGATGATGATGATGAGCTTCTTATCAAACTAATCAGCATATCTGAATGATTTCTGAAGGATCATATGATACTGAAGACTGGAGTAATATCCACTAAGAATTCTAATTGACATTACAAGAATAAATTCAGAAAGCAATACTATATTACAGATTTTTACTGCATTTTTAATAAATAAAAAAATGCAGCCTTAGTTAGCATAAGACACTTCTTTCAAAAATATTCAAAAACTCTTACTGACCACATACTTTTTATTGGTCTATGTATATGTCATAATATTCTTCTTGAATATATATATATATATATATATATATATATAAATCTTTTGTAATTCCTGTCGTCTTACACTCTGTGGTCCACTCTCAAAGATTCCTACTATTCCTATCGACCTTTCTTTTTTTGTCAGTCACACACTAATCACTCGTCCACTCATTGCGGCTAATTAATTCACACACTCGCTCTTCTACACTCATTTACTCGCTCAGTCGTTCACGATCACCCCCGCAGCCCCCGGTCCCTCTCTCACCCTGTCTGTTACGGCGACTTTAACAGGCTCGGTCCAGCGCGGGCCGATAAATCTCCGGCTGAGGATAAAGTTCAAGTAGATAAAATCAAACAGATGTCGGTAGGGAGGTTCACTTTCTGTGACCCATAAAAGTGCTCTCATCAAAGCCTGGAATCATTTGTTTTGAATTATGACTCTGTTTTCGGAGGGGGAGGGGAGGGCACGGAGAGCTGTTTGCAGTGTAATAGGAACTGTTTATCTGAAAACAGTGTGGGGATGCCAGCGCACAGCCCAACCCTGGGAAACTCACTAATGACAGACGCCTGACTGACAACTGTCTAGGTTTTTGTTTGGTTGTCAGAATGACTTTTAATGTGTAAATGTATCCACATTACGTCTACTGTTGGAGTTGATGCTGTACATCTTTAGACACTAAAAAAAATAAAATAAAATAAAATAAATCATGCATTTGGCTTTTATAAATTGGGTGACAAAAATGAGATGTTTAAGTCCCCCAGACAATATTTACTATCTGTAAGTGTTTTGGATCGGGATAGGTGATAAGATCTTAGGCAAACCCAAATAACAAGCTTATGAATTTGAGCAAATGTTTGCTTTCTCTGTCTCATCGGACGCACGTGATATTTTCTTTCCCGTCGCTGTTTTATTCGCGACCTCTCGGAGATAGTGCCATATGAGGGTTGTATTTTCAGTGGGAGTTCAAGTCAGGGTTAAATAGTTGCTTTATCAGAGTGATCTGGCCCCCAGTGCTGGTTAAGTGAGGGCCACGACTACAGAACGCTTACCTACTGAGAGTCTGCCCTTCAGCCCTCAATAATGTATGTTTTTACAGAGAGAAGAAATACAGTCCATTTGGCTTCATGCTTGAGACAACGGATTTCCAACTGTCATCGTAATTCAGGCACTGAGTGTGTTGTCTTTCTCCGGCCTGATAATAAACTCGCCTTTAATGTGTCCGTGACATCGGAAGCTGCGGGTCAGCGCGTGAGAGAAAATAGAAAGAGAGAGGGCCGAAAGAAAAGAATAGCTGGATTTAGAGTTAGCGTGCAACCGTGTATTTTGTTGTTTCTTCTCTGACCCGAAGACTTTTCTTTCATCCGCATGCGATAGTATACAGTCATTATAACTTTCTGATCTCATGATTTTCTGCTTAATATTTGCTTGTAGTGAAGGCGAAGCCGAGCGATCACAAATGGAGGCGAGAGAAGAGTTCTGGTTCTCTCTTCTTCTCATTTTTTTTTTGCATTTTTATTAGCCTCCTGCTCTTGACCTTGTTAGTCAGTCACGGAAGCGTGTAAATCTATCTGACTATACAACTGCATGTTGAAAAGTTACAGCTTCTCGGGGAATTTCACCTTGACTTCTTTATACAGTGTTGTGAAGGAAACCATTTCTGGACAGCCAGAGCTCAGCTGCTCTCATATCTGCTCTGAACCTCTTAAATGGGAGTTGAAAGAGATGGCCAGATAGCGAGAGAGTAATACATCAGCATTTATGTGTATCTCTTAATTTTTGTCAAGATTTTATGTATTATTGCAGGAGATACTCAGATAATGTGGTAATGTATTTCCAGTTTCAAGCTAATTGTCTGTTCACAAAAAAGGCCAAAAACATTGACAACTTATGTTGCATCAAAAAAATAAATAATTATAATAATTCTTTAGAAAACCACAGTTCATGGCTGTAATAGAGCATAGCCTATTGGATATTATAAATAGGGACAGGCCCCTGTCCAAATTCCTTGTTTCAATAGAAAACGCCACATGATGGAAAACTTTAAAGATTCAGTGAAATAGCTAAAGGATCAAAGTCATTTATAATGGTTTATGACAAAGCTTAAAAGATGTATAAATGTTCACTTTGTTTATATTTCTGTTCTTGTATGTCTGTCACTACCAATTCAGGCACTTCATAGTCACTATCTCCAGGGGGCAGCAGCAATGACAGCTGTAGTGCTGAACAGAGAGTCAGTGCTTAGAAACACAAATGATGCATATAAACGCGATTCACTGTAATCTTTTAACATCCCAGGAAGCTTGTTTTTAGTGAAAAGAGAGTACTGTTAGTTTATGAACACAAAACGCTGAAGCTTAAAAGCTACATTAGAAACCAACTCTGTAATTAAACACTGTCTGTACTCACTTGACCCAGCGAGGGGTGTTTTCTTAAGCAGCTTACTTGGTTTTGAAGCACACAATCTTGTAATCAGGAATCATAACGTCGGTCCTGAGATTTATGTCAGACGCTCCAATTCTTTAATGGTGCATGATAAGGAGCCATAATTTAACCATTAAACCCTTTGCACATATTTACCAAGCTCTAGGGTAAGACTTTGAAAGTTTCCAAACTATATCAATAATAACTGTTAATATATATTTTAGGATTTTAAAATGCTCAAGGGGTGGCATTGCAAATAATAATTAAAAATAAAACAATATAAAGGCCTGACCACACCTGGAAAGTCCAAGGATGTGCGTGTCGTTAGAAGTGGGAATTTTAGAGTGACTTTTAACTGTTACTGGTGACAGAGGAGGGACGACCTTCACATGGTTTACATCATTAAGCCTCCATTTTCTTCCACCACAGTCATATTGAGGCTAGACTGGTGATTCATGTCGCATGAAGTGCCTAATTTACTTACTGTGTTTCTGCTGGAAGTCCCCAGAACGGATGCACAGCGTTTTTATTGACATAAATGTGTGAGGAAAAAACAACCTGGCCGTGCAGTGTATCTCAGTGACAGGAAGTCATTTCACACTGGTAAACACACACATCCAAACACAAATGCTCAAACACTGCCGAATTGCTTTATTTGTCTCAAAGTCCCAAAATCCAATGATCACTCATATTTGACTTAATATTCGTGAACAATCAGATTTTTTATATATTATATTATATTATATTATATTATATTATATTATATTATATTATATTATATTATATTATATTATATTATATTATATTATATTATTATATTATATTATATTATGACATAATTACAATCCCTAATTATTTTAATGCATATAAACTAATAGAGCATGCATATAATTGTTTTCTTCTTGTTTGCTTAAACTTCAGACTTTACTTATTCTAACATATAGGCCTGTGAAAAGTGTTTGTGCAAATGTTGCTTGAATTTTCATTGATGTGTGTGTGTGTGTGTGTGTGTGTGTGAATATCTGTACCCCCTTACTTGCCTGTCTAATTGTAAATCTGATGTCTGTCCTTATGATAGCAGAATGCTCTGATCTCTGACCTGTATGACCTCAGTCTATTGCCCTCAACCTCTGTGCGTCTGCCTCTGCCTTGCTGCTATAAAACAGCCACCCAATTTGGTTTCCATTAGAGAGTTTGCTATAGTTCTGCTGACACTATCGACCCAAAATCCATGTCTTAATGTCCTATTGAATTGAATGAAATGGTGGTTAAGACTGAATCTAGACGCTATCTGAAAGTGAAAGAAGTGCACTGGGAATATCTGTCATCGCCACTCAGCTTGTTGTTCTTATCAATTTTTTATATTCATAATGTTTGCATTGTTTTGCAGTTTTGTCTTTTTAAATAATTCATAGGACAATATTTATTCTAAAAAAAAAGTCTTGTTCTATTCAAATGATTAAACATGTGCAATATATACAAAATAAAAAGTTGATCTTAATTTAATTGACCCAGGCAGAATTACATTTTACCAAACTTACATTGTCTCTATCACTGTTATATCATCATTATTATAACATATTATTATGTATTCCAAAGCATAAAGGAGCAGTTTTTCCACTCCATCATAATCGATAAACTTGCCTAGTAGCATTGTAAAATATATATTTTTTCAATGAAATCATTTATGAAATCATAATTTATTTTGCATACCTGTATATCCTGCTTCCTTGCTCTTTCTGACTAGTTCTTAATTTAGTCCAATAGTGACAGGTAAGATTGAAGTCTAATACTATCAATTATCTCTTAAGGATTTCATGCAGACATTAGACGTTAGAAATGCACTCAGTATAAAAGATGCCTGTATGAATATACAGTGCTTGAACTGTGGCCTACTTAGTATGATCATAAAGCTTGTCTGTTCGGTATGTGGGTACAAGAGAAAAGACCTGGCTTCAGTTCAAGCTTCAGAAATTTTATGAAACCTCTATCAAATGGATTATATTGAAAAATTATTATAAATTCTGTCATTTTAAACACTTTTAATGTTGACTGTTAAAATGTAATCATTATTACATAAAATAATTAATAATCAGTTATTCAGAGCATAAAAGTCAATGTTCCTTAATATATATATATATATATATATATATATATATATATATATATATATATATATATATATATATATATATATATATATATATATATATCATTTTTTTATTTATTTTTTTCAAATCTAAATGTATTCTGTTTATGTGGTTTTCATGAAGAATTTGCACAGTATTTTGTGATCCAGTGAGAATGCTGAATACTGGTGACCCTGTATAAAATGTTTATACCTGAATCAATATTCGAAATTATTTGGAGCCTTGAGGGACAACAAAAGTTCCTTGTCAGTTTTCATATCCTCTGAATTATAATTCATAGACATGGGGAGATGAAAGGTCATCAAAAAAAAAAAAAAAAAAAAAAAAAAAACTCCCCCCAGCCCCTGTGTTGCACATTCATCCTTCTTATTACTACAATGGAGCTTCACCTTCTCTTTTTAATCATGGCTGCAGATATTAAACTGCACCGTCGGCTGAGGCTTGTATGGCATAGGGATTTACGGGGGGATTTGCATCTTCCTGTTCTTCCAGTTCAAATATCTATGTCTTCACCGATCAAATTATCATAACCATAGTAGAGCAGAACTCTCCACCAAAAATACCAGGGAAATAGAAATGTAGGAGAGAGCAAGAATACATGGAGTAAAAAAACAGATCTTCATATGATTCTTGTAGCAGAATTTGAAGTACGAAGCAAAAGTGTTTATTCTGAATAGCTGTTTAAGAATTAAGATGACCAAACTGAATGATTTTTATTTCTTAATGGTGTTGGATTTTTTCAGCCTGATGCAAAAGTAAGTGTTTTTTGTTTTTTTACTTTTGGTTTTTTTTTATACTTACTTTTACAAAAGTAAGCATTATTTTGTCATGCCAAATATATAAAATACTAGCATTTTTAAAATTCATGATGAAAATAAAAGTGATTTAGTTTTTTTGCAATGCTTTAAAAAAGTACTTCTCACTTGAATTTGACTCAATAATGATATTAAAACTAGCAACAGAAGATTTTAAAATGGAACTTAAATACTTCAAAAATTTAAGTACAGAAATTTTATTTGAGCTATTTAACAATCAGCAAAAATTTAGCCTCTTATGTTTGTTTTCACAACTTATACCAAAAGAATCAACTGAAAACGCAAGGCGATGAACTTCAAAGGTGCAGGATATGACATGGTTGCTCCTCTGAACTTCTAGCAGTAAACCGAGATATAATTCCCTTTTATCATATAGTGCTGCGTTGAGCTGAGTTGCGTGACTCGCCTGAACGTGTGAGGCCTCTGTGTGTGAAGGGACTCTGAGCTGAGGTTTTTTTCTTAATTATTATTATTTGTTTAATTTTGAGTCTGTAAGCCGAGCCTTGGGGTCGGCACGGCAGCACAGTGTTTCGAATTGTTCAACATCTCACGCACTTATTGCCTAGCGAAGTGCTGGAAATGCACATACCTATAAGGGCACCGCTATATCCAGCCTTAAAAAAGCCAACCTGGAGAGTGTGGGAAAGCAGGCTTTTTTCGCTCTCCGTCTCTCCCTCTCTCGGTTTCTTTCTCTCCCAGGCTGCAAGAGCAGGTCAAATCCTCAGCTAGGTGCCCGAGGCTGTTTTTCCCATCTCTCTCTTTTGCAGTGCACCTCTATACCAATTGAACCAAATCCCAGTAAAGCTTGAAAAAAACAGAGCTACCCCTCTGCTTCCACTTTGGAGTTTGTTTAACCCTCTGGGGCCGAAATAATTAAGATCAATATATATATGAAAGTTCAACCTGGTGCTTGAAGTTGCCATGCTGTATGAGGTAATTAGACAGCGGCAGATCTAGCGTGTGTGGTTTCCACCGATGCTGGAAGAGCACAGACGCAGGCCGCCACTGTAGACCAGATCACTTCGGGACACGTCATGTGTCATGAGAAATATGCTGGGACACACAGTCAAATTACAAGGAATGACAACAGGATTTGTATTGGGACTTCTTTGGATTTGAAAGTAATTCTGAGATAGAATATGGGGTTTGTGTGAAGCTGAATGGATACAAATCGGACTACATATATTGTTTGCGAGGTTTTAATGAAAAGATAATACTTTTACATTGTGTAAATTGTGTAAATCAGATAAATAGTAACAGAATTGTCAGAAACAGGAGGAATAAATGAAACCTCTGTTTCTTACATTTAGCTCTATATTTTCTCTGCTAGAAACTTCATATGCATTTGAAGATCAGCACCCGATTGAGAGAGAGCGTCCCTTGTGAAAGCAATCCTGGATTATCTTTTCTACAGTACAAGCGAGGGATTTTGCTAACATTCCTTTGCAAATACGGAGGAATAATTCTTATATTTTCTGATGATCGTATTCCTTCGCTTTGTAGAGCAGTAGTTTAATTTTCAAGGCTCATTTAAAAAACCTGAGGGGGCAGAAACAAGCATACATAAGACACACACAAACAAGATATTAGATTATTTGCTTATTGAAAATGCCAGGTAGAATATTTTATTTGATATCTTTCTTTTTCTTTTTAAATCATCTTTTAATCATCTTCCAACCTTATTTTTTTTAAACAAAGTAATATCTCTCAAGTCTTTAATTTCCACACTTTATGAAAAGGCATTTATTTGCAGCACAATGTAAGGATTTACTGCAGTGGCTTCCTAAATTTGGCAGTACTTACTTAATAATTATTTCAATGTGTCGCATAAAGCAACCCTTCCTACATTCTTTAAATAATAGCAATTGAAAGAGCTGTAAATTCATTATTTCTAATTGCTTGGGCAAAAGGAAAGTATTGCAAAGCAGGAATGAACGATTTTGTAATATTTGCAATATATCTTTAATAATGTAAAATAAGTCAAGATGTTTTTATACAGTACTGCCTCTGATTTCTAAAATCTTTATTTGTGCAATTGCATATTTATTTGTTTTATGTAAATACAAAATTTCAGACCCCCCCCCCCCAAAAAAAAAAACACTAAATGAATAAGACATTTTTAATAACAGACTACTGCAATAAAATAAATAAAGTTTTAATGGTTTAATATTGCAACGGGAATTGTAAACGTTACATTGCGTCATATTTTATTAAGAAAATAACACTGTGCAGCAACAGTTACATTTTAACTGATGCAATTATTCCCAAGTTACATCACTGTAATTATGATTATTACACTCATAGAAAAACTATACAACATATAATTTTATAAACTTTATTATGCACGTTGAAACCATGCTAGCAACACATGATCTTGCCAGTGGGCAGGCGTTCACACATCTGCATGTGTGTGGCTTCTGAAGTCTTCGAAATCCCAGGCCCAGCTTTAATGCCTCACTGTGGAGTTGAGGAGGCCAGGCCTAGAGCTTTACAATGCGGGATGGCAGAGATGCTTCAGTGAGTCACTGCTGTCAATGCTGGGAGTACAGCAGCCTTCTGTCACTCAGTCCTGGCATTCCAGCATGCTTGAAGCTCAACCTGGAACAATAGGCAAATTATGAGGCTGATGTGGATATACAGACTCTGCATCTCTCTCTTTGAGCGCACCCGTAGGGTACATGTGTAAAGTTGTGACCTTCGCAGAGAGATTAAGTGCACCTATGGTGTGCCATATTTATCAGACCATAACAATAGGTGTCCAGCTCTTCACTAAAGCATTTACGAGCCTCTGTATATGGTATAGTCTCAGTAATCCAGAGGATGTGTGTGAACACTCAAAGGAGCATTTTCGCATAAGCCTCATCTTTGCACGTATTCTGAAAATATTAATAGCGACATACATAAGCACATCCGATAAATACTTAAGACTAGTGACTTTTTGTGCATGACAAACACATGCCTAAAATAATGCTAGATTTTCCAGGATATATATATGCTGTGTGTGAGTGTATGCATATCTATATACATTTATACTCTCATATATACATACAGTATGTAATACATTTGCCACAAGTGCACATGCATATGGAGTCTGTTTCCTTTGACCTAGTTATCTTAGTAAATCCCTTATAAAACTTACCCTTTTAATCCTTTTAAATCAAAATGCTCATGTGCTGTTTTATTTGAAAGTAAATATGTGTTGCTTTAAAAATAGTTTCATTGGGTGGGATATGGTTTGCTCCACTGAATTCATTCCCACAAGATGATGTAGATGACACTTTTCAGGCATGGTGACGCTTTAGCAAAAATACCTCATAAATATGAATCATAAAAGGCACAGCCCATTCCCAGTGAATATGGGAGCCAAATATAAAGTACTCAGATTCATAAACAAGCATAACCCCAATAAACACACTCACAAGTCTTTTAGGGTGTGTGTGTGTGTGTGTGCAATGGTTGGTAGTCTGTTCTTAGAAGTAGACTGCTTTAGCGGGCTCTCACAGTAGATCTGGCTTGGTAACGTTGCTTTTTTCATGGAAATTTGGCTGCTGGTGTGACGATGGGGAGGTGGACTTAGACTATGGGAGCAGGGTTATTGGGAGGCCAGCCAGATTCATTGTTATGAAGCAGAGACACACATACAGGCCAACTTCTGGAGAGTGATGGCAGAAGAAACAATGAAAACTTTAAATAATTTCAAATTTGTTTATAATTTGTCTGTTCATTTGTTTTGTATGAAAAATTGTTTAATCTGATATAACATGTTTATTACGATATTTATGTATGTTACATATATATTATAAAATATACATAAAATGTGTGTGTGTGTGTGTGTGTGTTTATGAATTAAAAATCCTCTTAATAATAAATACTGATACTCTGAATAAATTTGGGCATAAAAGTATTAACGTTACACTGATGATGATGCTGATGTTAATGATGGTAATAATAATAATAATAATAATAATAATAATTTATACAATATATATTATACAATATACACAAAATATAATATCCATCTGTGTGTCTATCTGTCTAATAACAAATCTAAATCTGTCTAAAAACGTGTGTGTGTGTGTGTATGTATATGTATATATGTGTGTGTGTGTGTGTGTGTGTGTATAGATGGATGGATGAATAGAGAGAGAGAGAGAGAGAGAGAGAGATAGTATGTGTAAATGTAATACTCCCTGCATAATAAATAGTCCAAATAAATTTTGGCATAAAGTATAAAAGTCCTACTACTACCACTACTACTAACAACAACAACACCAACAACAACATTTTTATAAACAACAATATATTATGAATACATTAAAGTAAGCATAAATAGTATTTATATGCATATATTTGTAGAATCCTCCAGTATTTGAAGTAATTCTGGCCTAAAGCAGGAAATTCTTACCTGAGATAGCATAGCCGTTTTGCACAAGCACTGCAGTGTTTACCTTTCTGCCTGCATTCCCCTCTCTTTTAAAAAGTCAGCCTTTTTCGCAACCGGCCACCAATTTTGAGTGGGGGAAAAAAACAGGCTTAAGGTACTAGTGGTGTTTTGGGTCCCATGCTAAATGCCCTCCTAGCTAAGCCCACTGCCCAGGCTGCCTGTCCTTATGGTAAAATGAAAGAAATGAAAGGTAAGTAAAAGTAAATGGATTTTCCTATTGAATGTTATTGCTTGAGGACTGGTGCAGATGGTTATTGATCTGGTGCACGCATTGCCATTACCGCGGGGATGACAATCAACGGCCAGACCCTTCGCCAGTAAACAAGGCTCTTTCTGCCGCCACTGGGAGAAATGAGTGGAGCGGTAGAGAGGAAAAGCGAAGAGTTTGTCTTCCCTACCGCTCTGCTCCATATCGATCTAACCTGCTCTGTTTACTCTTTAGCAGCAATAACAATATGTGCCTGGAGAAAGTGTTCACAGTAACATTTACTTGGATGTGCGCACACACACATCGATGCTTACTGAACTATTCACACATGTAGTATAAAAGGAAGACGAAGGGTGCTGATTTTGCATGATGAATTCGTTTAGTAAATAAATGCTTTTCATATCAAATGTTCACAGAAGTGGTAAAAATATAAATAAAAAATACACTTAAACCCCGTCTTAAAAAAAGAAAAGAAGGTTATCAATAGTGCAAAAAAGAAAAATTACTAATACATACATTTTGAAAAAATAATTGATTATTTTTAATAATAATATATATATATATATATATATATATATATATATATATATATATATATATATATATATATATATATATATATATATATATAATTTTTTTTTTTTTTTTTTTCATTTGTCAGGTCAGAAGGGATGCTGGAGAATGGTTGTAACCGGTCCAGTACCTTTTCTCCTGTATCTTCAGTGGACATAATGCCTTGAGCCGAGATGATTCTGAACAGAACTCTGAACTTCATGTGCGTCCACTCTCCATCTCCCTCTGTAAGACCACTGGACTTCTGCTGAGACATTAAACAGGTGACAACCAGAATATCTCTTCTCACTTTCACACCGAAACCCTTAGAGTCCAGTTCATTTCTAGAGATGAACCTTTATGGTGTCACCTGCACATCAGAATTTGTTTAATTATATTACATCTTCAGTTGTGCAAAACAAAGATTGTCGTAGAAAAGATTTCTGAAATGCACATTTGTTTATTTTATGCTCTAAACCCTAATCGGTCAAATAATTGCACAGATATACTGAATTTGCCTAAAACACTGACTAATGCAGCAACAACAACAAATAAGACCGTTAACATCTATCTTTTAAATTAGATTTGAATTTGCTTTTACTTTACATTTTTAATGCTTGCAATAGCTTTGCACTTAAATATATTACGGACTGTTTGAAACTTCACCTCTCAGAGCATCTTCTGACGTTTTCAAATGTTGGCTTCATGCCCCAGATGTTTCCAAAAAAAGACAGGTGAAGTTAAAGCTGAAACACAATGCCAGAATATTGGGGAATTTGAGAAGCAGTCTCTGGACACTTTAAGAAGCTGCTGTAAACCTTTTTTTTCTGCCTATTTAAAAAATGGAATTATAATGTACTCTTGCTTTTTATATTGTACAGGGTGAATTCAGGTCAACTTGGACATTTGCAATTGAGATTAACCTGAATTCACATGTACTTCATCTAATAAAATGTTTATTAGTGGAAATTACTTTATTGTAATATCCTAATACATATTTTGAGACCTAAATTATTTAGTAAAACGGATAGATTGCAATACTATTAAGTGCGCATCTACGAGTCTGAACACATCTGAGCATCTCGATATTATGTGCTAATTTTCACAGAGCATATCGGTAATGCGTTGAAAATCCCAAGTACTCTCATTCTATGGAGAGGACCACAAAATGTGTTTCGTATCAAAACAGGTGCTTTTTTTTTTTGTCTTTTTTTTCAGATCTGCATTCTTTGAAGGACTCTTATGGCTGGATGCAGGTTTTCTACTTTCTTACAACCTTCTCCCAAAGTGTAATCCTTTTTAAATTGCCCACGGCCACCAAATATAGCGGCAAAAGTGTGTCACATTTCTATATTTCTTTCAGATCTTGGGGGGCTTACGGAGATAAAAAGGGAAACACCATAGACTCTAGGTGAGGGACTGAAGACATGTAATGGAGTCCAAGCTCACACTGCCAAAATATGTGGAGGCATGCATGGATTCCTCTAGATTAGCAATATGGGCTTGTTTCTGTGGTATTAGCCAAGTATCTTAGCAACAGGATCACAGCAGCCTCACACCGCGTGATGTGCAGCCGCATGTAATAACCTGAACGTAATCTTTTTTTTCCTCCTGCTTCCTTTTTACCCCCCTCCCGCGCTTTCTTTTAATTTCGTCGGCGATATTACCGATACATGTGTTCGGTTTGAGATCTTTGTTTAATAAGATGAATTGATGCAGTGGAGATTTGCTCTGTGTCATGAGTGGACAGGGCAGAATGCCACGGGAGCTTAGACGAGCTCCATGTCTTTTGTCTTATATTGACAGGAGTCGTGCTTACCCTGATTAAGCCCGGCTGCTTAGCGTGTATCTTTGAACTGAGCGAATCAAAAAAAAAAAAAAATGCAGTCGGAATCCTTAATATCGGCGTGCCGTTCAGAGTCAAATAGAATGCAAATTACCTCTACGACTGAAATGTCATCTTAAACATGCCACACATCGGCTGTGCCTTCTGGAAGAAGTCATTTAGAGTAATTTGGATGATTCGGAGTTCTACTAATCCTCCTTCATTTTCTTCTCCACCTCTGAGGTTACAGGAAGAGTAGAAAGAGGAAGATGGGGAGGCACAGCACTAATGTTATCCACCCTGACTGATGCTAACGCTAATGATTTGACTGTCACCTTCACCATTTCAAAGAAATCCACGTGTGCACAAACATATAGCTCTATTAATTACCAAAACTAAGTGAAGCACGCTAAATAAATAAAAAAACGAGCAAAACAAGAAGTTTTTTTTTCTTTTGTTTTCGTAAAATAATTTGAAGTGGTTTAACCCTTATGTTGTGTTACAGTGATTTTGATGCCAAAAATGCTAGTTAATATTATCACATTGACCTTTGCTCACACGGGGTATAACAACTTCCCCTCAAAATTTTATGATTTTTGTACTTCCTAAGGATTTATTTCTATCCTTGTTACACTTGAGCTTTTCCGGCCTATTAAAATCATTCCGAAAAAGAAAATGAACTCTGCGCTATAATTGAAAGAAAACAAGTCGACAAAAAGTGAATCCAGGAGTTATAATATAGCATAATGATAGTTTTTAAAAGGATGGTCATTTTTGACCAAGTGTACCAGATTATATAAAAGATTTTCAGCACAGCACAAGGGTTAGGAAATCAGGTCATCCCCACAGTGCAGAAAAATTCCAATTAAAATATGCATTAAAAAAAGAAAATATTTCAGGAGAAAATAGATCATGCAAAAATGCACAGATTGTTTATATATATATATATATATATATATATATATATATATATATATATATATATATATATATATATATATATATATATATATATATATATATATATATATAATTTTTTTTTTTTTTTTTTTTTTTTTAAGTTTAAATTCCCTTACCTTCAGTGGATAAAATGCCTTGACGGAAAAAACAACAGGAAAAATGGGACACAGCACTCTTATTAGGCAATCTGCTCATGTTCTGTAAACTTTTTTGTTTATAACAGTAAATATTGAAGGTTATGGATACTGATGCGCAAATATAATTTACAGTATATAGAGCATAACTGATGTTTATAGAGCTTGTTGAAAGCTTATAATAATTTCACAGAGGCCTATAACACTATTCCCTCACCTAGAAAACTGCCCCCTGATGTGATAAGGAATCATTTTAACACTTGCGTTTTATCGCAACCCTTTATTCTGTGTGTAAAACCTGAGAGAGAGAAAAAAATTCAACTCTTTCAAAACAAAATGATTCAGGTCACCTGTTTATGTTTTTTTCTCTCTCTCTCTCATCACTCTCAGCAGTATATTCTCTCCAACGTCCATCGCTTTTAGCCATTTAAAGGGCCGGCAGACTGACCCAAAGGGGCCATTACAGTGCGGTTGGACCTCCTGATTTACACCCTTTCATACAACCCAGGGGTAATATAGTCCTCAGAGCTACACACAAACGCACGTACATGCTTTCGCTCTGCACTCAGGGACACTTTCACTCCAGCCCCCTTAATTCTTTCGATTTTTCTTGTGCATGACCCATTCCCTCTTGCTCAGGACTGATTGAGTAGTTTGGTTTGTGTGGCTACCACACACACACACACACACACACACACACACACACACACACACACACACACACACACACCACTCATCTGGCCTGAACTGCCTCTCTCCCGGGGAGCCTCCTCACTTTTCTCTGGGTTGTCCTCTGTCCAGTGCCTTAATTTATTATGATCAGACAATACAATTTTATGACTTGTGCTTGACTTCACTGTATTCCCTGAAATTTATACAAAGTTCACTTTGTGCAACATTCTTCAGTGTAATTTTTGCCTAATTTTATAAAGTGCAATGTGAAATTTGTGTACTTTTGTATAGGCTTGATTTATGTTTCATAACAAAAAAGACCTAAATGTGAAATTTGTGTACTTTTTATAGGCTTGATTTATGTTTCATAACAAAAAGATTTAACAAAGATTTATTTTAATGGTGTTATTTTTCTTTTATTAAATAAAAAAGGACAGTGTAACAATAATTATGTTATGAATGATAAGTCAATAGAGTCCTTTGTCTCAGGCAGATAAGATAAAACTGCTTCTAAATTGAAATCTTAAAAATAGCTGCTTGGAGGATGCTGTAATGGATCATCAATATTAATTGATGTTCAAAACAAATACCACATGTGCTGCTGTAATTCAAACCCAGCAGTGTACTATACACTCGTGATCAGAGTGATTCAGCAGACGTAAATTCTCTGAGCTCTGTGTCATGTAATTTAATCCCCTTAAGTCTTATTTTTGCACTCTTAGACAGCGTCTCATAATCACAGCCGTCAGACACACATGCATCCCTCTCCGGGAAATAAATGTCAGCGGTACATCTTTCAGATCACATGACAGGCACTGATCTGGCTGTTTGGTCAATTTTAACATTTAGAAATATGATAGCATTAGATGAAGTAAAAGATAAAATTAAAGGAATAGTTAACCCCCCAAAAATGTAAATTCTGCCATCCAAACAACAAAACAGTTTGGTTGGCATTGACTTCCATTGAATGGGCCAAAAAATAAAAATAAATAAATAATTAATATTATATATATATAGTTTCACTTAAATTTGTACAGTTCTTCTGTAATTCTGTGGTGCTAACTATTACAACTTATTTTATATTTAGGTCAGGTAAATTTTGGAACTTCTATTGTTAATTATGATTCCTAAAAGTTTTTGTACTAATTCTGCATATTTGCTTTCGCAAGGCTGGGAACATTCTAGAAGTTCCTGTAACATTCTGAAATATGCTTTCATATTCTAGTGCTTTCTGTAACATTCCAGAACATCCAACCTACACTTTTTTGATGTTTTGGACAGCTCACTATCGGCAAATGTGTATTAAACTATTGCTAGCTCAGTATTACTGAGCTTGCATAAGTTGTATATATGTGGTGGTGTTCTTTTTTTTCTCCACTTTGTTGTAGTTTTATTTTGAGGTGCCTGTTTCCATTCATTACTGATGATCTATCACATTTGCTCCAGCATAACATCAGAGACCAGAACCTGTTGCACATAAGTTCTGTAAAGGTCATCACTCCAGTAGGCCTTGCGTTTCTGGGACATGACCGCACTGATGTCTTTTGGGGGTAGACTGATTTCTGCATGGAACACCATGCCAAAGTAAACACAGAAAGAAAGTGAGACTTAAAGCATCCTTTCTGGACTACTGGCATGAGCCTTAACATTTTCATAAAGGCTACAGCTTTTACTCGGTATGTTTTATTCAAGGTATCCTAAATTGTGAAGTCCACTGAAATTTAAATAGATTACTTTTGTCAAAAAATGTCTTCCATTTTTAAATGTTTTCAACAAATCAGTGAAGGGAATGAATTCCTCAGTAAGTGTTTGAGATATTATAATAAATATGAAATAGTGATAGATGTCTGCAACCCTGCTAGTGAAGCTTTTCCCACTGGTACAAATGTGAGAACACTTGAGTAAAATCCCCCTGGCACAATCCTGGTGTTGATTATAGGTCTGGTTTTCACAGTGTGGTGGTGGTACCGCTACTCAAAAGATGAAACCACACATTATAAATGACCGCAGTTTCAGCTCTGTTTCATTACTCAGTTTTCCCCATTTTTTCTCTTCTACGTGTGCATAGAAAATAATCAAATACACACATTTCACAAGAATTTTCAGCCATGCATAAAAGCACTGCGGAACCAGCAATAACAGGGTTACATAAACTACCCATATTTCTGCTTTTTGTATTATATGTGCCATATGGATGTACAGTAGCCAAATATAGTAGCCTTGGAATATTTTGAAGCAGTTTGAGTGTAAAAAAAGAAAGAAAGAAAGAAAGAAAAAGCTTTGCATGAGTAAAAATCTTCATTATGTTATTTCTGGTTTTAGGGTTGTAATTAAAAATGCACATTGATTATGTATTTTCCATACACATTCTGATGTCACTGTTATAACATGTCCATCATAGTATTAGGATTTGTTTGTATTGTGTAATTGACTAATGTTGTATATTATAAAATGGAATCGTTTGCATCATAAAACAGTTTCATTTACTTTTAGATTCATCACATTACATCATGAGTATTATGAATGAAACATATGGCTTGTAGTTTAATTGTTTCCAACTCAATATAAAAAAAAGTTATACATTTAACTGTCATGGGAAATTACTGCTAATATGTCAAAGATGTGTGAGGAGAAGTGTCAAAGGTTTAGGCTAAACATTTTCTGAACAAATGAGCAAAAACCAAAAACTGTTACAATTATCCTTTCTTTCTGTCATTACATTTAATATTCATGTTTCAACTGTTATGAAACCGGTATTCAACATACAGGCTCAGTTGTTTAGAAAGAGCTCTCTGTGTTAAGAACAAAAAAGAAAAAGTGTTGTGTGAGAGTTTGTGTGTGTGAGAGACAGAGATTTGTAAAATGTGTATAAAATCTGGGCTGAAACACATGAATCTAGCCATAAGAACAAAACAGTGCTCATTTTCACAACTTTTACAGGGATCGTGTATGTATAAGAGTTTACCCTGAGCAAAACAACGTGATAATGCAGTTGGAAAGGTTGTATACTCCTGTGTGCATATAAAAAGAACTTCATAAAGTCAGACATAAAAAGAAGAATCTCTTTTTGATTCCTATTAAATGACACCATGGCGAACAGCCCTTGAACACTAGGGTTTTATTGATAGGAGAGAGAGTGCATGCCACGATTTATGAGAGGAACTCACATAAACTATTTGTGTGAAAGTTCCCATTTTATCAGGATGCAACGGTACCATGGGGAGCCATTGGCTTTGAGTTGACGTGGATGGGGAGGGGGTTTGGGTTCTGGTGCGGCTCTTCAGTAACGAGGGGAGGACAGCTGTGATTCTAGATTAAAGATTTTTCATTCCCATTCCAAAGCTGCTCCCAGTGGCACAGTGCGGCGCCTCTGCAGGCTCATTGTCCATCGCGAATGTCTATCCTTCTGGGAGACCTTGTGGGACCAGCTGCTGTACGGACAGGAGTGTCGGGGAAAAGGGGGGAAAACACTGAGGGCATTTGTTTAAGAACTGCACCTCAGTCAAATCTTTTCTGCATTCGCATGAGAAAAATAAATAGTTAAAGACAGGTAGCTAAAACAAGTACTTTTCTCTTTTATTTAGTATTTAAAAAGACTGATTGGTGTTGATTTATGCCAACTTTTCAAATGAAAGGTGAAATGATATATAAAATGTCGGGTCACGTGTGAATTGATCGTTTTGCAGAGATTCTGAAAACGCAAAGTTGAAATTTAATTAATCTGCCAATTTCAGGAGATGACATATTTGTCTCCCGTTTGACCTTTAATTTTACAATAATATGTGACATATCATCGCTATTTTAATTACCTTTTGATCTACGCAGCAAACAGCGAAGCGTTTAATCAATAGAGGCTGTCAGGAATAATGAATGAAAAGTCCACAGGAGTAATGGATCTGAAGATATTGTTCATTGTCATCAGTGTCGTGGCTATGATTCTGCATTATTTCAGGCTGTCCTGTATGCACAGAATCGGTGGGCCCCTATCAGGACTGTGAACTTTTAGGCAGCAGGAGGGGGTTGCTGAATGTTTGTGCGTGGGTCTGTATGGAGAGCCAAGCAGGATATTGATGAATGCAGGGCTTCAGGGTGACCATGTTCCCAGATGATTTGCAGGATTTGCTCACCTGTTGCCTTTTAAATGGATTTCATGGGAAAATTCTTGTTGATTAAAGAAAATATATTTGTTTTAAATGGTCATTCTCTAACTTTTATCATATCTAACATGGAAACTGGCTGTACCAAAAGTTCAATAAAAATGTAAATAAATGTTTACCCCAAAACTCAGTTTAGTTTGAGTTTGAGGTTTTATTTTATTTATTTATTTTATTTATTTATTTTAAAATGTACTATGTAGGGTCTTAGGTATGCATTTATTTATTTATTTTCCTTCCAAAAATGTAACCACTTTTTTTTCCCCTTCCCTTTTTTTCTCTTAAAAACAGAAAATAATGCGCAACAACCAAAACAAAGAGTAGAAGGTCCGATCTTTTGCTGTAAAGAAGCGGATCACTCAGAAAAAGGTTAGTCCGTTGCGCTGGTGTTGCTTGGTGGGGGGTGGATCGGTGGTCTGGTTTGCGACTGTATGTTTGCGTGGGCGCAGAGACATTTTGTCTAATATCTCTGGCTACAGATGTGTAGCTGAAGGGGGAAGGAAGGCATGAGAAGGCGAGTTTAAAGTTTTCCCAGAGCTTTGTTGGAGGCAACAACAGAAAGAAGCTCAGTCTAGACATGCAATTGTACACAAGAAAAAAGAAGCAAGAAATTACTGGATTATACATGCAGGAAAGAATAAGCTCCATGCTACTTTGTTGGGCTTAGCGTGTATGTCAATGTCAATGGCGCTTGAAAGATCCCCCTGAAGTGAGGCCGATAGTTAAAGATTTACGTCATACTGTTGACCGTAAATACCCACATTCCTCTGAGAGGTAGATTGACAAGGTGTGGCAGTCTGGTGCTTCCTGTGTAAATAAGGAACAGGTAAAAGAAAGACACTGCACACATTCACCATGTGAGTGCAGCTTTGTTTAAGGAGGCCACCTCAGAGATGCTTAATAAAGTTCAGGAAGTGACATGCTCAAAATCATTCCTTGTTCCAGCCTGTCATAATTAGATTTCGAATATTCATGTTGTGATTGTAATTCCTCAGGGCTGCTGCTCTACACAATTTGCAGTGCATTTCAAACTAAATGAAATAGTGTTCTCTCTCACACAACAGTATCTTTAATCTCTTGTTTGTCAGTGTTTTATTTTATTTACCAATAGATGATGGAGCTAGAGAGAATTTGACCTTTTAGACCAAGCTGGAATCTCAATTGATTAAAGTGTCAGCTTAATTAAGATTCTCTCTGCTTTTTTTGATGTTCTTCTCGCCCAAAGTAAAGCATCACAAAGCCTGAGGGCACGCAGCCACACGTCTGTCTGACTGAGCCATTTAGTTGGTGTGGAAACAGATACTTGGTCAGTCGCTGTCTCTGTTGGGCTGGGTTTTTTTTTTTCGTTCTTTTTTTTTTTTTTTTTTTCACTGTTGCACAGTAAATTTCATGTTCAGCGAGCCATTCGCAATAAATGTCTGTATTTTTATTTTACATTGTAAAACCTTTGACTTGTTCTTTTTACTGTTGTGTTCAGTATGACATTCAAAACATGTGATTTATAAATGTTTTCTGCGCTATAAATGTTTACTACTACGTCAGAACAAGTAAAAAATGAAAAATGACTGAAATTAGGGTCTTAAAATTCTAGTGAAAATGTATTCTGTTTAGAATATATTTAAATATGCTACCTTTCAAAAGTTTGAGGTCTGTACATTTTTCTATTTATTTATTTATTTATTTATTTTTTTAGAAGAAATGTACTTTTATTCAGCAATTTTAAATATAACATTTAGAATGGAACTTTCTTTTGAACATTCTATTCATCAAAGAATACTGAAGAAAAACGTATTTTAGGTTCCAATGTTTTCAAAATTGCTGATAATCAGAATTTTGCACCACATCAGCATATAATAATGATTTCTGAAGGATCATGTGACACTGAAGACTGGTATAATAATGCTGCCATCACAGAAATATATTATATTTTAATATATATTCAAATTGAAAACAGTTAATTTAAATTGTAATAATTATTCACTGTTCAAAAAAAGAAAAAATATCGTATCATTCCAGATTAGTACTAGCATAACCACAATAAAAAAAAAAAAAAAAAAAAATCAGATATGTTTAATTCAGTTTATTTTAGCCTTTAAATCAAAGATTGTCATTGCACTCTAAGACTTTAGGACACCACTGCATATTCTCTTAATAAAAAAAAAGTATTTAATTAAGTGGTAAATTCTCTAATTTTGTCTCCGTCTTTCTTTCTCTCTATCGCTTTCTCCTCCTCTTTCAAATCCAAAGCAGTCTGACCAGAAGCAGTTTGTTGTTTCAGCCTGGGCCTGATTTACTAAGGCAACAATCAGCATGCATGCAACATTTTTAAACTCTCTTAACCTTAAGAACATAAGTGCAGTTTACCCAGGCTCTTGTCACACATTTCAGAAGGTCAGGCAGAAGGCAATGTTTTGAGAGGCACATTAAATATTAGTTTACCCTGACCAGTTATTTCTGTGACTTTATCAAGCACAGATGGCTCCTGTTGAAACCATGGATGAGGAAAGAGGAAAAAGGAAGAAGACACTAAATTTATCATGCTACTTAAATCAAATGAAAGTCAGGGCAGTTGCCATCAAAAAGATATGTCAAAGATAACAGAAAAAAAACAGAGCGAGAGAGAGAATGAGAAATGGGGAGAAGAAAAATTTTTAGGCAAAGCACAGGAGCAGACTGTTCACAGTCCTGTGTTGTTCTCCTATGTAGAAAAATTTGTGCAGAAAGAGAGTCAAGTTGCATTTTTTGAAGCACTATTGTGCACATTCTGAAAAAAAAAAAATGCTGAATATTTACTGTATGCATGTACAATGAATGTGCAAGAAACATCTATAATACTAAACAAATCAATAAAAAAAATAATAAATACAAGTTTATTATACACTCCTATTCAAAAGTTTTGGGTAATATATCTCTTAAAATGTCAATGTTAATAAATAAAACAAAACAAATGAAAATGTGAATGTATATTTCAAATAAATGCTGTGATTTCAAAAGTTTGATCAACAAACCTTAAACACAAACTTATCATGGTTTCCAGGTGAAATATCTTTCTATCTTTCGAAACAGTTTTCTGTTTTCAACACCACTAATAATAATGAATATTTATATAGCACCAAATCATCACATTCAAATGATTTCTGAAGGATCATTATTTTCAACACAAATAAAAAAATAATAACATCTTAAAATATATTAAAATAGAAAATGGTTATTTTAAATTGTTATAATATTTCATAATATTACTGTTGTACTGTTTTTTAAGGTATGACTGTGTATATGTTATAAATAAGTATACATTTTGTATTTAAATTATAGATTTATTTTATCTTTGTCTGTTCTTCACATTTATTTTTAAACACAGCACATAAATCCGATTTTGGCAGTGAAGTGACTGTAGAATAACATTGGTAATTTATTATTATAGTACTGTATTCTCTTATTTTATTACTATCATTCTCCTCATTTAACAATGTTTAAAAACTGTAAAATTGATTTGTTACAAATATTCCGCAAATTAGCTTTAAGTCTCTCGTTCAGAAACATGTTCAGCTTTGAGATATATAAAAGACTGATCTCTTCAAAAGCCTACAAGGAAGAAAGCCGTCTACGACCTTGTGATAAATCACCACACAATGCTCCAGCGTGCTGAAGATTGTCTCTGCCTCAACAGATGCTTATAATTGGCCACCCATTATTGAGAGGCTCGAGTTGAAACCTCCTGTGAAGTCCTCTAGCCACATTTGTCTCAAAGCACAGACAGAGTCTGGTTTCTAGAATCTACAAGCTTTCTACAAGGTGTGGTCAAGACTAGACAAACCGTGCACCATTTATCAGTGGGTAGTCGGCAGCTGCATTGAAAAGCGTAGCGTTCCAGGCCCACTCTGGGATTTTTGTCAGGCATGTGCTGGTGGGATGAAGTGGCTACCAAGGCCCAGTGACTTCCCAGTCCACATCAAAGAGGAAACACATCTGGTCTTGGGCAGGTGGGGCTGCGAGGGGGAAAGGGAGGAGAGGTTTAAACAGGGTACACAATTACCAGCGCAGCAGGATGGATGAGACTGCAGGAAGGAGAAACACTGTGACGCTTCCTGGAGTGTGTTGAAAAATTAGTGCAGTACATAAATCACTTAATGTCATGGTGGCCTTCCACTTTTCTTGTTAAAAAAAATAAAAAAAATATAGGCCTTAAATTTTAGGCTGAGATTTTCAGTTTGACTTAATATAAATTTAAAGATTGAATTGAGATCTGAATGTAAAGTGCATATAGCGTGTCAGTGTCAGTGAATGTTGGCATGCTGATATTGTGTTGAATCCTCTACATTACCACAGTTTGGTTATTTTTTATTATGTTCCTGTGGCTCAAGTGGTAAAGCATTGTGTTAGCAGCGCAAGGTTGTGGGTTCAATTCCCAGGGAACACGTTAGGTAAAAATTCTTAGCCTGAATGCACTGTAAATTGCTTTGGATTAAAGCATCTGCTAAAAACATAAATGTAAATACAAATGTTTTGTTTTGTTTTGTTGTGTTTGAAATCTAGGGATCAGTATGGATTACTTTTTTATGAAAAAGGAAAATTGAAATTTTTATATTAAATCCTTTAGTATTTCATATAGCAAAAAGGGATGGTGAGACATTTCATTTAAAATATATTTATTTCCAGCTTTGCAATGAAAACCCAAAAGCAATCCAAATTTCTCTGTTAGCCTGAATGCACTGTAAGTCGCTTTGGATAAAAGGGTCTGCTAAATAAATGTAAATGTACATTTTGTGACATTAGACATATATACACACTTTTGCACAAGTGTTTTTGTACAAAATCAAATGTTTGTCACTTTAGGGAGATTGAGAGATGGAACATTTCTTTGTATGTGTGTTTTGTGTGTGTGCACGTATGTGTGTGTGTTTGACCTCTGTCACTCTGACTGAGCAGTATAGCTGGAGATTGCTAGCAGCATTAAGGTTAGAGGTCACCCCTCTGTGGGAATTCTCTCCTTAAAAGGTTATCTGGCCCTCAATCAGGCCCTCTGATGTGATCTCGCCCTGTAATTGTGTATGATTGAAATAATATATGAAATCAAACACAGGCTGAGCCAGCACTTTTCCCACCCTTCTCTTTTTGATAAGAAAAACAAACTTGCACTGTGTCACACACCTTTACATTTACAAAGGTAAAACAAACAAAATAAAGGGACAGAAGTGGATATATGTTTTTCTGTGTGAAGTAATTTTTGCTAAAATGTAGCTAATATAACAAAAGCAAATTTCATGCTTTGTTTTATTTTATTTTTATTTTATTTTATTTGTGCATTGTTTTTTTCGTTTCTTTTTTTTCTTTTGGTGCCCTGGGCAAGATGAGACGTGGCCAAAAATGTATTTTATTTATATATTATATTTATTTCTGTAGATGTGTTTTTGTATGTTATGTTATGTTTTGTTTTTTGTTTGTTTTAGTTTTAGTTTTAGTTTTTACGTTTTAGTTTAGTTTTAGTTTTAGTTTTAGTTTTAGTTTTAGTTTTTGTTTTTGTTTTGTTTTTGTTTGTTTGAAATCTAGGGATCAGTATGGATTACTATTTTATGAAATAGAGTAACTGACATTTTTATAATAACTCCTTCGGTGTTCCATATAGCGAAAAGAGATAGTGAGAAATTTCATTGTTTTGGTTTTGTTTTGAAATCTAGAGATCAGTATGGATTATTATTTTATGAAAAAGAGTAACTGGCATTTTTATAATAACTCAGTGTTCTTTTTTTTTTTCAATTTAATTTTAAATATTTTTATTTCCAGCTTTGCGATGAAAAACCAAAAGCAATCCAAATTTCTCTGTAGATCTATAGTGAAATCCATTCCCCAAAGTCTGATCTGAAACGTAAATATCTTCTTCATGCCTAGCCAAGCATGTTAAGATCCCTAATTCGTGTACACACTCTCAAATCCCTTGTGTTTAAAACAAAAGAGTGGTCATTTCTTGTATCTCCATGTCTTTCCCTCGCTCTCTCTTTCTCTCCTGTTCTCTGTTTGTTGGTGATTACCACAAGGCATATAGCACCCGTGGTGCATGATAAGCAAGTTTATATCGCCCTTCTTTTCTGCAGTGTTGGACTAGAGCTTGTCTAAATCCGGTGGAAGCTTAATGTTTATCCAACGTGAAAATAATTACTCAAAAGTGTTTCTCTTAATCCGAATAATGAGGGGCCCAGAGTGGGGCTCAGTGTCATTGTAAATCAGGACAGGGCAAATTGACTCCTCGCTCCTTGTAAGTTTCAGGTGAGGATGGGGGCGGATAAAGGTTAGCTTAGGCCTAATCCAGCCACGCTGCAGCCCTTAATCTGTTATGATACAAGGATGATCACTTAAAAAGGGAGGGCTGCAGGAGAAGGCCGTTTGACTGGGACCAGTCTTAAACTACTTAGTGGCCCGCTGTCTCCACAGTTGCCAGGAAAGCTCTTTTGTGTGTGGAAGACGGTGGAAAGAAATGGATGAAAACATCTCAATATCATACACTGCACGCTAATTGTTTGAGGAGCTGGGAGAGAGATCGAGAGAGACGTACATTACTTATTTTGTGGTGTCTGGGCAAAGCTGCGTGGAAACCTGCTTTCAGTCGGCAATCCCGAGATCATGTGCCTATACAGTGGCCATGGGGGTATGATTTCAGCGGGGTGCATGGGGTAGGATCATGTATTGTCGAGCGTTGAGTGCCATTACGGTCCACATGGAAAACAGCTCAACTTGTTAGAGAGTGAGAGAGACAGAGTGAGAAAGAGTTAGAGTGAGGGTGAGAGAGAAATCGGGGATTCAATATCCTATCCCAGGGCTCCAGTGTCATTGCAGGGGATTAGACTGGAGAAATCTGCATGGCTTTGCTCTGAGAGCTCAGGGATGGAGCGGAGTTGGCTGGCCTCCAGCGTGACGGCCATCTTTCCAAGGCCTGAGAAAGAGAAGGTTCTGAGCTCTTTGTTAGCATGCTGTCATCTGACTGATTCTCACTAGACTTTGAGCTGCTTTTTCAATCATGGCTTTTGTATTGATGCTACAGTCATCTTTACTTAGTATATGCCCTTGAACACTTCCTCAGTGTGTTCTCTTTACTCAGTATGTGCCCTTTCTCCAGTTTAGATGATGATTTGAATTCATGATTGACATGGCTGGGCTCTGTCTGCTTAAACTTTTGAGTCTGCTCTAAAATCTGCTTTGTTTACTCAGAACGCAAATGCCAGCCACCACTTGACCAGATATGGACCTGATGTAAATACAATGTAAATTTATTATATATTTTTTTTTCTTATCAGTTATTTATTTTAGGGCTTTATGTTACATATTTTGTTATTAAATTAATGTTTAGTGTCCATGTGTTACAATGATGGCATTGTGTGTTTGTTTATGACACTGTATAGCTTTATAATGGTTTTTATTAGTGTAATGTAAAGTTACAAATCAGATTTATCCTAAAATGTTGCTACTGTTTTTTTTTTTTTTCGGTTTGTTTTACAAAGCTAATTATCCCTGCTGATTGTTTTTTTTGTTTTTGTTTTTTAAAACAATGGCTGAAAGATTGATGGCAAATTAGAAATGCTATCATGATTTTTTTTTTTTTTTATTATTATTATTATTTGCTATTGGAGCAAATTGGAAATGCAACAAATATAGTTGTTGTCGTTTAAATTCATCTCTGAAGAAGTTTACCCAGCTATAACGACTTGTCAAACATGTTCATTAGTGCTTTTTATTTATCCATTTTTAGGACACATCTCCATGTATTCTACTCCCTTGTAATCTGGCTGGTACCAACAGTGGTTCACAAGCAATCATCTGCATATTTACTAGGTTGCTTTATATGGTAATTACATGATGAAATCAATCCACGCATATGTTTATTGAGCGTTTTGTACTGCTGTATTGATCGGTGTGAATGTGACCCGATACATTGTTAGCGTGCATCTTCATTATGTCGTTTGGGAGATGTTATTAGAATGGTGTTTAAATGGTCCTATGACGAGTTGCCTTTAAACGCATGGAAGAGAGCTTCAGGAAAAATATTCTGAAGTCTGGTAACAACTTGGGGAAAATGTGATGTTTTGTGTTAAAATGTGATTTAGGTTATATTGTATGAAGCATTATACATATCTAATATGAACGAATAAATAATGTATGCGTCATCTGTTTATGAACAATGAATGTACTTATACAGTAATTCTTAATTTAAATGTCATTTGCGTGTCTCTAGTGGTGCCAGACTTCTCTCTGAGATAAACAAATGTCACAGTAATACTATAGCAAATATAAATGACTAGAATCATATTAATAAATATTAATAAGTTATTTTCTTGGATGATATGTATAAGATAAAAATACTTTTAATCCATATGGATATGGAGAATATTAAAAATGAAAAGAAAAATAAATATAGTACTATTATTTGACCAATTACTATATTTTCTTACTGTGTTTTTCTTGATTTTGATACACAGTATATAGCAGCTTGTTGTGTAATGTCATGATGACTTTGTTCCTTTACTTAAACTGATACCAAGTCTTGAGGTGTGGCGTTTTAATGAGTGTGTATTTCATGAGTGTGTTGTCTCATTTTGATGTTGTCATTCATTTTATATAACACATCATTCAATGCATTTCTTATGGAAGCTGTTGTTTAATATAAATGGTAATTATTGCAATTCCAAATGTCATTTAAGACCATTTACAAGCATTCGGTTCTTAAACATATACTCATTTTTAAAAGTTTATATATATATTATATATATATATATATATATATATATATATATATATATATATATATATATATATATAATATATATATATATATATATATATATATTGATAGTTTGATTCTAAAAATGGTTGTATTCAATTAAAATTGATTGTTATAGTTTTGTGTATATATATATATATATATATATATATGTATATATATATATATATATATTATTTTAGTAACTGATTCTATTTTTTGACAAACCTGTAGTAAATGAATTTACTTGTTGTTTACAGGTTCACAAATGTTCTCTTTAAGCAGGGGAATTTGATAATTCTCTTAACATATGTCCAAATATATCTTGCTAGGCAATGTTTGATCCAGCTTTGATGTGACGTGATCTTACACCTGATAGCCTTGATGGAGTCTCATTATATTCACTCTGGTTCCCTTGCCGAGGCTCAGAGCAGTGACTGAAGGAGGGGTGCTAGCAGGAGAGGGCATGTGCAATCTCTTTTGTCTGGATATAAAAGAATAAATATCCTGCTAAATCCAGAGTGCTTGCCAGGCCAGCTAAATCTTACGCTCAGTATTCAGTGCTGTGTTTCGTTTCTCCCTCTCTCGCTTTTTCTCTGCATCTCTCTGTCCCTCTAATTCCCTCTTATTTCTAAGCAGGAGAGGGAGATGAATTGACTGCCGTTTGATGTGTTGATTGGCGAAGGAGAAGGAGATGTGGTGAAGGACAGCTGTATGTGAGTTTGTCTCGAGGGACGGCGGCTTGATCGCTAAATGAAGACCTCTAGTGCTTTCCTGTTAGCCACCATGGATCCCCCTTCCAAATAAAGCACAATTAGTTGAAGCACAATTAATGAAGCGAGATCGCTGTGTGCTCACAGTATGAAGCCACAAATCAGTGGTCTCGGGACGCTGTGGGGTATCGGGGTCTACCGCCTGAGGGCAGAGAGCGATGCTGGCCCTATCAGCATCTCTTTGCTGTCTGTCTTTCTCCCAAGTGTGAGAGCTTTGTACTCCCACAAAGAAGCTCACTTGAAATCCTGGACAGAGAAAATGCAAGACTGGGAAAGCGTGAAAAAAAGTAAAAAAGTAAAGGAAAGAGGAGCAAGATGAGAAGTTGAGCATAAGTTATCCCCTTTGTATTACTGACACTGCTGGGCACGTCTGATTACATTGAGCTTTAAAGGAATATCGCAGGTTCACAAGTTACGCTCTATTGACCATATATGTGACATAATGTTGATTAACACAAAAAAATGGTAATTGGTAAAAAAAATATAGTGAAGGAAGTTACAATTGATTTGAATGGGGCCAGGTTTTGGAGGAATTTTTACTTTATAAAAGCAATTTGAAGTTCTAAGTCAAAAATATAAGGTAGAAAAATGTTTATGTTTTACAGGAAAACACTATTTCAGACATTCCAATTCAAAATTTCACATCTTATTTCATTTCTTTATAAAATTAGTTGTGGAATTTCTATGTGAAAATGGTTTCTAAACTTATTTTTATTATCATATGTTTTTTGTATATTATTTGAGCTTTTGATGCTCATCATTTTAAGTTTTAGGCATTTTGGTCGTCATGGCAATAAAGTTGTACATTAGATATTAAATAGGTTAATTAAAAGGTTTAGTTTTGTAACAATTTTTACATTTCACAAACACTTATGAAAACACAACAACAAGTAACATTGAATTAAACAAAATTTTGAAGCAGAAAAAATGAAATTGCATTTTTTTTTTCTTTTAATTTCAGCAATGTTTTTTGAAACACTGCAGATTTATACATTAAAAAAAAACAATTTTATCCTTAGTATGTGTGAATGTGCATATGTGTGTGTGTGTGTGTGTGTGTTTGACATTGTGCATCAAATGCTGTTGATTGATCATAACTTGTATTGAACCGAGAATATTCCTTTAACTAATAGTCAGCATGAGCCATCACAAGCATCTCATATAGCATTCATATCTGTAGTGATTATTAAATGGTCAGCTTATGAGTTATTTTTTCCATTTTACGACCAATTGAAATTCAGCACTGCAGCTGAGCTCAACAGCGGCCTTACACTCCCAGACTCACAAGACCAAACATGTCAGATCATCCCAAAATCTAGAAAATTCTTGTTTGCTCTGGCAAGGCTAAAAGCGTTGGCATGTCCACTCTCCCTTCTGCCGGCCTAATGCAGCATGGGTAATGCTGTCAGAGCAATGCATCGTGGGGAAGTTTGTGCCACTGCATGATGAAGCGTTCTATTTATATTAAAATGAGGGGCTTCTCCTGAGGGAGACATTGAAGGGAATGGAACAGCAAACACCCAGCTTTAGAGGCCTGCCTATTTGTGTGTGTGTGTGTGTGTGTGTGTGGAAAAACAAAAAGAGAGCACCCAAGAGAAGGACAGTGACAACAAAAATGGTAACCCTTCATCCAGAGTGGCCCTTTGGACCCTGGGAAGAGTTATAATGTGGTCGCGAGCCATTGTTGCGGGTATTTTTTATTTCAAGTGTTTGCTTTTTGTGGCATATAGTCATAAAATACCACGCACTGTAATAAAAGAAGAGCCTTAAATCCAGCTTGAGTGACCGGGGGATGTGGGATGCTGGTGGTCACGCAGGTTTTTTACCTTGTTAATGTGCAAGCCGAAAGCCTCCAAAGCTTGCCATGGTGATGGATGTGCCATTGTTTGCTGCTTTCAAAGTGTGTATTTGTTACTGTATTGACCTCTGCCATTCAAACCCCAGTTGAAAAACTGCTAGTACTATGATGGTTGGTTTAAAATGTTGATTTGACTTTTACTGCATCACATACACTTTATACTGGTGGTTGTCTTATTGTTCTGGTATGTATTCAAGCTAACATTCCTACCACGTGTATTCATTTTTATTTAATTTCTCTGTATTTCGTTGTTTGCTCTGAGCCTACAACGTGCTGGTTAGGTTTAGATGCTTACAGTCTTCTACTTGGTGACTGACAGTTTGAACTATATCTCATTATGGTGTAATCCCCTCCAGAAAGGCCATCCCTGACTTCATCAATACAAAATAGGCCTGTGAAAATAACACGCCACGATGTCTCGCTGTGCTGCACTAACAGCAATGAGGAGCGAGTCCATCTCGTGTGTGTGTAATGATTCTGCCATTACAAACAGCGGAGATTTCTCTTTTTTCTTTCTCAAACGGCCAGAGAATGGCCTGCACCGGGCTAGTTAATTAAACTCAAGGGTGAAGCATTATTTGTGGGAAAAAATCCAATTATTTCTCCTTTCTGCCCAGAGAGAGCGAGAGAGAGAGAGAGAGAGAGAAGAAAGAGAAAGAGAGAGTCAGGATGTCACTTGGAGATGAGATGGCCACTTCACTTCTCTTAGGGTCCTTATTGTTCATCTGCATGGACCATTCATTACATTGAATTATTTTCCTCATTTGCAAGTCATGCAATGTTTTTGTTTTTTTTTTTTTTTTAGAATAAATTTATGCAATATTCAAAAAAAAAAAAAAGTATTTATCCATTAATTTTGTTCACTCTGAAAAGATTCCATTCATTTGCCTTAATCTCCTATTCTCTCATACTATAATAACCCATGATAAGAAGTCAAACATCCTTCTTTTTTTTGTGACTTCAAAGAAAGAGGGCATCACAGTTAGACAAAGGACTAATTTAGAGTCTGTAAACCTTAATTATAACTTCTCGGTTTTATTTACGGAAACGTTAATTGGTGAGATTGTGTCGGAGCATAAACCCGTATTCCAGCACTGCAATTAAAAGCCTTAGTTCAGGGTTGGCAGCTCCCATATTACGGCTTCAAAGGCAGAGAAATCAAAGTATCTGAGATCCGCAGGTGTGGTGTTCATTACACTAGAATTTGGTATTTCGTTTAAAATAATAACACAGCTGTGGTCAATAACAATGATAAAATTGGACATTGAGCGAGCCGTTCGCTGGCATCAAATAGCATCAGGTTTGTTTATTTCTTCACCTGTCATGCATTATTGCAATAGTTCTAATTAAAGTGTGTGTTTGTAAGTGTGTGGAGGCAGCATATTGGGCGAGATGTAATTTCACTCTTTCATCCGTCCGCCGGGACTAGCTAGGCCCCTAATCTGGCCCCGTGAGCCCTCGCCCTGGGTTGAACTTTAGCCCTGAGAGGGTCAACCACTGGCCCGCTGGGAGACTGCCTCCACCGACCGGCTTAATCCTGACCAGTCGATAGATGTGGGGTAGTGGGACATGGATGCAACCCTCCACATACATTTAAACAAATGCACATATATATACGCACATGCACAGACATGTAAACGGCTCATTTCAATATGTGGTAAGTGGAGTTATCGACAAGCAGGTGCAAAAGATCATTCACATGCACATCATTTCAAATGCACATCCACACATATACGCAAATCCAAGTGTATCTAATTTCAAGAGACCTATAAGACACTGTGGTGTAAACTCACACACACACACACACACACACACACTGGTATATTTACGCATATGATTTGAGGCAAGCTCAGGAGCCTTTACTTCAGGGGACAGTATGCTGGATTGATGTGGTAATATTTTAAAGGGCAACCAAGTGAGTGGAACATCACTTTAGTAATGGGTCAATGGAAGAATGGATCGTCTTATTTAGATTTGACAGGATAGGGTTGATTTTGTATCTGCTATCTCAGAGCACCCTTTGTCGAGCTTTGACTGACAGGCATCAGGTAGATTGCAGCCTTCATGACAATGAGATGGGTGAGTGAAGTAGATATATTGGTAGCAACTTGCTAAATTACAGTACTAAATAGGAAGGAAGAGGGAGATAGGAAGTGAAGGGGGCTAGGATGGCTTTTTCAGTGAGCTTGACTCTCTGGGGAAAAGATCAGTCAGTAGAAGATTGTGATTAGGGTCAGGGTGGGCATATCATCAGAGGCACTGGGCAAATTTACTGTAGGGTTGGGGTTAAACATATGGTTGTGTGCTTTTGAGCCCCTAGGTTATAGTTACAGTTCGGGTAGGGGCATGTGAAAATTATTGTATTTTTTTTATTATTATTATTGCATTAGTAATATATATTTTTAGATGCTATATTTGAAAATGTACATTGGTAAATGTATAATTTTGAAATTCTATTCTATTCTATAAATGTTCTGATTCCTTATCTGTGTTGCTTGTTTTTGACATGGAAGAAGCATAAATATCTTGGTGCCAGAACAGAATTATGAAATTAATATCTAACAATATTTAATTATTTTATTTGTAATATGTTTAGTTATTAGATTAGAACAATAACACAATTTATTGTTCAATATTCATTTAATTTTTGTGAAATACAGTAGCTCCAAAGTGCGGCACATTACAATGAAGAGAACAACAAAACAAAAAAGACATCAAAATACCAATGTACTAAAAGCCAGAGAGTAAAAATATGGTTTTAGACAACACTTAAAAACATTAAGTGTCTATTCTATTCTGTTCTGAATCTGGGGAATGCTTTTCTGTGTCGCTTATTTTTCACTACCTCTTCACATTTATTTTTCTGCAATACAGAAACCTTGTGGAATATTGATTGAAGTAAAGTTCAGTAAAAGAGCAAAAAGTCCTACCACATTTCCTCTCTGGCGTGTATAGCCGCCCTTCTTCTAGTTTCTTATTCACTCATGTTGTTCCTTAATGTTTGGAAAGTGTCTGTTTGACCATTTTAGTAATTTGCAATTTGTATTACTTATGCAGACATGAAGGTCCAAGCTCATCATTAATCCGTACACTATGTCTCATTCCATCAGTCTGCTTACATTTTCTTATAGACCTGCCCAATGGATTAACTCGAGATGTCAGCCTTAATCAACTCTTCGCCTAAGGTGTAATATTCTAATGTGGGTATAAAACAGGGACACGTCGGCTTTCGCGGGTTAATTACATCTCATCTGGTAGAGTGACAGCCAGAGAGTTTGACAGATAGATAGACAGACAGATTGATAAATAGATAACTTTGACCTCCGGGGCTCCTTGTGAATTTCACTTACACACTGAAATGGCTCTACCTAAACTGTTTATTAACAAGCAAAGGGAGGGCAGGAGAAAAAAAAAATAAATTACCAGAAAAATAAATTAATGCTGGCTTGCAGCCCATCTCTGTCCAATCAAATGGCCAAAGATTACCCCATATAATTATACTAAAGGGCAATTGGTTGATATGAGTGCAGGTCGGAGGTCGTGGCCGGCATAAGTGATTCGCTGGTAGACTGTAATGTGGTCTGCTCGTCTCCGGCTCTGACCCTATTCCACTGCCTGATTGCCGCCTGTCACCTTCTCTTCAACTCATGTAAATTGTATCTTCTACTCTAGCACTGGTACGGGAAAATAGAGGTGGGGGGTCTGAGTGTTTGTGTGTGCAGGAGGGGTTTTCTCTGTCCAGCCAAACTGCGGACGCTCTTCCTGTATCGAAACCCATGTGTCTGTAATGGTTTCTGGGTGGCAATTTGAGCAGCGACGTTTTGGACTCATCCTCCTTAATAGGTTGTCCTCCTCCGGCTAAAATTGAATAGCCCCGACATGGCCCAAGGCGGGCGATCAAAATTCAATAATTCGGCCGGGGTCAGAGTCCTGTCATTTTTTGGGGATGGGGGTGAGTAATTATGCTGCACTAACAGGGAGAGGGGGGTGAGGGGTTATTGGATTGAGGAGGAGGTGCACCTGAACTTCGATAGTACTGTAACCTTCACAAGTTGTCCAAGTTTCAAAACCCATACAATATAAACGCGCTGTTTCTAGCGAGGGACATTGACTGATTTGGGGGGGCATATAGCCAATTTATTTAAAAATGTGGCGATTTCATACTCCTTTACTGTATTAAATCCTGAGTTGCTATTTTGACTGAAAAACATTAATTTGATGCATCATTCTTGCCTCGCATAACATATATTTCCACTGATCCCCATATATGTCACAAATCAACAAGCATAATTCGCCATAAAATGTCGCCACAGCGGTTCTGGTCGAAAATTGAAAACGAATGAGTCTCCCTCCTCCGAGAGCGAGTTGAATGGAGGGTGTCACATGTCTTTTGTCCTGTCAGTTTTATATGACATTATTATTCTCAGGGTTGTAAATTCCAGGCATGTTAAGATCTCAGACAACAACAATATAAAATTCAATCAATGAGGTGCTCTTTGTGTCTGCCCCTGCGGATGTTGTGCTGGCTGTGTGAGTTCTTAAATCACAGGCAGGAGGGTTCTGCATAATTGCATGGTGCCGCGGATCTGATGCGGGCTGTCTGAGCGCTGGCCCGGGCGTTATTGAGCTAATGTGAATTGCTGTTTAAAACGGGCTCATAAAATAAGGCCATTGACACAGGGTTGGTTTGGAGCTGCGTGTTGTGTCGCACGTTATATTACGGTATTAATATTAAAATGTGCTATTGAATTGAATTATATTTATCTGTAAGACAGGCACTGAAATGTGAAATATGACCATGTTTTTCTGCCCATAAAAGTGCGATGTGTATGTATTTTATATATAGGTTTATGTGTACAGGCTGAGGCTGACAGTAAGATTTAGAATTTTGGCTTGCTACTAAAATATTCTCCACAATTATTTCTTTTAAACTGTCATCACAGCTATTATACTGTATATGCAATTTTACCCAAATTATGTATAAATATTCACTGCAGCTCTGTAATCTAAGACCGCAAAAATGATTTTTAATGAAAAATGTTCCATATAGATTTTCAAGTTCTATCTATCTATATATATATATATATATATATATATATATATATATATATATATATATATATATATATATATATATATATATATATATATATATGTATGATGGATGCTTTTTAAAGTACATGCAATAAATAAGCTATTTTCAACAGGCTTTCTTTTAGATCTGCAATGAGTATAATAATGTTATAAAAAAGGACATTTTATAACAAGTTACCGAAACAATCAGTATTTCAATTTTGGATTTATTTAACACACATTATGCTGGCATAAGTCCGAATGTGTAATTGCTGACTAGATAATGATTTAGCGTTATCTGATGGTCTTGTCATTAGGATGCTAATGAGAGACTGGTCTATTCTGCCCAGCCTTGTCTTCACTCTGCGGCTTAATGAGAATGACACGGCCCACCTGAGATGGATCATCCTCCAGTTAATATTTCCAATCTGTTAATCAATCAACTGATCGATAGATGGTAGGGTGAGAGGAGACAGACAGGGTCCCCCAACTCTCAGCATGGTGCCCCAGTGGGATCACTCTGGATCAGGTGGCAGCAAGTAGCAAGTCCTCATGCCGGTTTTAACAATGTTTGATTTTTAAATGATTTTTTTTTTAAACATTATGGATTGATTTTTTTTTTTTCTCTTCTTCTTTACAAAATAAGAAATACAAAACCTGAAAGAGCCAATAGCAGCAGGTGCTATTCATTGGCCACACTGCAGAATAGAATCTTGCACAATAATAAAAAACTTTTCTTTTTGTTTTTATCTTTTCTTTTTTTTTTTTTTTTGTAAAAGATCAAAGTGCAAAGGGGAAGAAAAATCATATTAACAGTGTAATAAGAAAAGATTTGGCTGGTGTGCTGTAGGTCGTGGAGCAGTAGCTGAAGGGAGGTCTTTATTTTGACATCGAGCTGCACAGGCGGCCCCCTTAAAAAGCTTATTATGTTCTCTGTTTGTGGCAGTGGCGGCCCGTTCCTGGCCTCGAAGCAGGCGAGCTCAGGACCAAGCTGTAGCACATTAGAGCCAATAAATGTGCGTTGGCACTACTCAATTTAAAGTAAAGCCCTCTCTTGCCTGGCCGGTCTGCCTCATTCCTAATAGGGTATTCCACAAACGCAGCTCATCAGTTGCGGGATATCTCATGTATGGCTACTTTTTCCTTTTTTGTTGCTTTTTTTCTTGTGTGTGTGAGAGGACAGATATAGAGTATTTTAAGTTTTGTGATTACTTAGATTATAGATGCTTGTCTTCGATGGAGGGAAAGCTGTTGATATCACCTAAAGGAGAGGAAATAATTTTTAAATTATGTTGTTTAATGCACTTGCTGCAGAGTGTTTCATGTTTATTTTTGTAATTATTTTTATGTAATTAACTGAATTAGTTTTTTTTTTTTTTTTTACACTGATAGACTTTGTATTACTGAATTTAAAAGTGTTCTTTGATTTCGGCAAAGAGCCGAAAATGAGCCTAAAAGATTTACTTAAGCCTCTAAAGTTCACAGAGATTTTCTGCCGTTGTGTGTTTGTGTGTGTGTGTGTGTGTGTGTGTGTTGTTCTGAAATGAACTGGTAGTTGTTCAACACATTTGGGGAGTTTAAATGCTATCTAATAATAGTTTATTATATTATTTGTATAATTTATAACTTTGTACTTTAAGAGAAAGATTAATTACACACTCTACTGTAATTGTCTTAAAATAATATTTATATAATATAAATAATAATTCAAATAATTTAAATTGAACAATTAAATAATTATATGATAGTATCATGCTATCTATCCATATACCCATCTAAAAAAATCTTTAGAAACATTATTTATATTGGCCATTATATGTATCTTTTAATGCATGATATAATAATGCAACAATGTGATGTAAATGTGCAATGAAGGAAACATTTTAAACCTACAGTGCTATTTATTTTATTATTTTTATTTTTTAAGTATATGCATTTTAGATGCATTTTATGTATTTATGGCTTCATTATGGCTTTCATGATGCTAATAGAATGGAAACCAATTCTGACCCTTCCAAAAATCAGAAAAAAAAGATCACACGAAGAGTGTCAATAGTTTTCTTTATGTGATGTGTGTCAGAAACTAATAATGGCCATTCCAGAAGAGCACAACAAGCATTTTCAGTGACTGATGGCCCATTGATTGCCTTGCACAGTTTCTCCCTGATGGTCACTTGTTCAAGAGTTGTCTTTTCATCTCTCTTTTCCTCGGAGACGGTGAGGATAAGGGGGGAGAGTGAAAGTCAGTAAAAGCGACGGTGAGGGGAAACAGACATACATGAATTTACACTCTTTAGTTGTGCAAGTGACTGGCCTCTGAAATTGATTGTGACTTTTCACCCTCTTTTTATCCCGTTGCTCACTGACTCATTTAAATTCCTTGTTTGGCCCCAGATGATTCAGTGGCTGATTAATAAGTCTCTGCTGCACCGCACCAGCTTTATTTCTTCAGCCTTTGATATGCAGGCATGTCCAAAAGAGCCTAGATTTCAAAGATGTGCCCACTGTCGGCATACATATTCACCCTGATGCACTGCGCTGGCATCCTAGGCCAAAATTAAGCTCCTTTATGTACAGAGTAACCCACTAATTGGACTGTCCTTGAGGTTCTGCCGTATTGATTGCTATCCACACAGTCAACTGTACATCTGCTTACCTTCTTAGATAGTCATCTCTTATTCTTGCTCGAAGTATTTCTGCTGCCATTGTGAGCTCTCCTTTAAATGGATGCCAATGTAGTTATCGACATGGAATGCACAAGAAAATGTGTTATGTTCCCACAAGTCTTTACTCTTTATGATTAGAAATTGTTGCTCTCAATAATGTGTGTTTTAAAAATGTAAGATATAATTCTTATTTTCTTGCCAATTTAAGTGTTATTTTAAGTGTAGGGTTAGGGTTAGGGTTAGGGCATGTATGTATTTATGTATTTATGTTTGCATGTTTGCCTGATTTTGTATGACATATGTACTGTATGCAGGTTGGCTCAGTCATGATAAATCTTTTTTTTTTTTTTTTTTTTACTTAAAAATCGGTTGTTATATTATATTATATTATATTATATTATATTATATTATATTATATTATATTATATTATATTATATTATATTATATTATATTATATTATATTATATTATATTATATTCTAAACGAATTAATATGTATCCGTATTGTATATGTAGCCTTACATGCAATATGCATTTTTATTTTTATTTTGTAATAAATGTAAAAAAAAAAAAAAAAAAGATATTTAAGATCATATGTAAGAATTAAAGCTTGTTCACACAAAATCCAATGTGACAAAACAAAACAAAAAAACTAACCTAGCCCATGAATAAAAAAAATAAATAAATAATAATAATAATAATAATAAATAAATAAATAAAAAATATTACATTTGCTGTTATTATCACTAATCTGTTTGGGGGAAAACAAAATAGCACAATTAATCATGTCAGGATTCTAATCTTTCCATTTCTGTGCATCTTAATAGACCTATTTTCTTTCCCTTACACCACAGTTGACCCTTGTTTTCTGTTGCGCAAGCAGTCATTAGTGTAATTAGTGTGTAGACAATGTGTAACACTAGTATCTTTCACTTCATTAACAGAATGAGTGTTTATCAGTCTCCATTATTCCAGCCAGACTTCTTCCATGAGTGATGGGTCACTTCCTAACTAGTGCGTCCAATAACTAGGGGCTGTTCAGCCATAAGTGTAATGTTGTCTTCACTAACTGGCCCATTGATCTCGTGAGATGAGCCATTAAACATTAACGGGCTGGCACTGGGCTGTTCTCACACAGTCAGCCGATTAATAGAGCTGTAATGAAGGAGGACAGGACCCTTAGAATGTACTGATTGATGGCCGAAGACAGAGAGAGAGAGAGAGAGAGAGAGAGCACCTGTTTAGATACTGAAGGATACAGAGGGACGCTGGCACCCTGCTGAGAGGCACTGAGTGATCTATACTAGAATATGTGCTCGTGCTCCGACAGCCGCTAACATGCTCGGCTCCCACAGAGACTGTGTAAATACAAGAGCCGTGAAATAGATATTACAGGTAAACTGACTGCTCATTCATCCAATCAGCCAACCACTCAGAGCTACATATTCTCATAATCTATATAGAGCCATGAAAGAAAAACTGTTTTCACATAAATATAGATGTCTTATGAACCTAATAAATGTATACACACAATTACCTTAAGTGTGTGTGTGTTTGTGTGTATGTGTGTGTATATATATATATATATATACTGTATATATATAATGTGCTTTTTTTTTTAAAGGCATGCTTTTGTGTACTGGAGGGCATGTCTGAACACATGCACAACACTGTGTGTGTTCCCACTTTAGAGAAGTACCTACACTTGTGTGCTACTGACATTACTCTTTTTTCGGCGGTTCTCGTTTTGTTTTCCCTTTATTCTCTGTTGCTAACGATCAAATACTCCATTAACTTGTCTTACTTAAGCTAGATATTAAGCAAGCAGTCTAGTTATTTTCCCTGACAAAGAAAAATAGATTTCTTCATGTCTCTTTGTGTCCATGCTTGACGGTTAGTGTTTTGAATTAAGTTTAAATAAATTATATTTGCCGTATTCTGATGAAACTTGCATCCATTAATTTTGTCTCTCCCTATGTTTTTTCTTTTCTTTTCTTTTCTTTTCTTTTCTTTTCTTTTTTCTTTTGTCCTATAATAAATTATTTTGATCATTTATATACTTTAAGTGAAAACTGTTGAAATTTGAAATAATTAATATGTATACATATATGAAATGTAAGCTTGCAAAATTACAATATGCATATGTTTTGATATGTTAAATGTATACAATTATATTATTATTCAATTACAATTCAATTATTATTCAATAATCACCAAAATTATTATTATTCTTATTCACACCATGTCTCAAACACTACTTATAATGTTCTCACTTTTTTCCTAAATAATAATAATAATAAGCAACATCATTTTAAAACAGGTCAAAAGGAATTGAAGTATTCATTATTGAACCGATAAAAAAATATTTCATGGTTGTTTAATACTCATAGCATTTAAATGCAGTTTTATAGAACAAAAATCAAGCATCTATTTAATCTCTTGTGATATTCCCTTAGGGTTAGTTTCACCTCGACTTTCTCTTTCCTCAGCTTGCTCTTTTTAACAGACCCTGACAGCTCTCAAGTGCCTGCGTTTTTACCCTTTTATCAAAAACAAGCCTCCTGGTCCTCTGGTATTCCAAACACTACACTCAAACCAGATGTCCTTTTTTTGCCGGTGGCACAACTTTCAAGATGACAGCGTGCCCCAAGAGAGCAGGGCAAAATCCATGGCCTGCTGAATTTGTGACTAATGGGCGTTTTGATGTGACAGCAGCCGCCGTCTAGGGAAATTGAAGCGAGCAGCGTGTCGATACCTTTTGTGTCTCTCAGCGGTGGGTTATTGTTGACGGACCTTGGGGACAGGCCGTGGCCGTTTACATTCGCAGACGGTATGTGGTCAGCAACAACTTTCCTCTCGCTCCGTCTCTCTCCCTTTTTATTGTCACTATTGATCTGGTGCTGCCTTGCCACGGTGTGGCTAATTTGCTTGTTAACATAAATTTGTCAGCAGCGAGGGGAAAGGGTTTCCATCACAACTGCCTGCAATGAAGCTTCAACGACCCCCTAGCTCTCCTTTCCCCCTCCCCTCTCCCCCATCTCTCGCTCTGTTTCTATCTGTGACTCCCTTCCGTCTTTGCCTTCCCCTCCCTTTTCCTCTTTCAGTTTTTCTCGTTCTTTCTCTCTGCCCTCCGGTTCAATGCAGTGGGCCGATTTATTAAACAGCTGGTTGTTAAGCTGTCATTTAATCAATACAGTTTCCCGCACCTCTTGCTCCTCAGAATTAAATGCGAGTTAAACACAAACCAGGCATAATGACCTTTTTATGGGGCCCTCTCAGCCAATGAAATTAGCACGAAGGTTATGATATTTATACCTATAAGCCTGTGTAAGTCATTAACTTCAGACAATATCATTTTAAACGACAACACATGTCTCGCTCCCCTCTGCACGCTCTATGTCATTCTCTGGTTTGTCACGGCGCAAGAGGAATTTTGAAGCCTCATAACGAACTGCAGACCTCGGGGAATAAATCAGCATATTGAGAAAACGAAACGGGAAACTGAGGGAAGGGTAAAAAGAGCAAAGATCATTAATTCCTCCACCCAATCTCACCAGCTTGTCCAACTTCTAAAAGCTCCAGATGATGCAAAAAAGTTCAGAAAGTTGTGAGCCATCTGCTGAGATATGAGCGTTTTTGCATTGAGGATTGTTTGTAAATATTTTAGCTTTTCTTTGTTACGCAGCAAGAGCCTTTTGGACACCAGCAAATAAGAAACTAACATCATCCTTGAAAATTTCGGAATTGCATATAAAATTTAAATCCATTTGGATTACATAGTCTTATATTAAATAATAAATACATTTAATGTGATGTACATTTCTGCCCCCCACCCATTTATTTTTTATTAGTTATTAACTATTATTGTTGTTATCTGTTTGCATCTGTTTGATTTTATTTGAATAGCCATGTTTTCAAAATGTGTTATTTAGTCAAACAGAATAGAATCAATGTTAATCTGTTCATTGTGAAAAAATTTAATTTATTTAGTTTAAAAGTATGAACATTTTTAAAATATGGCTAGCTGTGGAACAAGGAATATTCAGTTAGCTAAAATGTATGAATTTTAAACAAACTGGATTTATTGGTAATAAATATATAAACCTGGTTATTGTGTATTTACAACACAATCCGTTTATTAGTACTATTGCTGAAATCATATATTTTTCTTTCCCTTTTGTTAATGTACGACTGACTACTATACATCATATTAAGTTTATTAGTGGGAATTATACATGCAATTCAAAAACATAAACTTTTTTTTTTTGGGGTGCATTTTGAATGGAAACTAAAGTAAAATATAAAATAATCTGTTGGCACAATGTGATAGAAAGCTTAATGGTAAAGATAAATGAGCTAACGCAGGCATTACAATTTTTGATACAACTGTGAGAACACCATAATACCCAATCATACGACATAATGAGATATTGCACTAGGGTGTTATTCATGCATAGGCTCAGAGAACAAATTCTATTTCCTCACAGACATTCATGAATATTAATCGGACAATATAATTTCATAATGCGCTTAAAGCATATCAGTTGGATTGTTAGACTATGTTTTTAAAGCAACACTAATATTTGCCTTCAGTACATGATAATATGTCACAGGAGTCTTCGCTGTCTGTGTGGTGGGAGACAGTGGTAAGCCTTTTTGACATGACATATTGTCTGTGTTTTCCTCAGTGCGGCTCACAGTGGGAGACAAGACCATTAAGCTGCGGCAGTGGTGTAAAATTTCCCAGAATGCAATGGTCTGAGAAAGGGAGCACTACCTCCGAGGTCTGGTGGTGACAGGCTGGGATGACATCACCAACAACTGCAATGAGATACCATCGTAACATAAATAATATTTTTGTTGACGTTCGAAATAAATCAGATCAGAAGGCCTGTAACTCACAGCTAAGCTGAGATATCATCACAGTCTCAGACGATCCGGTCCTCCCACTGACCCTCGACAAACCTGACACGACAACTGCCACCCATGAGTCAACACAGACCGACAGCAAAGATATGCAGCAAAAACACTACAATGCATTTCCTCATAAAAATCATAATCGATGCATTCATTCCAAAGTTCATGAGTTCAAATTTGCATGTTTTTTTGTTGTTGTTGATTTGTTTGGTTTTTTTTTGTGTGTGAAAGTAAAGACTTTTATCATGTTGTGAAACATTTTAGTTTCATATAAATGTGGTTCGTATGATTTTTATATTCAGCTATGAATTGTGGAGAAAACAATTTCATGGTTTCCACCAAAATATCAAGCAGCACAACTGCTTTCAACATTATGATAAAAATCTTCTGTAACATTATAAAAGTTGGTTAGACTTTTTTTAAGGTGTCCTTGTTACAGTATAATTATATATTTGAGGACTGAGTAATATTAATTAAACTACATGACTACTTTAACTTACTATATGATTATGGTTTGGCTTGTAATTATGCATATTTTTTAGTCATTGTAATAGTATGTAACATGTAACAAAGGACAACTTAAAGTCTTCCCTAAAAGAATTTACTTGGAATTATTATTATTATTATTATTATTATTATTATTGATACATGTTTCTTGAGCACCAATTCAGCATATTAGAATGATTTCTGAAGCATCATGTGACACTGAAGACTAGATTAATGATGCTGAAAATACAGCTTTACCATCACTGGAATAAATTACATTTTAAAAATATAATAATAATAATAATACTAATAATAATAATATTTCAAAATATTTCTGTTTTACTGTATTTTTGTATTTCTATTTTTTTTTTTTTAAGTCAAACTGATTTTGAATGGTATTTTAAATATTAGTGACAATTGCAACGTTTATGATTTATATGAATACAATTGAATGTGTCAGAACAGATCTTTGCTTGACCATTTGCTCTGCCCTGAGGAAAGTGGACATCCTGACCCTAAACTGACCCTAACCTTACCACAACCTCTGCGTTCATTTGACCTTTGACCCTAAACTTAACCTTAACACTCACAGGAACCCTGACTTTCACCTTTAACCAGGCGCACCGCTCTCCACACAGATCTGAACTCCCCTATGTATCTCAACTCTGTTTATCCCTCTTTTTCATGTTGTTCCACATCCTACACACACACACTTGTAAGCTGTTAAGATACGCAAATACGGATATAGAGGAGGAACTTCAGGCTGACAGCTCTATCATTTAATCCAGATAATCTGTTTTATTTCAGTATCTTACACATCAGAGTGTCACTCTTTAAAATCTCAAAGTACCTTTCGTCTTTGTTGTTAATTCGTGTCACGCACGGTGCAGTGTGCGCTACATAACCAATTAATGTTCTACATTTTGCCATCCAGAAAACATGAATCTAATGCATCCTAGTTATCGCACTTAAGTTATAATTAAATCGATTGCTTCTTATGTTGCTTGTGGTCAAGTAACTTGGACATCATGTACTGAAAGGGTCACATTACCTTATGTTGCAGTATTTATATTACAGTGAAATTAATACTGACGTGCTAGTACTACACATAAACAACATTGCGCTTAATGTTTTATTTTCTAGAGCAGGTTATAAATGGAAATTGATTGTTTTTGTCAGTGTTGGCGAGCTGCATGTAACGTATCTGTGCATATACTATTTATTTACCCTTTTACTTAAAAATTCAGATATTTGCTACAAATTGTTCAAATATGTAGCACACATTATTTTTCTATTTATTTAATGTATTGACAACTATAAGCAAAAAATTTTAAAGTTACATGATGCCTTTACAGTGGTAATTATTGAAAGTTTTTCAAACTAGCAATTAGTCATTTTAAAGTTACATGATGCCTTTACAGTGGTAATTATTGAAAGTTTTTCAAACTAGCAATTAGTCATTTTAGTTATAATTAAATCGATTGCTTCTTATGTTGCTTGTGGTCAAGAAACTTGGACATCATGTACTGAAAGGGTCACATTACCTTATGTTGCAGTATTTATATTACAGTGAAATTAATACTGAAGTGCTAGTACTACATAAACAACATTGCGCTTAATGTTTTATTTTCTAGAGCAGGTTATAAATGGAAATTGATTGTTTTTGTCAGTGTTGGCGAGCTGCATGTAACGTATCTGTGCATATACTATTTATTTACCCTTTTACTTAAAAATTCAGATATTTGCTACAAATTGTTCAAATATGTAGCACACATTATTTTTCTATTTATTTAATGTATTGACAACTATAAGCAAAATTTTTTTAAAGTTACATGATGCCCTTACAGTGGTAATTTTGAAAGTTTTTCAAACTAGCAATTAGTCATTTTATTTGAAGCAATGCTTAAAAAGTAATGTGTATTTTTAAAAGTAACTTTTCACAGTTGCAGGTAATTTTATTTGCAAGTTAGAAACACATCAAGGGTTAAATTTTTTATGGAAATGTAAAGTTTATTTTTTAATATACAGTTTATGATTTAACATTTAATAATAGTGTTTTGTTTAAATCCCTTAAATGTGCAAACAATATATAACCAGGTAATTTATACTCCCTAAAAACAATTACAAATTAGATAAAAAAATAAAAAATTATAATAATAAATAAAATTGTTTTTAAAAGTAAAACGTACACATAATATTATTTAAATTATTTCTTAGTTATTATTTACACTGTAACATGAACCCTATAGTCAAGTTACCAGTAAGATGAAAGAAAAAAATAAGATAATTCAAGTAGATTCAATTGTATTTGTATAGCGCTTTTTACAATCGTTGCAAAGCAACTTTACAGAAAATTAATGTTTCTATAATATTTAGTAGTAGCTTATCAGTGGTGACTCAGTTTATGTACAGAAATGTGGCAGAAATGTACTGAAAAATCTATAAAATAAATTAAAAATTATAAAAATTCATTACAACTTTTTAAATAATAATAACATCATGTGTTTTTATTTATTTTGTTAGTTATTATTTAATCACAAATAAGATAAAAATAAATAAATAATAATAATAAAAAAACGGGCTTTAAAAAAAAACACACACATATAATATTATTATTTATAATAGTAGTTATTATTTACACTGTAACGTGAACACTATAATCTAATCACCAAATCACCAAATGCTGAGCTAGCACTAAATGCACCGGCATCAACTTCGTAACTTGGATCTTGTAATCCCACATATGTGCTTCGTCACAATTTTTTCCTGCGCTTTTGTCAAATCATTAAAAGATTAACATTTATGATGAGTGTAAATATTGTCAGTTATTGCTTATAACATCACGGGCATGGTAAACCTTTGATATTCCAGCACCAGCATTGGTCAGCGGAGTACAAAAAACAAGTTTACTCTCCTCACACACGTCTGCTTTGCTCTTTCCTCAGAATTTCTCATGGCTCCCAGGCGGAGCGGGCTCTTATCCCGGTCCCTGTGTAAGTCTCCCTGCAGCGGAGGGCTTAATCTGCTGTGCCACTTTAACCCTCCGCCTCCAGCCATAGAACAGGCCCGCTCCAACGGGTGGTCGTCCTGTCAGCCCCCCAACACCTCCTTAAAAAAAGAACTCACAGAGGAGAAAAGTTGGAAAACTAAACACTGTTGCATTAGATGGACATCCTGCAAAATCCTTTTCTCCAATCCAGATGCTCATATCTCTTTTGACAGTCATTGGGCGGCAAAGTTCGTGCTTTGAAGCAAGTGGCTTTTGGTCTCTGTTTTCAACTTTCAGTGTAATGAAAGGCAAACATTGCAAAATTCCCGCGTTATTAAATAAAACATGTCGGTGGCCTGGGGCCAAGCATTGTCACGCTATGAACAAATGTCTTATGATAATATTTTCCATAACTATTGGCCCTGATCTAGAATGAGCATGTTTGATGTATAGACTCATTATTAGCTGCAAGATACATATGCTTACTTAGATGAGAGGAAAATGTATTCTCTCCTCCGTGTAGTGAATGATAATGTTCGAAAAGTGTGAGAGGATCAGAAAATGTGGAATGCTATATAGAGGCGTATATATCAAGGTGAACTGAAATAAGTTCTTTAATTCTTGTGATAGTTTTTTATGTATATACTTCTTGGGAGAGTAAAATTGTCGCTATGTAGGTGGAAATAAAATTAAGCAAGCTCACATTTAAATTAACACCAAACATTGAACTATGAATGTTGAACACAGTCCAGCCTTTACTTAAAGATTAGGTACAGAAATTGAAATGTGAATAGCACTACGCGAAATGGAATTAGACTACAATTTATCTATGCTGAGTAAATAATTCAGGAATGGATTTTCGCACCATTTTCTGAACTGACTGTACTTGGTTTGACCTTCAATCCGATACACAAGTCATTCATTGTTTCACTCACACATATTCTCTTATGTAGCTTTAACAGATAATGACACCAGCCAGAAGTATCATTTTAATAAGGAAAACACAGTATATATCTTTTGCATGTATGTGTATGTGCAGTATATATACGTTACATGTTATTTAATTTCATATCATATAGTAAAAATTAAGCAACACTTTATTTTAACGTATCCTTGTTGCATTTTACATCTACTTACTATTATAATAACAATTAATAATGCATGGTTACATGCAAGTAACTCTAAGCCAGTCCTAGATTATAAAAATAAAATATAACTAAAATATATCCTAACCATATAGTAAATTCATGTAATTCATTAATTTTACTCTGCACTTAAATGTATAATTACACTAACAAGGACACCTTAAAATAAAGTGTAACCTAAAAGTAGTATAGTTAAATAAAATATTATTATAATAATACACCTAGTGGCAGATTCAAAATAACATTTCAAGTCAATTAATAATAATAATAATAATAATAATAATAATAATAATAATAATAATAATAATAATGTGTATATCATTATTGGATAACTTTGACTAAACTGCAATGCATTTACTAGCAGAATGTTTCTTTTTTTTTTTTTTTTTTTTTTTAATTAAATATTTCTCCTTAAATATTATTTCTCATTAAATATTTACATTTATGTGAAGAATGACTATAAATATATATGAATGTAAGCAAAAAGACAAAAAAAAAAAAAAAAAAGGAACGGATGGAGAAAAAGACAAATTCCAACAGCGGCTCCAAAAAAAGGCACGGCCTTCCTCGCTCTCTCTATCCCCCAACACCTTTCTGAAGGATTTATGTAGAATATGAGGGGATTGGAGCTACACCTGGCTTGACAGAGACAGCGCTACTTTATTAAAGCTAGTACTGCACAGACTGGTGCTGTATTAAAATTGAAATAGAAGCAGGGGAGAGTTATTTGAGTCCAGAGACTGAGACCAAATCCCGGCTGGTCAAAGCACCAAGAGTTACCCCTCAGCCTGCACAATCTAGGTTTACCTGAGCGCATAGGCACACATAAACACACACACACGCACACATATATAAGTACAAGCAAACGAGAGTTCCTATTGATATTTAGATAATATCATCACATTGGGCTGTTTTTTTATTTTTTTATATTGATTTTAAATTGCACATTAGACTCACTCTTCAGGCTGGTAGCGCCTTTTTTTCTCTCTCTCTTACAAGTCCTGGTCCCTATCGGCTCAGTGCAGGCCCTTCTGAGGGAATGTGTATGGATTTTTCTCTTCAGGAGGCCTGTTTTCTGTGATGAGGGAGTCATGCCAATAAGTGCTCCATTACATACGTAATCAGGGAGTGGCAAGAGAATTAGTCACCGCTGACCTCTCAGCCTCTCTCACACACACCTGACAGGAATATAAATGCTAACAAACATTCATTTTGACATACACACACATTTTTTTTTTTTTACTTTTTAAAAACAAAATGGCTTCATACATCTTGTAAATGACACATAGAAAGGAGAGAATAGGAATGAATGTGCGGTGGAACGTTTTATTGCAACAGGTATTACAACAAGGACCGCAATAGGATTCAGAAAACTAGTGAGAAATACTTTTTCTTTGCATGCTTCAGTCTAACATATTATTTTAGTTTAAACACACACACACACACACACACACATATATATATACACACGTGTGTTTGTGTGTGTTTAATGTGAGAGAAGACACTGAATTTCAGGTTTCTCTCTCTTTTTGTTCAATAGCAGCAGTACCTGAGCTGCATGACGTTTGTGTAAAACCTGATCATCGTGTTCTCCAGCATGATCTCACCTGATGAATGTCACAAATTTGCTTATTTGGCCCAGAAATAGTGCAGAAATTATTAGTAAACAATACAGTTCTTAATCCTAAAGATGAACAAGTTTAAACCAGTTCCCAAGTTTAAATTCGATTTTGAGTCCTAGATTTTAAATGTGAGCTTTGTTGAGGTCCAGTGTAAAATCTATTTTCCAAAGTTGTAAATAAAACCAAGATTACCGGAGTGTGTTTTACAAAAAAATATGATTTCAGTCTTCATGGTTCAACATTTAACGTTTAACTCCATGTCCTGCTTGCAGTTTATTTGTAATTGTTTGTGAAATGTACTGGCAATTTCTAAATGAAAATAGCTGCAACGTAAATCCTCCACATTTTTTTTTTTTAAACATGGATATGTGGAACCAATATTTGTAAACAGTTCACCCTCTGAAAACCTAACACATTCAATCTCAGTCATACCTAATCGATTTGAAATGGTTTTTAAAGTGGCTTATTGTGTTCCACGTGATCGCTTTCCCTGTGTGGAGGAAATAACAATATGGTTCTGATTACATCTTTCTCCATTAGTTTTACACAGAGGGTGATTATTCTGTAGAGTAAGATGGATTCATATGTCCAGCCGTCTCAGTGCTTCAGATGAAAAGCCTATGCGTGTACGGGAGGACTCCCTTGAGGAGTGTGTGGTTTTGGAGAGGGGCAGGTGGTGTGTGTGTGTGTGTGTGTTCATTCCCCATAGGTTCCACAGAAGTCCTACTGCGAGAAAGAGCGAAGAGGGGAGGGGGTGGAGGATTGGCACAATTTCATGAGCTTATGAAAAATGACTTGGCAGAAAGTAGTGTTCTTTGTCCAAGGCTGGGTTTGGATGGGTGGGGGCTGGAAGGAGGGATGAGAAGAAACATAGACGGAAGAAAGGAAGATCTGTTCTACCCCCCACCCCTAGCCCCTGTCTTCTTTCTTTCTCTCTCTCTGCTTATTTCTGTATATGCTTTCTATATAGTCATTCTGCATCTTCATTTTGTCCTCTGTCTAGTTGCTTGCCAACAGCCTCTGCTCCATATCCATCTCTCTCACTCTTTATTTTACTTACATTACCTGCTGTTGACCCCACATTATTCTTAATAACTGTACCTCAATGTACCGTGATTAGACTTAAAAAGTTAAAACTGTAGAGTTTTAAAAAATGATGTGTATTACTTATTTTACAAAAAAAAAAAAAAAAAAAAAAAAGCTAAGTACAATTTTTGAAAGTCTCATATGTTTGCAAAGGCTTCATTTATTTGATCAAGTATACAGTAAAAACAGTAATATTATGAAGTTAAAATTTAAATATATATATGGTAAAATTGAATTCTTCAGTGTCACATGATCCTTCAGAAATAATTTGAATATGTTGAAATCTTTGTTACAGTTTTCATACGTTTAATCAGTAGGCGTATTTGCCGAATAAAAATATTTATTAATTTAAATAAAAATTGCACTGACCCGAAATGGTATAACACAAATTCCCAATGTTTCCTTTTTTTTTTTTTTTTTTTTTATAGGTTGATTAATTTACTGTCCATACTTTAATATAAGAAATGTGATTTAAATGTCCAAAAAGTTTATATTATCATATTATATTATATGTATATATTATATTATATTATATATTATCATATTATATTATATTATATTATATTATATTATATTATATTATATTATATTATATTATATTATATTATATTATATTATATTATATTATATTCCAAAAATATTTTCTTGTAGTTTTATCTAAACCAGTGGTTCTCAAGCTGGCTGATGGCAGAGGTTGAAAACTAAAGAAAACAGACCAAACTTAAAAAAAATAAAATAAAGCACCTACACAAATTATTCAGTTTATGACAGTTAATCAACTGTAATTACATAGTTATAATATACTTATAAACTAAATATTTATATAGATATGATAGGTAAAATTCATAGTGTTTCTAAACATTCTCTTTAGCTCTTCTCATTTAAACTTAACTATAATTTAAGTGTCATGCTTAGCTAATGACAGTTCAGCTTTCCCAAGATTTAGGCTATTTCTTCTGTTGCTTTTTTTTTTTTTTTTTTAAGTAATACAGTCATCCACAACCTGTCTGAAATGTTTTAAAAGCATTGCAGTAGACTGGACTGGGATGACATCTAGACTTCTCTGTGGCCAGTGCTATTTAGATCCACTGCAATAGTTACTCTGTATTTATTTATTTATTTATTTATTTTATTTTTCGTAAGAAACCTATCCGATAGATTTTTCCCAGCTGCACATAACATATAGATATAATCTCTCCTTTCAACACAGATTATTTACATGAATAAAAAACTGATTTAGTATCAACAATAACTTCCTCTACTTTCACATCAGTGAAAAAGAATCAGTGCTGAAAAGAATTACAGTGTCACCCATCCTCAGTTAAAGGCCGCAAAGTGATTTAATTAGTGTTGTATGCACACCGCAATGACACCAAATAAGATCTGAAGAAATTCCTTTGTCATGGTGGGGAACGGGGGATTATTGATGGTGTTGTTTGTGTGGACGTATTTCTTTAATTAAAACAGATCGCTGTCCAAGAGAGACAAATTACTTTGGCATGGTGCTGGCAGCACAGGCTAACTGACATGAATTGAGTTGTGGAAAGTATTTTCAAAGTGTGTTTGGGGCTTAGACTAGAAAAGGAAAGCCAGGCTGCGAACCAATGAGAAGTTTAGAATCAGAATCAGAATCAGAATCAGAATCAGAATGAGCTTTATTGCCAGGTATGTACACATACGAGGAATTTGTTTTCGTGACAGAAGCTCCGCAGTACAACAGAATGACAGCGACAGAACATAAAACACATAATAAAAGAATAAAAAATACAAATAAGTAGATAGTGAATAACAATATACAAATGACAATTGTAGGCAAGTATATTACAAAGTGAAGTTATGTATGTACATATATATTGTGTGCAAAATTTAAGTGTATACTAAGTATGTGTGTTAGATAAATAAAGTGTGTGTGTATATAAATATAAAGTGTAGTGTGTCCGCCGTTATTATAAGCTGTTCATAAGATGGATTGCCTGAGGGAAGAAACTGGTCCTGTGTCTGGTCGTTCTAGTGCTCAGTGCTCTGTAGCGTCGACCAGATGGCAACAGTTCAAAGAGGGAGTGTGCTGGATGTAAGGGGTCCAGAGTGATTTTGACAGCCCTTTTTCTCACTCTGGATAAGTACAGTTCTTGAATAGATGGGAGGGTTGAACCGATGATTCGCTCAGCAGTCCGGACTACCCTCTGTAGTCTTCTGAGGTCAGATTTAGAAGCTGAGCTGAACCAGACAGTTACTGAAGTGCAGAGGATGGATTCAATGATGGTGGAGTAGAACTGTTTCAGCAGCTCCTGTGGCAGATTAAACTTCCTCAGCTGGCGGAGGAAGTACAACCTTTGCTGGGCCTTTTTCACAATGGAGTCAATGTGAATGTCCCACTTCAGGTCCTGAGAGATAGTGGTGCCCAGGAACCTGAATGACTCCACTGCAGTCACAGTGCTGTTCATGATGGTGAGTGGGGGGAGTACAGGGGGGTTTCTCCTGAAGTCCACGATCATCTCCACTGTTTTGAGGGTGTTAAGCTCCAGGTTGTTGAGACTGCACCAGACAGCCAGCTCTTTTACCTCCTGTCTGTAAGCAGACTCGTCACCGTCCTGAATGAGGCCAATGAGTGTGGTGTCATCTGCAAACTTCAGGAGCTTGACAGAGAGGTCCTTAGATGTGCAATCATTAGTGTACAGGGAGAAGAGCAGTGGGGAGAGAACGCACCCCTGGGGAGCTCCGGTGCTGATTGTACGGGTGCTGGATGTGTATTTTCCCAGCCTCACTAGCTGCTGCCTGTCTGTCAGGAAGCTGTTGATCCACTGACAGACTGAGGTGGGCACGGAGAGCTGATTTAGTTTGGGCAGGAGGAGGTTTGGGATGATCGTGTTGAAGGCCGAGCTGAAGTCCACAAACAGGATCCTCACATAAGTCCCCGGTCTGTCTAGGTGTTGCAGAACATAATGCAGTCCAATGTTTACTGCATCGTCCACAGACCTGTTTGCTCTGTAGGCAAACTGAAGAGGATCCAGCAAGGGCCCAGTGATGTCCTTCAGGTGGGCCAGCACCAGTTTCTCAAATGACTTCATGACTACAGACGTTAGAGCCACAGGCCTGTAGTCATTTAGTCCTGTAATTTTGGGTTTCTTAGGGATGGGGATGATGGTGGAACGTTTGAGGCATGAAGGGACTTCGCACAGCTCCAGCGATCTGTTGAAGATCTGTGTGAAGATGGGGGCCAGCTGGTCAGCACAGGATTTCAGACAGGCTGGTGTAACACAATCTGGGCCTGGTGCTTTTTTCCTTTTCTGCTTCCGGAAGACCTGGCGCACCGCATCCTCGCTGATCTGAATTGCAGGTGTGGGGGAGAGGGGGGATGCAGGAGGTGAGAATGGTGAGAGTGCTTGATTGGAGAGGTGTTCAGGATGGGTTGCAGGAGCTGTTAATGGTGTGAACGGTAGTTTGGAGAGGCATTCAGGGCTGGTTGCAGGAGTTGTGAAGGGTGTGAATGTTTTTGTGGGGAGGAGTTCAGGGCAGGTGATGGGTGTTCTTTCAAACCTGCAGTAAAACTCGTTCAGATCGTCTGCCAGTCGTTGATTCTCTACAGTGCTGGGGGGTGGTGTCTTGTAATTGGTGATCTTCTTTAGACTTTTCCACACTGATGCGGAGTCGTTGGAAGTGAACTGAGTCCTTATTTTTTCAGAATAATTCCTCTTTGCCACTTTGATCTCCTTTTCCAATGTGTATTTAGCCTGTTTATACAAGACATTGTCCCCCTTCACGTAAGCATCTTCTTTGGCCTGACGGAGCTGTCTGAGTTTTGCAGTGAACCACGGTTTGTCATTATTGTAAATTAGTTGAGTCTTTGTAGGAATACACATATCCTCACAGAAACTGATATATGATGTTACGGTCTCTGTGAGTTCATCCAGATCGGTGGTAGCAGCTTCAAAAACACTCCAATCAGTGAGGTCAAAACAAGATTGTAAATCCTGCTCTGCTTCATTAGTCCATCTTTTTACAGTCCTTGATACAGGTTTAGCTGATTTTAGTTTCTGCCTGTAGGACGGTATTAGATGAACCAGAAGGTGATCAGAACGTCCCAAAGCTGCTCGTGGAACAGAGTGAAATGCATCCTTTATTGTGGTGTAACAGTGATCCAATATATTACTGTCTCTTGTGGGACAAGTAACATGCTGTCTGTATTTTGGCAGTTCACGGGACAGATTGGCTTTATTAAAGTCCCCGAGAATGATTAAAACAGAGTCCGGGTGTTGTTGTTCTGTGTCTGTGATCTGATCAGCGAGTTTCTGTAAAGCTGAGCTCACATGCGCTTGAGGATGGATGTAAACACTGACCAGAATGAACGAGTGAAACTCCCGCGGCGAATAGAACGGCTTGCAGTTAATGAAGAGTGTTTCGAGATTTGAGCAGCACGTCTTCTTTAACACAGTTACATCTGTACACCACCGTTCATTGATGTAAAAGCATGTCCCGCCACCACGCGATTTCCCCGTTGATTCTGTGTCACGATCCGCTCTAAACAGCTGAAAGCCCGGCAGATGGAGCGCGCTGTCCGGTATGGTGTCATTCAGCCAGGTTTCCGTGAAACACAGAGCAGCAGAGTGTGTGAAATCCTTATTTGTCCGAGAAAGCAGAAGGAGTTCGTCCGTTTTGTTGGGTAGAGAGCGGAGATTTGCCAGATGGATGCTAGGCAACGGCGTTCGAAATCCGCGCTTCCTGAGTCTGACGAGCGCTCCCGCTCGCTTCCCCCGTCTGCGCGTCCTGAAGCGCTTGATCAGCGCCGCCGCTCCTCCGATAACAACGTTCACTAAAACATCTGAATAATTGAAATCCGGTAAAATATCCTGTGGTGTGTTCTGCCAAATGTTCAGCAGTTCTTCCCTGGTGAAACTGATGGCAGGAATATAACTAAAGACAGGACAAACTAACAAAAACACAAAAACATATGCGGAGCTCGTCACGGAGGCAGCCATCCTGTATCGGCGCCAGTGTGGATTTTGAGTTCCTGTGCACGACAAGAAACACTGAAGCAACTGTGACAGTTACGGCTGTCAGATCCCCAGCTTCTCTACATGTGTTTATCTCTATCTGAATCTGTCAACATCTACTGTATGTATGAGTATTTTTAAGCATGTCTGCGTTCGGGCCCTGTGAAGGGGGTGCGGGGGGGATCAAGGCTTTTGCCTTGTTGTTCTTTCCCATTACTCATCCAACAGCCTTGCTTGGCTGCCATTTGGCTCAGACTCACAGTGTGTGTGTGTGCACGTGAGTGTATGCATGAGTAAGCATCTGAAAACTTTGTGTTTTTAGATTTACTTTTCCCAGGCAGCCTAAACAGAAAAAAAAAAAAAAAACTTTACAATAACTTCTTCCATATGGGGTAAATAAAAACAAATGAGTCAAGTCCCAGATTTGTTGCCAGTTCCTCTCTTTTTAGACTGCAGCTTGTGGAGGCTCATTAAAACCAGATGTATTTAAGTTAAAGCAAATGGTTGGCGCAATACTGGCAACACACCTGATCACAGAACAGTGACCAGACAGATTAACAGATTTTTCCCATCTGTGTGCTAATAAATTTTATGGATGCCAGACAACCCAAAACAACCACATTCTTGATGAAAAATTGCCTGACAGTCTTTGAAATATATTAGTAAGCAATACATATTACAGTTTGCATTGAAGTTACTATGACAATGTGTTCATTTGATGATCATTTATTTTCATTTTTCTCGGCTAATTCTTCCTCGACATACATTTATAGTAATGGAGCGGGCCTAGAGAATAACACTGAAGTCATATTGCGTAAGTTTAGAGACTCATGCTAGTTTTAGATGTTTTATTGACGCCCACACTGCATGTCCTTCTCTGTTAAAAACTGTAAACTAAGGAAAGTGCACAATAACTGTTTGCTTGATAATAGCTATAGTTGACTGAACATTGTTAGTAATAGAAAGTGAAGGTTTTATTCAATACTTGCCTTAAGTTCTGTTATGAGTTTTATGGCATTATATTTTATAGCTTTCGGAATGTAAGCCATAACATGTAAATTTAGTTCCTTTGAACCAGAGATCACAGTTGGAGATCAAGTACTTACTGTACATATTGAGCTGCGCACAGCTTCCCCAGATCGCTGACATACTTCAAATTAGAACTGTTTTTTGTATTATTTTATTTTTATACTGTTTCTGCTATAATATATGCATGCATGTCTGTGTATATGTGTGTGTAAATACTGTGTGTACAGTACATACATATATATATATAGTCAAAAAGTATTTACTTCATTTTACAACTTGAATAGTTAAACAGTTTATGATTGTTTAACTCTATATTTAGATTAATAGTTTTAAACATCATTATTATTTTTATTTTTATTATTGCTTTTCATATTTTAGGATTACAAATATGGGTATCTATAAATAAAAGGCATTTAAAAATAGTGTTTAATTAGGATTAAAAATAATGAAATTATACTTAATCAAAAACCTTTGTTTTACCATTTAAATTCTATTTTACGTTAAAAAAATGTATTCACTTTTGGCAGTTACTGTATAATGTTAAATAATGAGTGATTTGAATAAAAAAACAAGGCTGATATTATTTTCAGTTTATTTGTGTGTGGAAATGGATGGTCATTTTGAGCACATTGCATTGCCATTGTGGGATAAAATATTGTACAATGTTCTCAGGTGTGCGCGTAAAAATTTGCATAAGTGCACTGCAGACAAAACAGAAATAGTAAGAATTGTATAGTAGTGTGCATTCCAAACACAGCAAATGTTTGTTTTGGATCCGTTTGATTTTTCTGCACTTACACAATGCAACAATGTTTCCATCAGTAATGTTTCAATGTTTTTCATTGCTTAATTCTATGTTCAACAACTTGACAAAGTTAAGTTACTCTTTAAAACTTTCATTATCCACCCAGATTAGGCCGGATTAAGTTGCGTCCAAGCCCTCTTGTTCCGCAGCCTGTCCTCTGTTGTCTTCTCTCCAACATCAACCTCTGGCCACCTGTTTTTATGGGTTTGATGTGTCCATGGTAACAATCCATACATCTCTGCCAGGGCACTCGTAAATTATGAACACTGAGTTTTCCATGCACAGCTGCAGCGCCGTCTGACGTTAACAATATCAGAATCCAAACAATGTTCTCTGAGAGTTATCAGTTATTCCATGGGAGTCGCTCTTGGCAGCTCTTTCCAACCTGTGTACTTCACCTACTCAGAAAGCCAGTTAAAATATATCCAGTTACAGTTTTGAGAACAGTGTGAGAAGTCACCATGTGCATTGTTTGGATGAAATGAGTTCAGCTATGATTGTACCTTCATGTCGCTGCAGAAACATCCTGCGGTCGCATCCCTCACGGCGCCAGCCGCTCAAGTTCAGAATTCCGCACTTCGTAAAAAATGTATCCAAGGCTCATTGTGTTCTGGTGGTAATCAATACCTACAGCACAGCTGTGGAGCCATAAAGAAAGGACAGGACGTTACTTTTGGCAGGCGTTGTGTAACTACAGTTCCCAGGATCCCATGCTCTCTGATAGACATCATCATACATCAGTTGCAGAAGAACTGAGCTGGACTCATGTAACAGGACGCTGGATGTCAATGGATGTTTATTTCATTTTTCACTTATGGGTATTTCTTAAATCATTGGCCCATTGAAATTTTTAGAAACACTTTTCACAGTTTATTTAAGACAAGTCGACACTGGTGAATAGGGTAAAGAAGACTAGCTAATAGAATATTGAGACATTTGTTTTGTATTGCATGTTTTATGAATTATGTCTAAAATAAGAAATATCTAATTAATTAAATATGCTTTAATTTGCATGCCTTTGCAAAACAGAAATTTGAACATTGGTAAAAGCCAGGTTCAAAAATCTTGTTTTATTTTGATGATGTATTAAAGGTTTTTACAGAGGAGATTTTGAATATCGATAAATAAATCAAAAAGTTCTTTTTTGAAAATAATAGTTTTTATTCCTAAATGGTTTCAGAAAAAATGCTTTTAGAATATAGAGATTAATAAACTGGACGGTTTGTATACAAGCGGACCTCTTACATTAAAGTTGCACATTCTACATTTATATATATATATATATATATATATATATATATATATATATATATATATATATATATATATATATAAAATCCATTAACATTTACACCACATCTCAAGTGATGTATTATTGTATGTATTATTATGTGCTACATTTTGATTACATCTTTATTTCAGGAATAAATAAACATACTCGTTTGTTTTGCTAAGGCTTATGGGTATATCATAATGTGCTGATAGCATAACTAGCATTTCATCAATGCTAAACTCAATTCAGTTTAAATTATTTATTTTATTAAAATTACAGCTTAATGTGAATATGACACAGACATATTTTGTGATATGTTTTCCTTGACTTTAAAAAATAATCAAAACTATATAAAGGTTTTTTTTTTTTTTTTTTTTTTTTTTTTATCTTAGGTTAAGGTTTTTATTTATTTATTTTTTATAATGAGCTGTTATATCTCTCTTTAAATAAAGGGTGTTTGAAAAGTAGCAAAAATAAATTATAAAGGCACTGAAAAAAACCCACAAGGCTTTCTGGTTTTAATGTAACCTTCATATAGCAAATAAATAAATAAATAATAATAATAATAATAAAATTATAATAAAATATGTTGATTATTTTTATATATAAAAAAATCAACCCCTGGGATAGTGCTCAAAGAGACACTCAAATTATTAAAGGCTTTTATTTTCCAAAATCTGAATATTAAACCCATGAAATTCACAACTCTTGCTTTGACCCTTCACACTCTTCTGTCATGTTTAGTTTTTTGTACTGGTAATTATCACATTTACAGAGCAAAAACTCTTTTTGTTATCCGATATTGGTGAGATGCTCGACTTTGGACATCATCCAAAAACCACTTCTATCAGTGTCTGAAGATCTCAGTGCAGTCCCTGGTTCAAAAATGAGCCTGTGTTCTTCAAAAGAGCCTTCTCCTTTTGAAGTGAGCTTCTGGGATTGTTTCCTTACTAGGCTCTGTCTGAACTTCAGGAGCCTAATTGATTAAGTGCGGACGAGGGCTAGGTATTGTAAATGAGGTGACAGTCAAAGACTCAAAGACGCATGCAAGAGTTACAGTAGCTTGCCGAAGCGTCGTTAGTGGAACTCTCACAGAGGGGAAATAGGGAGGTTTTTTAGCCCTGATGGTTTGAAAAGGAAAAGAATGCACGAGGAGGCTATTATTCACAAACACAAATCAGGCCCTCATCAGGGGAGCAGAACTGGCAGTGAATCTGATTCTTAACCCTCATCAGACCTCAATGTCCATGCCATCTCATTGGCCCCTGCATGTCGTTCTCATCAGAAGTGCCTCCTCTTCTGGTCGTGGTGCTAGCCTGCGCAGCTGAGACAGATAAATCAGTCTCATCCTGCTGCCGAACCGGGGTCTGTGACATTTGACAGTCTTTTATAGCGCAGAACGAAACATGTCTGTGTGCTGCAATTCAATTGTGCTGTATCGATTCCTACCCCGTCTGTCATTATTCCCCCGGCCTGATTGACAGCTGAAAATTGGTTACGTTAAGTATTTCATATGTTATAGCGGCTGACATTTGCTTCCCTGCACCTTGTGTCAATATTGTTGGAGAGCTCGGCAGCTTTATGAGAGAGCATTATACACTGAGTGTGGCTTTTGTGTGATGTCCCAGTGTTTTTCCTGACATAATTTAAGATATATTAAAAAAACGCCGCCGGCATCAGAGGTGTTTAATGCCAATATTATTGTCTTCCTACAGAAGAGCATGTATGCTCATAATCGAGATGCCCTCCTCCCTTTCTGCCATCACTATCAGTGAGCTTATGTTTAGGCATTAGATGGACGATGACTGTAAAATTGAGCCTCAGTGATTGATTCGTGTCGCGGCTCTGCGCAGGATGTGAGCACCTCCCCACCCGTCTTACTGCAGAATTGGCACAACCCCATTATCTTTTCTCCATGAGGAACTGTTGATATTATCTGTCACACGTTCATGTTACATTTGTTGTATTCATATTTTGAGAAGATGACCTCATACATACATATACAGTACACATGCATACAGAATTTCTCCAGTTTTCATAAACTGTGCTGTGTTATTGCATTAATTTCTTTCATTTAAAGCGAAAATATTTCTAGATTCAAAATTAATTCAAATAAATTTCCATCTGTCTTTAAATTTGAAACACAGTATCAATTTGAAAACAGCCCACAATGCATTCAGGATTTAGTAACAGTTTAGTTATAGAAGTAATGAAAAAAATTATTCCATGATATTTCTTTGGGAAGCGCATAGATCATTATATATATATTTTATACTGTAGTTTAGCTTTTATATATTTTTTTAAGATTATGAATGAAGAGTGTGAATGCTATTTAAATATCGGGATTGGATATCTGACCAGAGACAGAAGCTTTGGTCGTGTTGATGGCTTCTTTTGCCTGTCCTCTTTGGGCAGCTGTGTGGCAGATGGGCCACTGTGTTTGTCAGAAGTAAATGTTTAGCTCTGTGCTCCTGTGCAGGTGTCTGTCCCTCAACATTCAGCCAGACAGCCTTCACTGTTTCGCCCTCATCCTGCCGCATGTCAACATCAGTGGCACACTCCGGACCGGCCTGCCTCACAAATCAATATGTGTATTTTGTAAATATTATCCCTCGACTGGATAGTCAACAGTCACCACTTATTTGATGCTTGGAATGTTTTTCATTGATGCATCTCCACAGATGTAGTGACATTTAAACTATTAAGCATTCGAAAACAAATTATTATAAAAAGTGTTATAAAAAAGTATCTGGGTGGGGGTTTCTTATTTTTTTTTTACTTTTTAAAAATCTATCTATCTATCTATCTATCTATCTATCTATCTATCTATCTATCTATCTATCTATCTATCTATCTATCTATCTATCTATCTATCTATCTATCTATCTGTCTGTCTGTCTGTCTGTCTGTCTGTCTGTCTGTCTGTCTGTCTGTCTGTCTGTCTGTCTGTCATCTTTGTCTGCCTTTCTGTCTGTCTGTCATTCGTTCGTCTGTCTGTCTGTCTGTCTTTCGGTCTGTCTGTCGTCTGTCTGTCTGTCAATCTGTCTGTTCATCTGTCCATCCGTCTGTCTTTCTGTCTGTCTGTCTGCCCGTCCGTCTGTCCGTCAGTCCGTCCGTCAGTCCGTCCGTCAGTCCGTCCGTCCGTCCGTCCGTCTTTCTGTCTGTCTGTCTGTCTTTCTGTCTGTCTTTCTGTCTGTCTGTCTGTTTGTCGTCTGTCATCTCTGTCTGCCTTTCTGTCTGTCTGTCATTCGTTCGTCTGTCTGTCTGTCTGTCTGTCGTCTGTCTGTCTATCTGTCTGTTCGTCCGTCCGTCCGTCTGTCTGTCCATCTATCTGTCTGTCCATCCGTCTGTCTTTCTGTCTGTCTGTCGTCTGTCTGTCTGTATGTCTGTCTGTCGTTTGTTCGTCTGTCTGTCTGTCTCTCTGTCATATGTCGTCCGTCTGTCTGTCTTTCTGTCTGTCTAGAATACCAAATGACATTGTATTAAAATAAACATTTTATTAAAATTGTAATGTGAAATTTATTTTCAGTTCTGTAGATGAGAAATCAGTGAACTCTGCGTGAATGACCAATACCAGCAATTCTATTTTCAGACACCTGTTTGTAGGTTATAAGTGGATGATCTTAAACAGGCATAGGAGGAGGAAACATCAGCAAACATTACAAATTAGTTTGATACATATGCTTCCCGTAGCCATTGTGTATGTTTAAGGGTGTGTGCGGCAAGAAAGATTAAAGTATGCTCACAAAACTGACCTAAGGACTGGTCAGTAATCTTGGCTTTCAGTCCAGGAGCAGAGTGCTGGAGATGCTATCTCAGGTAATCCATGGATTAAGTACTCACCCATCTAATGGCACACAGTGAGTAAGACAGCTTTTTAGAGAAAGTCTAAAAGCCGCTTGGTCAATAGACCATATGCATTTAGTTTGAGGGAGGGCTGTTTTCCCCCTATGCTAAACCAATGTTGTTTAAAACCTATTGTTCTTTGCCATGGCACTAAAAGTACAAAACAAGCCTGGATTTGTCTTGATAAATCTTGTCATGGCATCTTTTTAAATTATTAAGTCTGTCCCTCTTCCCTCAAGTCTCCTTTGATTTTTCTTACACTTGCAACATTTGTGATCACAAGCTCAGATTTCTTCCTGTACTTCGCAAAACAGTGGTGATGGAATAAAGAATTTCTATTTAACTGCACAAAGAGATGATCAAACGAACTCCAGTTGTCCAGTATTTGTAAAATGAAGTTACTGGTGCATGAACTTAAGATAACCAGAAAAATGAGGCTTACTATATTAAACTGTATTATAATTTATTATGGCGTCTGGTGGCGAGACTCCATGGCTGTGCTTTAATTGATATTTATTTGGTCTGTAATCAGTCATTGCCACTTGCTATGAGGAGCCAAGTTAGCGTCAATCTTTTTACATTAAACAAATTCTTCTCTTAAACTCGTTTTGCTTGACTGAAGTCACATGACCTTGCTGTAATCGTTTTCACTGGGAGATATAAAGCTCTGAGGTATAAACTGTTCAACTCCCACTCGAAGATGCAATCAAAAAAGACAGATGACAATTCAGTTTGTTTCACCTGTCTCACTATCCCCACAGCGTGAGAGAGAGACAATTTGAGGTTGAGGGGCTTCATAGGTTGGGACTCCTGAGTAGTTTGCAATAAGTGTATGAACTTTAAATGTTTGATTCACTCGGAAGCAATAATTTCTGTCTTTTTTAAAAACAGTGTGAATGTTTTAGTTGTGTACTGGTCTGTTTTGTTGCAAACTTGTACTAACAGACCTACTGTAGATAATGTGATAATGTGGCTTTGTTGAGCAGAATAAAGTTGACCTCTGCACTTGTTTTTAAAGGAGCAATTCACCCTAAAATTCAAATTCATGTAGTTCTAAACCTGTTTAGCTTTCTTTGTTTCTGTAAAACATAAAAAAGGTATTTTGAAGAATGTGTATACATCGACAAGAACATTCATTAAAATACCTTTCTTTTATTTTCCACAGAAGAAAGAAACTCAAGTTTAGTATAAGGCATGAGGGTGTGTAAATTATGCCAGAATGTTATTTATTTACTTATTTTTTACAAACTCTACCGTTAAAATAGTATTTGGTTATAAATTGATTCATATATACTTAAAAGCAGAAATACAAATGTGGTTCAGTTATTTTCTTGTCAACATTCAGTGCAAAGTTCCAAGCATCATCAAGCGTCAAAGCATCATAGTGGACGTTTTGACAATCACATCTGGAGGATAACTTCATACAATACTAAATATATTGGTTGTGTTCAGTCTCAGCCTCTGCTGAGCACCCAAATATTTAGTGTGAAAGCATCTCACATGATGTCTCAAACACAAGAAGCCTTAGTTCAGCTTCTGTCCCGAATCACATGAATAATTGCACTGTTCATTTTCCAAACGGGGATTATGATGAGGGCCTTTGTGGAAAATGGAGGCTTACATTAAGGGTCTTTTAGAGATCAATAAGCCAGAATAAAAGCTCTTGGAAGCAGAGAGGATTGAAGGGTATGAATGTGACTACAGACTGCAGCAGGCATGGGAGGAATCCTAGCCAGGGAGGGTCACCTTGGGATGCGGCAGCGCTATCGGGAATTGCGCCGGATAAGCATATCAAAGCCGAGCTCCGTGTCGATGCAGGAGCTGACGTAAGGTCTCCTTCGTGCTGCTGGAGCTGCCACTGGCCTCTCCTCTGATCTCCACCACCGCATTGCTGCAGCCTCGAAGTTCAAAGCAATATTGATGCCTGAACTAGTCACAAGACCTTATTAAAGGATGCTGAACCATCACCTGCTTCAATGACTGGTTACCTCTGCAATAATGAGAACCTTATGACGCTGAGAACAGGATCAAACTCTGACTTGAAAGGTGAAGCATAAATTGCTGCTCTTTTGCATCATGTTTTTCCCGGTCACATGATTATTTCTGTGAGACAAAACCATCACGGTGACCACGTTATGGTGTGCTAGTCTTAAACCACACGGTTCCTCCTTGAATCTTTTTCCCCACAAAAGTCTTCTAGTTGCCAACAAACTGGCCCGAGAGCGGACAGGAAGACGCATTGTGACAGACGAGGACAGAGCGGCTCAGTCAGGCTACCACAGTCCCACACTGTGCTGCGGTTGAATAGGTTTAATTCTGCAATAACATAATCGGCATGCTGCGATATTTCAAAGCTGATTCAAGCTGAACGTTTATTTATGGACCTGTCAGGACTTTTGATATCCACTCCTCCTTTGTCAAAACCTCCCACTGCTCAGAGGAAAGCTTGGCTCTGGAACGCCGCTCGAGGACCACAAGGCATTCTTGCCTCGGATGAATGAAATCCTCCTATTCTGCGGTTTTTAGCCAGCCATATGGCATGTAAAGCTACCCTTGTGGGACTCGTGTTGTGGTCTGTTGTCTAATGCTTCCATCAGAATAAACATTCTGACCATCTCCAACTTCAAAAACACACTGAAATTAATTCCTACGTCTCAAGGACTGGCAAACCAATACCCACTTTTTAAGGCACCGTGCCTTATTCCTTTTTTTTTCTTGCTCCCCATCATTGATTCTCATGTCAGCCATTCATATGCGTCACATTGAGAAGAATTCAACGCATTCAGATTTCCTTAAAGTACATAAGGTATAAAGCTAGACGTTAAATCAATTTGCAAAATGATCCGTTACAAGCACCACAAAAGGAATAATGCCTTATACACAGAGGCACACACACTCACTCATTCTGAGACAGTCTCTAATCCAGCGATTGGTTTTACCTTATCACAGAACTTAAAGGAGTGTACTCTTCTAAGCTGCCGGATTGAACCTCTGTTCGATACAGGTTTGCAAAACTGAATCTGTTGAGCCGCAAAGATTTGATATGGGTATTTAAAGCTCTGCGTGGTATTAACCGAGAGCACAACAAATAGCCTCCTTTAAACCAACTCTCTCTACCCTGACCAGCCTGGATGCAAATGAAACTAAGCTCGTAGTGGATTGAGGAGGTCGACAGAAGGGAGATGGGACTTATAATGTGCGTGTACGCACATCTGTAGCCATGATGAAGTGCGTGACCCTTGGAAGAGCCCTGTGACAACTGTGTTACCATGGAGTCCTATCCGTCCCTGTCGCCCCATGGCAGTGTGTTTTCCTGCCTCCTTCCATCTGCCTCTCTGCTCATGTTAAAGACCTCAGCTTCCAGGCTAGCTCGAAAGGGAAAGAGCCTTGTAAAATTAGACATTTATGTTGTTTCCTCCTCAACAAATATCGTATTAACATAGTCTAGAATCTCATAGACACAAAGGCACATCATTCTAAGTTATCTTGCTCCACCATAACACATTTAGCGCTCCTACACACCGAACTCTTTCAAACTCTGATAGCGGCCGGCTAAGTGAAACTGCACATAAAACAAGCTCCTCTCATAAATTCATTACGCTTGTGCAAACTCTCCTGAGTTATCACAGTGTACGTCAGGTCCGTCTCTGCATATCGTCTGTGGAATATTGCACTACGGAGACATTATTTGTCAGATTTAGCACAAACCTAAAATCCCTGCGGCTGACTGCATATTTCAAAAGATGGAACTGAAATGAAATTGAAAGCATGTTGACAAAGGAAGACGGCAGATGAGAGTGGGAGAAAGGGAGTGAGATGCAGAAAGAGACGGTCTCTGGATATGTCAGATTATGTGACGTGATAATAGAAAACACTCAGTGGTGTGTCCAGTGTTACGGGTGCCAGCAAATGTTTTCTTAGACTGCGGTGTCAGTGCTGCTTATTCAGATGCGTTCCAGCACCTCGACGGTGCGGAGAGATAGGATAATTCACCGTTCCTGATGTCTATTTGCAGTGGCCGACTCTCAAATGGCAGACTTGGGTTCGAAAATCAGCCCTGGTATACACATTTGGCACTGCTTTAATCAATTGCAGATATCCCGTGCTGGCTTATGCACACACTCTCACACCTAAATTAGCAAAAGCATGCAAATTCTCTTCTGTCTTTGAGATCCTAGTTACGAAATGCGATCAAATGTATTATTATTAAAAAGTTAATACCATCTACAATTATAGGTCAACAGATTTCATTGTAGCCCATGGCATAAAGAAACAATTAAATATGAAAATTAATCAAATAAACATTTTTTGAAATATTTTGAAATATAACTAGCTGAGAAGGTGCGATTTAGGTTACATACATACGAGTGTGTTCGAGCGTGTGTGTGTATGCATGAAAAGAGAAAAGACGGCAGGGTAGTTCTTCTCTCTTGGGTGTGGTGAGCTTTATGGCTTTGGCGTACAACTTTAAAGACTCCTGAGCCTTCAAATCCACGGATATACTCTTAAACCACCGGGGAGGCCTATTGTTTCAAATGCCTTCCCAATCAGCTTGCCAAACTCCACATACGTACACACACTAATACAGACTCATTCTTCTTCTTCTTCTTCTTCTTCTTCTCTCTCATTACACGACTGGGGCGTGTACGAGGCAGGTTTGGGCGGCACCTTGTCTCTATATGCACTAGCCCTCACAGTAATTATTTTCAGACAATTACTTTTAGGAACTGAAAGATTACTGGAGAATGAGAACCAAGCCTTTGGACGAATCTTTAGTTTGCTAATTAGGCTTCAGAAGATTAGAAGAAATGTATATGTATATTTTTCATTTGATTGGAATTAAGCGCAATGTTAAATAAGGAATCCTAGCATCTTTTATTTTTTTTTAGTTTTTGTATTCTTTATGAGCTACGTCTATAGATTTTGGATTTTGTTTGTGTGTGTGAGTGTATTCCACGTTTGAGAAACTTTGCAGCCTTGACATCATGCTTTTCATTCTGTTTTTTTTTTTTTTTTTGCTGTGTGGGCAGATCTACCCTTCACGTCAAAACCTAAACCTTTTCATTAATCTTTCATCAGCCGTTATTTAGACTGTCTCCTAGTAAAGGTTGTATTTTTCCTGGTGTGGGAAGCTGACATAACATGCATGGTTGCAAATCTGTTCTGTACTTGAGGAAAATGTGGCCTTCATTTAACTTCATGAATTGATGGTTAAAAAAATCTAGTTAAAAGAAATCATACTCTTATAGTTTAATATAATATAGTTTTAGAATTCCTCTTTTCATTAAATTATATACATAGATCATTTGCTAAAAAACACATACATTGTTGTTTTTTGTTTTTAACAATTCTCAAAAATCATGTTTTTTCATTGTGCATTCGAATTAATCTCAATCAAACTGTAGTTGGGTTATTCTGACCAGGTTAAAAATACAGCTAAGTTATAATAAAAACATGATAACATAAAAAAAAACATGTTTTTGCAAATAAACTCTTCATATATACAGTAGTGTGCATGTGTCTATTTATATATAAATAATATATATACACACACATACTATTTTTATTTTATTGTTTTTCATACTCGTCTAAGTCCTCCTGATATATTTCAAATGCCAAACATTTCAAAAGCATTTTAACATTCTGTGTCATGTCAGACCAATTTCACTGTAATATGTCTCCCTTGGTGCTCGCTCTGAAATCAAATGAACGGTGCGAGCAAAGGAAACCGAGCAATACATATTGAGGTGGATTGGAGCGGATTAGTCTAGGTCAGTTTAAGCCGCATTATAACGTCCTCATCTCATATACCTGTGAATTGCTCTGTTCCACTGTCACACTCAAATACTCCATAGCTCTATTTCTGTAGCCAGTATTGGCCAGGGGCAAATGTCAGTCATGAGTGAGTGGTTTCACGTAGTCTGAGGGGTAATTTATTTCACCTAACATGTGGTGTGGCAAGCTGGCGTTCTGCTTGGCTTTTAGTGAAAAATATTACATCCTTCTTTTAAGTGCCTGCCTGCCAAAGGATTCAGAAGCACACGCTTTAGTTGTTTTGGTGAATCCCTGGCACATAGTATGTGGGTCTGTAAAATACAGGAGCTGTGGTCCTTAATATGCACGGGGAGCTCACTCGCTGACGTGGATCAGTGGATTTTATTTTACACAATAAAAAAATAAAAAAGGCATAAACTGATTCAGACTGAAATGATCAGAAGGTTTAATGAACATATAGTCAGCTGTCTGAAAAAGGAGCAAATTAGTTTGAGTAGAAACAAATGTTCAGAGCCCTTTAGGTCCCCTTAATCTGATATTGTCTACAGCTTACCTGTCTTATTGTCCATAATTACCTCTAATGGACTCGCAGACACTCGGCAAGCCCAGCTTTAGGGTGTGGGTGAGATTTGAGCAGTTCATTGTTTCAAGAGTTGGAATGTTGCTTCATTTGTGGCTTTTGTTTGCCTAGACGGCAAGACCACCAGCTTCCTCATAGCCATTTGTAAACATTAGACTCGACTCTTCTTTAGATGCTTTTATTAAGTGATCCTTAAAATGTAGTTTGCCGTTTTGCAATAATTTGCAGTGATTACAGTTATCCACAAGCGATCTTAGTTGCTTTTGTCTAATTTTAATTATTTATATATTTATTTCAAATTGGTAGCTGTGGCTGTTCCAGAGGGAAACACAAACAGGGGATAGCCAAAGTCTTTTCTAGGTCAGTTTATACTCTAAAAGAGCCACTGACACAATTCTGGCTTTCAGACAGAATGCAGTGCCACACAATATTAAGATTTATTGCAGGACAGTGAGCCAAGATGTTTTAGGATGAAAATAATTCAGTTCTCAAAATATCCATTCTCAGAAATCAAATTAAGGTTCTGTGAATTTAGATATTTTGTCACAAATTTCTAAAGTATACCATCTTTAAAAAAAAAAAAAAAGTGCTTTTTATGTTTTAATATATAAATAGCCTTTTTTCTTCTTCTTCATTGGAATGAGAACTATGATTTACCATCTGGTGAACAATAACAAATGAAAAACATTTAGTTTAAGAATTTATTTTCTAATTGTGTTTGAATAAATGCAATACATTTAAAATGTAAATTAAAATGTTACATAATTGCTGAATTTTTCTTATTTGTAAAAACAAGAATAACATAATAATTAGGAGTTTTGAAAGTTGTCAGAAATTGTCAGTTGGTTGTTTCAGCCCAAACATTAAATGTTCAGCATGTTTGTGTTTCTTTTTGAAATAATCTATCTAATTGTGGTGCAACTAAATTATATGTAGAAATAATAATAATACAAATTACAATTTGTTATTATTATTATTATTATTGTTGTGAAGGTTTTTATAAATCACGAAGTGCAAATATTGCATGCATACCAAATTTAGACGGTTTTGGTAAATTTAAATCTAAAATCTTAGACTTCATGTTATCATCCAATCCATAACGTTAAACTAACTCTTGGATTGCCCCTAATAATAATAATAATAACAGTTGTAAAAGTTCCTGATCACTTAGAATAGTACTCTCTTGTTTTACAGACAGTCAAATAGGCTGCTGTTTGATTAACTCAAAACTGAGATGAAAATACGCAGGATAGCTGTGCGAGACCCCTTCAGAAGGCGCGATGTGCCCTCTGCTGGACAAATGGTCACACGCTATAACCTCACAGCTTTAATTGCTTGGGGAAACATCCGGACAGAAGTGCTCTCCAGAACATCATAATCAATTAAATAAACACAACACATGTGGCGCAGCAAGTGCCGCGTAATGGCCACATTAAACTTGCGACAAGACCAACAAGTATGATAGGCTGCAAGTGTTCCATTTAAAATAAAACATTCAGATAGATAGATAGATAGATAGATAGATAGATAGATAGATAGATAGATAGATAGATAGATAGATAGATAGATAGATAGATAGATAGATAGATAGATAGATAGATAGATAGATATTTCAGTTCCTTAGATTGCATGCATTTAGAAAAACTATCCGTCTTCACAAGCTTGGAAATTTTCTGTTTTGTCATTAAGGCTTATAACGGATCTCTGCTGTATTTAATCACAATTTTCTCTGTGAAATAATTCTTAATAGTCACAGGGGATATTGTTCCAGCTTAACGGACAGGTGTCAGTAAAGCACCGACTGAGTTGAAGTTATATTTGATTAAAGCAGAGCATCCGTTGCGTAGCGTCACACGAATTTCCTCTCCATCGCTCTGCGTCGAGTCTTTTCTCATCGTCTCTGGACTTAAGTGTAGGCCACTTAACTATCTAAGCTTCTGCAGTGATCAGTCCATTTATCTGGGATTATTGCAGTGAATTTACTGTTTGGTTTTCTTCCAGCACCCAAATGTCAAGTCCAAAGTCATGTGTGCAGTAGCTTTACCGCGCAAGAGCCGCGCAGATCCCCCGAAAGCTGGTAGCAGTTGATCTTTGGATAGAGCATGAAAATAAATAAATCCTCTTTAGCAGATCAATATTCATCCCCTTTAATGCGGGAAGTGAAACTGCTGGATTTGAGCTGGTAATTCTGATGAACAGCTAATCGTTGAAAAACAAGCAGGAGGGCTTTGCCATCCACAGCAGATACTTACGCATGAGGAGATGTGTAAGAGAAGCACATCATCTGGCCTCCAAGAAAAAAAAAAAGAATCAAATGATCGAAAGTATGTGTAATTCTCACCCTTCAATTAAGAATTGGGTGCTTTTATTAAGGAAACTGCTCCACTCGTTTAACTTTTAAATTAAGAAAGAATACGTAGGCCTATTACGTACTTGATGGATTCATGAAAAAAAAAAATGATCGAAAAAAGTTCGTTCATTTACTTTTATATATAACATGTAATAGATTATAAATTCTAAGTGATAATATATGTTTATTATAAACTGATTAAATGGTAGTAGAATGTAGATTGATACATGGTTAGCAAAAAAAAATAAAATAAAAAAATAAAAAATTCCTGGTGACAAATATTTGTAAAATTAATGTTTAACTTTTTTTAATGTAGTATGCATTAATTATAATTATACTCAGCTATTATTGTACATTAATATGTTTTTGTAATATTTCATGTTTATTATGATTTATGAACGTGACATCTCACAGAGGTGCTTAGAAAAATAAAGAATAAGGCTAATGAGCATTTTCACTGAAAACTGAACATAAGACATACAGTATATATATATATATATATATATATATATATATATATATATATATATATATATATATATATATATATATATTGTATATGTCTTATGTTCACTTATGTTCAGTTTTCAGTGAAAATGCTCATTAGCCTTATTCTTTATTTTTCTAAACACCTCTGTGAGATGTTTTGTAAAAAAATATTCTTTTATAAGTTGTTACAGTTTGAAATATTGCGTCCCTGAACTTTTGGCTTCAATAAGGAACATCACCTGAGGTTTTGCTCTTTCTCTTTTTTTTTTCCTTTCCTTTTTTTTTCTTTATTAAACAGATTTACATCACAGGTTGTGACTAGGAATAGCAGGCCCAAGTCTACATACCAAGTCTGCAGAAATCTCTGTGTTCTGTTAGTGAGTGCACAGCACATTGTGATTGATGGCCCCAAGATGTGTCGTAACTCAACAAATAAATAAATAAGTGCTCCTCTTAAAAAAACGCCTGGATTTTGCCTTTAAAATATGATGGTTGTTATCTCCAATTCTGTTGTTTTGAGTTTTGTGGATAGTTCTCATTTAATGCTGAGAGTGTTTTGTTTGCTTAGCTCAATCATGATTTTATGAAGACAGTTCATTGGCCTGTCTGTAATCAATTAATTTTTGATTATGCAAAATCCACTGTGTGTAGACACAGTAGCCTCTGCATTTAATATATGGCTCGGAAACACCCGTGTTCTAAATCACAGCATACCAAAATGGTGTTTGCCACTTTTTGCCCACCATCCCAGTTGTTGAAGTGCATCACAAAGCTGGTCAGAACAGCTTTGGTTTGTGCGCCACACCCTTGTGAATGATGACTGGTACATGTCCTTCAGTAAGTCACTGGTATCTTTGCTTACCGAAATGAATTATCCTGTTGAGAGTTTGTGAATGGCTTTGTGTGGTCTCTATGGGTTTGAGTCTGTCACTTGCAAAAGAAAGTCAGCATCAAATAAACTGCATGGGGACCACATGCTGAAAAGCCACAGGGAGAAAGAAAAGAACAGAGACACAGGCTATTGGTACCAGAATGCTTAGATGGGATGTTTACCAAGACTCTCTGAGTCTGGCACACATTACTACTGGGAGGAGCGAGGGAGAATGAAAGAAACAAAAACTGGGAGAAAAGGATATTTGCCTTTTTTCCTTTCACTATTTTGCCTTTAGCAAACACCACCAAGTGTTTAAATAAACATGAGCAAAGTGTTTATTTCCATCTCAGTGTGGTGGGCTTTCCAGAAAGAGGTATGTCGTAACAGGAATGTCACTCAGATGGTTTTCTACAGAAAGTGAATAAGGATTGAAGATAATGTTGATCATTCTCAGGATTCTGAGAGATAACAATTGAAAAAAACTTGCTCTTCTTGCCTTCATGTGTTCATCTTGTTTTTATCCTGTAGGCGTAATCATATTTTAATGCCTTAAGGTGTCTAATATTTCCTATATGAAAAACTATCCAGGTTATTTTCTTTTCCATGTTCTTGCAATCAATGACCACAAGAGGGGGCCTGAAGTGAGGAAAACCTCATATGGTTTCTGAGATTCAAAGTCATTTATTATGGGACCCCCCTCTTTCTTTTTCTAAGTGGAGTGTTAATAGTTTTATTTATTAACCTGAAAATGCAATACATCTGCATAATAATTTCCCATTTCAAGTATGAATAGTACTAATAAACATTTTAAGTGACAAATAAACTTCTATTAACTGACAATATGTTTCAATGAAATCATTCATCACATTGGTTACACTGCAATTTACATTATTCTGCCTCATTGACTAAAATAGTTTAAAGCACTTTTCATATAAAAAAGAAATAAAAATAATAATAATAAAATTAACAAGAAGTACACATTTATCAAACAATAAAATGTAAGTATTTTTTTTTTATTTTTTTTTTTTATTTTACATTTTTGAAAAAAATTATACGTTACATTTGTTACAAGGTTCAATGATCATTAACAAGTCTTGTTTATTAAATAATTCTATAATACTTTGGTGTTTGGTTGCCGGTATATTATGTTTGTGTCTCAGTCCTGTTAGTGGTCAGCTGTAAAGAGCACACCTGACCACTAGAGACTGACCTAAGAGCATTATTTCCCACTAGTTGTATAGAAAAGTAGACTATTTTAAATTCTTGTTGTCAAAACACTCTGAAAAGTGGTGTTTGTTGAGCACTGCACAGGGCAAGAACAGCTGTGGATTCGCATCTGTCCAGTCTCAAAACAATTAGCAGATACATTTAAGTGAATTATATTTTAGTATCCCATATTTCTCACCCTTAAGCCAGTGATTCCAAACCATGGGTACATGACCCTCTCCAGATCAAGATATATGAAATTATTGTTGTTGTTATTGTTGGTAGCTTTGTGTTCCACTCATCTACTTCCACATTATACTGCTAATCTAAAGCACGGCTATCAAATGAAGCTGATACTCAGCGGCCGGTGGTACAGTATTATGCACACTTTGTCTGGTGTGAACTTTGGAATTACTCTCCCTAATCTTATCTTTCCCCCCACTGCTCCGAGTCAGGCCCCTTCAAGGTCAATGGCAGCTTGTTTGACACACTGCACTACTGTGGTTCACTTTGCTTCATCCAACACTTGACAAACTGCTCAAACACTATAGCACAAAAGTATGGGGTCATTAACATATGTGACAGTAGAGGCATTCATAATGTTAATTTTTTTTCCCGAAAATAAATAAATAAAGAAATTAATTAATTAATTAATTAATACAAAAAATGTTGCATGAGAAGTGTATCAGCATATTAGAATGATTTCTGAAGGATCTTGTATCACTCTAGACTGAAGTGACAGCTGAGGGAAATCCAGCTTTATCATCACAGCAATAAATTATATTTAAATAGAAAAGATGTATTTTTACATTGCAATTGCATTTCACGATATTGTTGTATTTTATTCTATTTTTTAACAAGTAAATGCAGCCTTAGGTAGCCTACACAAAATCATACTGACACCAAACTTTTTAATGATAGTATACATAAACCAAATATTATATATATATATATATATATATATATATATATATATATATATATATATATATATATATATATATATATATAATTAAAATTATTAAAATAACAGTTTACCATGATTCAGACCCAGATTTCTTTGCTGTTTGTTGCAGTTGTTTACAATTATTTAATTCCTAGCATGTTATTTATAGTAATAGTTAAATATTTTGACTTATTCCAATTGTTCAACATTTTAAATCTTAGATTTCTAGATTGAACTATATCCATTATGTTTTTTTGGTCTGTAGGTCTAAGTTTCAGTGGGTGGGATTTAAAAGTGAATGGAGCAAGTGTTTATCTAAACTGACCAATAGGACATGAGCAAACTAGATAGAATGGATTGTATTGGAGCACTTGAATCATAGTAAGAGTCATAGAAACAGACAGATAAATGGCTCACAGGGCTCCATGTGGTATGTTACCAGCCAGAACCAGATCGCTGCTTTGATTTATACGGTTTCCTAAAAAGCGTTATCTCTGTGTTGATTGTATTAGTAAATGTAAGTTATATTTTTATTTTCATGTAGCTCTTTTGTAGAGTGTAAAAGTTGAACATTTTGTAAGGAAGTGATAAATGGATGTGTTGTGTGTGTTAGCTGTCAGGTTGATGGCATATTTGGAAAACAAACCTGGAATCTGTCTGTTTCATTCAGTCACACTAAGACCTGACAGAAAGCTTGTCGTGCAGTGATAACGATGTCATCGGTCAGCCTCCTAACAGTTTAGACCCTGTCCAGTTAGCAGGGGTGAGACAGTACATCTGTAGTCTTATCAAAGACTGTCCACACGTTGAAGCCGAACACAACACCTCTCACATCCAGCAAATACCTCAGGCAAACCTGAGGTGGTCACCAGTATTTTTAATTCATGCAATGTTAAATCATTGCATTACTTTTTAAACCTCTTTATACATGGCTTTTATTTTTAAATCCATTTTTATTTCCAGAAAAATGCGAACATGTATTTTAAGCTTGAGTATTTTGCGGTCATTACTAATGCAGTGTTAATGTGCTATCTCAGTTCAGTCTAAAAGTAGTTTGAGATACACTATGTCATATATATATGATGAATGCATTTGACAAACTTTATAATAAAGACTTGTTTACACAAGATTTTTAAAATCTATTTTAAATAAATGCATTTTTTATTATAAAATAAAATAAAATAAAATAAAAATAAGCACCTGTTTTCAACTTAATAAGAAGTGGTTCATGTGCTTCAGATCTTCAGAAGATTGGAGTAATTGCTGCTGAACATTCATCTTTGCCATCACAAGAATAACTTACATTTTAAAATATATTTTCAATTGTAATAATATTTCACAGTATTACTGTTTTACTGTATTTTTAACCAATAAATGCACCCTTGGTGAGCATAAGAAGCTCACTAGAAAACCTTTGAATGGTATGTGGTGCATTTCTATGAACAAGCCGTTTAAATTGTAAAATTAAGTAAATACACAATGAATTTATTGATGTTTGAGTGTTTGTCAGAGAGGAGCTGAGTAGAAGAGTGAACCACAGAGAGAGAAAACTGCTCTTATCTGTATCTTAGTGATTAGTGAGTTGGTGTGGGTGCCAAAATGGGCTGTGTGTGTGTATTCCATTGATATTCCAGTGCTGGACAGTCTTAGATGGGGTCAAAGCTTGGAATGTGGCCCCTCTTATCAGTACGAGAGAGAGAGGGAGAAAGAAAAAGGGCAGCAGCACAGACATTCCCCTATCCTTCATCCTTACCACTTTAAAGCCATCATTGGTACCACTTCCAAAAATTTTAATATACTCTGCCAAGACCCACAAAGTCTTTCAAATTTTAAACTCACATAAGTGAAGTCATTAGGTTGACATTACCAGTAGCCCTCATGTGATACTCCCTGACATAAACTCTGACCTCATTATTCATAGATTTTGAGGAATTAATGCTGGTAAACAACATAAACTGTTTACTAGAAAGACTGGAATCATTTATTGGAACCAGTTTCTGTTCTTGCATATAGAAGCTTCATAGTAAGTGGAGAGTTAATGTTGAGCTATCCCAATCCGATTCCATGGAAAACTCATAAATTTAAATATGGAATTGGTATTCCAAGTAGTATTGCGCATGTGTTTATCAGAAACAGCTAATAGACAAGACACTGCATTCAGAATTCTTTTTTTTTTTTTTTTCAATGACGTCAATAAAACCTAAACCACAAAAGGCTACCGACCAAAACTAATTCTCTGAGCTCGATGCTCAAAATCTCTGTGTATACTCAATCAGCTGCGAAGCTCATCCCTGTTCTTCTAGTCTTCAGCTCTCGGGCCATTGTTCATCCCGTAATCCTATGTTTCACCCACAAACTTGCAAGCTCCTCCTGCCCCATGCCATTGCTAGCCAATGATGGTCTCCATTGGTGGCCTTAAGGAAGCCAATTAGAGCCGTCATGCTGGAAGACTGCACCATTGACTCCAGCCAATATGGAAGTCCGTCGAGTGATGTAGCGGGCATCTGCATCTCCTGCGGTCAGTCAGGTGACCCCTGTGCACAAAGGCAGCACACCAACTGAGTGAGATTAATAAAACCCCCATCTAGTCAGACAGCACTGGACAGGCCACACATGCTCAGCTCTGACGCCTCAGCGGGTGTTGAGGGGCAATACAAAAATCTGTGTTTGTGTGTTAGAGAGGATTAAATCTCAAAGCATCTAGACAGAAAGCCTGCTTTTAGAAACTCTGTGGCAATTTCCTGAGAAAGGGGAGGAAGGTAAGCTGCTCTCAGACATATACAAGCACCAGAGTTAGTGTCTGGACAGACTTACAGAAAAACTGATGGAGAAGAGCCAATGTAAATCCATTCATGGTCATATTTTCAAAGTAAAAACATGTCAATCCACACCCACTGTTTAAACCCCACACTAATGAACATCTCAAATCACACATTTCTTTAGGAAAGATGCGACATGAAGGGAAAAATCCATTAATGTTACATGACAAAAATAGTTAGGGTATGAAAACATGTGGTTAGGTGTCGATCTCATGGATCTTTGTCTTCCCAAAGGATCCAAGCCTCCAGAGATATATGTCATTACATCACACACTTGCAATGGAGCTTTTGCACACTGCCTGTATTCACTTAATCTTGGTGTGCCATCCAAGATGCTCAGTCAATCCCAGACATATATTGGGCTTCAAAGTAGAACGTAAAATAAATAAATTGTAAGTAAAAATAAATTGTTTTAAGAGTTTTAAAATAAGTATTGTAACCACATTTGATCATAATGCAATGAAAACAGTGATATTGTGAAATATTATTACAATTTAATTAATTACATTATCAATAATTATTGATTAAATAAAAATGCAATTCATTACTGTGATGGCAAAGCTGAATTTTGGCATTGTTACTCCAGTCTAACTATTCAGTGTCACATGGTCCACTGAAATTGTACTGATATGCTGATTTGATATGCTGATTAATATATTTATTTATTTTCTCTGAATAAAATTATTAATCTAAATTTCTTTCAAATAATAATAAAATCGTACTAACATAAGTTGTTAGTGTTCACAGAGATAATAACAGAAGTTCCCATAAACCTTGTGCTGTAAAGCTATTGATTAGGATACAGTATTTATTAATTTCTTGTAATGGTATTGGTGTATTTGTAATTTATTATTGAATTTAGGATGTTTTGTCATGAATAAGAAATGTCTAGCTCACTGATTAAATAAGCACATTTGTGACAGTGATCATACAGATGGTCAGAGGGACAAACTACAAATTTTACTTAAAACTTTATGCCAATAATATAATTTGTATTTAAATAATAATAAATAGAAGGGGTCTCAGACTTTTGGGCCCCATTTTAAGTACACGCCAGCATACACACATCCCCTCTGTTTAACTTTCTGACTGACACTTGATCAGTCATTGCAGTGCGTTTGTGGGAGTGCTGTAGAAAAAGGCTATCTATTGTGCTTTCCTGTATACATTTAAACTTCTGAACTCCGGAATCTATACTTACACTCCAGGGATTCATTTTTCCTTATCCAGCATAGCTGTTCTAATTGGCATAGGATGGTATGTGGAGAGTGGTATGTAACTTGGGCATCGGGAAAGCTGATGAGTGGATAATATTGCCATGTGTTTCTGAGCCAAGTTTGCCCCAGTGATGAGCTTGGCAGCCGCGTTGCTGTCTGCATCTGTGACTGATGAGCTGTAGAGGTGTAGAGCACACATACACTCCAGTAAAATGCTTTGACTGTTGAGCCTCACCCATGCATGCACTGTAATAGTCAGGATTATTCATGGAAACACACACACACACACACTTGTGCTGGCGACTGTAAGGCTACAGGCACTATGAGTGAGTGGCTGCAATAAAGACCCCAGGTGGTGAGATGGGTCACGCCAAAGCTTGACGGAATCAAGGCAGGGAATTTGCAGGCAACATTTTTCTTTGTGTCGCTGTGTACTTGGTGGGCTTAGTGCTGCCATTTCAGCCACTACCAATGAGTCGGGGTTAAACCTCATGCATGATGTGTGTTATTGTTCACAAAGAGGGTAATGGAAAGTGTCATGACCTTGTGTAAATCTTAGGCTATAGTTTTTTTGTTTCTCTTATTTATAGTCATGGAAAGCTTGTTGTGTGTATAGCATCAAGTTGTTAAATACATTGTATGCCTTGAGAATGTTTTATTTTTTTTTATAAACTTTTATAGGTTTATTAAATATAAAATGTATATTCTATTCTAAATAAGAACTATAAAATAAACGTATGCTACCATTCAAAATGTTGGGGTTGGTAATATTGCTAATGTTTCAGTATGTAAGAAGTTTCTTATCCTGCATTTATGTGATCAAAAATGCATTTAACAGACATATTGCTAAATATTATTAAATATTTTAATTTTTATTAATTTAAGTTAATTCTTTGATGTCTAAACTAAATGATCTGGGGCCGTTATTTAGGTCTGCATTGTCACATCATTCAGTTGTCCAATATATATATATTATGTTTAATATTGTTGGAATACTATTATATTTTTTTCCCTTTTTTAATATTTTGAATTACTTTTTGTTTTGATATTAATTTAAAAGTTTTAGCAGTTTTGTATGTTTTTGACATTTTTCTGATAGAATGAATGTTCCATCCATACACCTCTTACAGTAAGCCAAAATGAAATGTCCGTTTTTAATTAGGATATTGTTTTGAACGTGTAAAACAAATGAGCACACATTTCAATTTTAGTGTAGTGGCTGACATGTTTATTACAGCAAGTGTATTTTATGCCTCGCTGTGGGAAGGAAAGTTACTTTTTCATAAGTGGATTTTAAAACTGACACTATACAGTGTTCTAGGTTTATATATAGTGCACGGCCTCATGTAAATGTCTGATTATACACTTAAATCTATACTCCTAAAATCCTTTTGTACTCTCTCATATATAACTAATGATATAATCATGTAAACTCAGGGTAGCCACATTTGATATATTTTCTTGCTTGCACCACTGTGAGAATAACCAGTCGCCTAATGAATGGAGGAGGGAAAAAAGTGATCATTATTCTTCACTATCAGGTAGAGCGGCAGAACTCCACATATTATCAATGCCCCTTTTAAAATAGCATTCACTTTTGTCGCGTCATCCCCAGCTAGATTCATGGACACGGATGTCTCTTTTGTTAGTGTATGAACAGAGCTGGTACATTCCCTTTACCTCTTACACGTCTCTCCCCCACACATGTACATACACAACGTTTGGACATGATGATCTTTTCTGTTCACACTTCACTAACCAAAGGGCAAAAGCACTCCTCAGCATCATTGTAGTTTACATTAGTATTAATAATTAGCCACCTTCAGAAAAATGATTTATCTGATAATTCATCAGTGGGAAATACTAAACAGATTTTCTTTCTGTGTTTACAGAACAATTTTATCGGAGTTTCTATTCACGCTAAGTGCAAATAGCCATAAACATCATAAAAAGTCAATCAACCATACACAACTAACTGATATGAGCAAGAATTAACTGTATTTGTCCTTATCATGTTAACTGAAAATGAAACATAAACTGGTAATGAATTAATGTAATGTAATACATAGTTCAGTTTTTTTTTTTTTTTTTTCTATTATTAAAATGTTTCATTTGGTAAGTTAGGTCCTTAATATCACTTTCCATCCAGTCTTTTGCAGTGTTATTTTATACAATTATATATACGATGAGATACTTTTATAGTTTATATAGTATAACATATATATATATATAAGTTTGTGTGTCTTTGTGCGTGTATTTTCCATTTTAATTTGTTACAAAATATATATTTTTTAGTGTTATTTATGTATTTTTATTAGTTATTGTTTTAATTTCTTTATATTTCCTATTCATTTTGTTTCAGTTGTGATACATCAACTTAAACTAAATGAAAAATACATTTTTGTGTGTATTTATTTCAAGTCCCTTTTTTAAATAATGATTTTTGTTTTCTATAATAATCCTGGTCCTTTACAACTTAATTTTAAGTGACAAAAGCCATTTCCTTTGATATCATCATCTTGGAAGTTACATCATTGCTTCTTCCCACTCTAAAACTATTAATTTTTTTTTTTTTTATTTATTTATTACTATTGATTCTTCAAAATATCTTTGTATTCCACAGAAAAAAAGAGCAGAATTCAGGTTGGGATATGTTTATAATGTCTACATTTTTGGGTGAGCTATTCCTCTAGTTTCTGAGCCGAGATATATTTTTTTCTTCAGGTTTTTTTCTTTTATCTCTCTCAGTAGCTGTTCTACTTTTAAACTATATGTGTTTCTTTCTTTCTCTGTTCTTTCATCCAGCCTTCTTTCTCAATCCAGTACATTGCATTAGGTTCTGCCTGCATCTGGTTTCAATTTGAGCTGTCCTCGTGAAGTCTTACCGCTCTCATCCTTATTCCCTATGTCTCAATAACACTAGGCCTGCTCTTTGGATCCTACCAGACTTTACACAAATAGACATGACTATTACAAGAAGTATAATCACTGCACTATTTAACCTTGCCGGTTAGTGTACTATAAAAGTACAGGTTCATGGTTTGAGTTTACATTGGTAAAAGTTTACAGAGAAGCTGTAATAAGGAACTTCAGGAGTAATGGTTTGCTACTGTCTCTATCTATCTATCTATCTATCTATCTATCTATCTATCTATCTATCTATCTATCTATCTATCTATCTATCTATCTATCTATCTATCTATCTATCTGTCTATCTGTCTATTTATGATTTTCCTTCATATTCTCCATCATCTAAAGCTGTGCCTGAAGCAGAACAAATTTTGTAAATGAAATAGTGGAACAGCTTTAGAAGATCAAGTGCACAGATGGGCTTCACAGTACACACTCTATATAAAACAGATTGACACCCTATCAAAGGCTCAAAGTGAGTGACAGATCATCCTGACAAGTCAACGGTCTCCATTTAAAAAGTAAAGAGTGGCAGGAACTTGTCTTCGGTGCCGCGGTTGTGATTTCTCACTCGTACATCACCAGGCATCAACAATATTGACTCCCCGGTTGGAGATTAGCGCCTCTGCCTGTTATTTTGTTAAGGGATCAGCCTCTTTCATGTCCTTACCTAAATATAACTGCGGTCCACTATGGGCCGCCTTCACACTCCTGCTGGTATTTATTTTATGAGCACTGGCGGGACCACCAATGCTCTAGTCTGTCCATCCCAGGCTTTGCAGGATTATCCAACAAATTTGTGTTTTATAACAGCTGCGTTAGGAGACACTTGGGGTCTAAATATGGATGTGGCTTCTTACCTTTGTAAGGCCACTTTACCCTTTATTTCGTTCAGGATGTGTGATTATTGTAAATACATTGCTTTGGTCTGGGTAGTTTTTGCCTAAAACTTAATTTTGTACTATTATGCTCTTCTGTGACTGAAATATATTTTTAAATCGTATATTCAGATAAAATCTGTGATTGCATGACCTATTTTCATTGTGTTTACTGCTTTTGTTTGATCTTTTCTGTGTTGTGTTTCCCACATCACAATAGTATGGGAAATTGGACCACTCACACAGAGATAAACACTCCCTTGTGAGGGTCAGTCTTGAGGAATGAGGTAATATGTGCTGCTGCTCTAAATCCGATTGCTTTAAAGTGACATGAATCTGTTATGCTGCGAGTGATCGATCTATTTATTACCCTGTTTATGTAAAGCCAAGCAAACATGTGTTGACAGCAGCCTGAAATACCATCGTCATCCCTCACTCTTTTATCACCTTTTCTATTCTCCTTCCCTCTTTTGTTTTAAGATCTCATGGCTTTTTTGAAGTTGAAGATAGTTTTTTGGCCTAAATACTAGCTCTGTAAGTACACTTCCATTTAAACTGAGAGAATGAACCAGAACAGTCAGTATCAAATTAGTGTGTGTATTTATTTATTTGTTTGTTTGTAGTTTTTTTTTTTTTTTTTTTTTTTTGTAAAATGCAAATGCTCAAATGTTGCAAACAAGTCTTGCTGAGATATTATTTTTCCAGCTGAAATACATTGTTGAATTCTGCTGCATAAAGTTTGACTGAATTCTTCTGTAAAAAACTGACTTGTGCTCAGCTGTATGTCTGCCAGCTGTCTGAGTGGAGTATTTGGCTCTTAATCTACTGTCAGCAAGTATTACATCCCTGTCATTTCAAATATAATATGTGACTACTGTTTGGACTGCCCTTTTTGATATTGTGCATATCCCTGTGGATTCCACATCTGAACTATTAATCCCAGAGGGTTTTCCTAACACCTCTACCCTTAGGAGTCATTTTTAGACAAGAGCATGTCTCCTGTAAAAGCACCTCCCCGCCAAACTGCATGTGCTTCTTTCTAGTACAAAAACATGAAGAGCTTTGGGTCATGCTATCGGGATAGATGCCAGGGCCTTAAAGAGGGCTTCACGGGGCAATCCGTGGTACAAGCACGGGTGTTAACCCACTAGAGAGGCTTTATCTGCCGTATGTCATGTTCACCCAAGCCTCTGGATCCAGTTCTCCATCCCCCAACTCACACACCATCCCACTACCCACAATCCTCCCAGGGCAGATCAACACTCGCTCGTCGTCCACCTCCAGTGATCGGCTTTATCTCAAGCTCAGAAGTGGAGGACATATTTGTTCTGAGTTTTCCCACAGCTGGGCAGAGAGGAAAGACATGAGAGTTAGTAGGAGCTGAATAGATGGGCCTCCCACAAATTCCTTTGCTTTTTAAAAATTTTTAAACATCTAAATAGTTTTATATATTAAAAAGTATATTTTTTATGTAATTTATATTACTATATTATAAAATAAATACTTTCATTACAATATTCAACCAAGTCTCTGCCTTTCTCGCACAAAACAACCTCCTGGACTGTCAAAAGTCAAAAAAGTGGACATTCAGAAGTGGAGATTCAACTGACACTGCCTTGCTCTCAGTTGATGAAGCCCTAAGATTGTCAAGAGCGGATTCCAAATCTTCAATACTTATATTGCTAGGTCTGTCTACTGCTTTTGACACGGTTAACCACCAGATCCTCCTGTTAACCCTATTTGCAAAGGGCATCTCAGGAACCACATTCCAGTGGTTTGAGACTTTCCTCTCAAATAGGTCCTTCAAGGTATCTTGGAGAGGTGAGGTGTCCAAGTTACAACATCTAACTACTGGGGTGCCTCAGGGCTCTGTTCTTCGACCACTTCTATTCTCTGTCTACATGGCATCAATAGGTTCTGTCATTCAGAAACATGGATTTTCATTTCACTGCTATGCTGATGATGACATTCAAATCTAACTCTCATTCCATTCTGATGATCTGATGATAGCTGCTCTTGCTCTTGACATTTCTTGCTGGATGAAGGACCATCACCTTCAACTCAACCTTGCCAAGACAGAACTGTTTGTAATTCCATCAAACCCACCGTTTCATCACAATTTCACCATCCCGTTCTACACAACAACCATAACTCCTTCAAAAACAGCCAGAATCCTTGGAGTTGTGATTAACCCTCTGAGGTCTAAGCGTATTTTTGGGTCCTGGAGAAGTTTTGTCATGCCCTGACATTTCCTATAAACATTTAATTGGCTTAAGTCTAAAATCACTGTAATCAGCACAAACTTGGCTATAATAATATGTGAGCAGCATGTATGTACGTGATTGTGTTTCTGAGAAAAGAAATGTCATGAGTGGTTAGTGAAAAACTAAAAATATTAAATCACTTGAATAAGGCAATAAAACACATACAGAGCATTGGTTCCCAGGACTTTTGAGAACTGGAGCTTGTAGCCTAGAAATTTTCTTTCTAAATTATGTGAAAATCATCTTGTTTACTCACTTACAGAAAACAATATATTGATTTTAATTTTCTAAGACACTTTTTGTTGGTAAAAGTCATATGCGAGTAGGCATTAACTGTCATGAATATCATTGTGATTTACACCTGAGAAGACAAAGGCCTGCATAATGAGCCTTTCAGTCAGGAGTGTGACTGAGAGGTTACAGCTACCAATAGATGCTTGCATAAAATTTAAGCCATTACTGTTTGCCTACAAATCCACCACTGGCTTTGCACCTCTTTACCTAAACACATTATATATATATATATATACTATTTATTTAACTAAAAAAAATGTAATTTATTCCTCTGATTGCATTCCTGTGATTTGGCACATTTTTACATTTCACATTTTTCTCCAGTCTTCAGTCACATGATCCTTTATAATTAATTTGAATGTGCTAATTTGATGCTCAAGACACATTTCTTATTATTATCAATGTTTAAAACCGTTACGTTCAAAAACAGTTTTTGTTTTTTGGAAACCACAATACTTTTTTCAGGATTTGTAAAGTTTAAAAGAACAGCATTTATTTAAAATAGTAATTTTTTGTGAAAATGTTATTGTCTTTACCGACACTTTTGAAAAATGTAACTGAATGTAAACAAATAAAAAGATCTGAAAGTAAAATAAAGAATAAATTCATATTCAAAACCTTTGAAAGGTTGTATGTATATCTTACTGTAGATATAAAAAAAATAATTTTCGTGCATCCCTGCTAAGAATTTTTTAAAATTTATTAAAAAAATAAAAAAAAGTTCTTAATGATTTCAAACTTTTTAATGGTAGTGGACATTTATTTTAGATACCAAAATACAGTACAGAATCGTCCCGCAAATGTGATGAAATAATACTATCATGAGAGGAGGAGTTTGAACACACTTCTCTACTCCCTCCCTCTTCTAATCCCCCCCCCTCCCCCAAACCTCCATCACCCCCCTAAAAGCACACACATACAATCCCTCTAAAAAAGACAGAAAAAAACACCTCCACAAGAAAAGAACAAGAAATCGTCACATTGTCACTTTGCCTGAACAGTTCCAAAAAGTCCATTATCCCAGATTTTAGCTTTCCATATGCTATTTGGAAAGCAACCTTTTCGTCTGCTGATTTTGGAAGGAATTTCCACTCTCATGATTTAGAAAATCAAAATACCTGATATGTGCTGTACTGTAATTTGCAACTGGATTTAATGTGAGTAGTTTTCATTTAAATTATTTTTTTAAATGTATATATATATACTAATTTCTTGTTGTTATTTCATTTTTTATATAGTTTATTTTACACAGCAATTTGATAACTTAAATGCCAAAAATAATTCCTCACAGCCTGAGATGAGTAACTTTTCCAGCTGGGAGCAATGCAGGAGAAGTCTTAATTGAAGTTGGCAGGTGGAGGGACAGAGGGGTCAGTCCTCAGCAGCCTGCCCGATTCTCAGTGAGGATTAGGAGCTGTCAGTGCCCGCGGTCCCTCCCTCTCGCCCGCAGCTCTGGTTCATAAGGTCACTGTATATGAGAGCGAACAGTTAGACTTGGTTCAGTCATCTAGCCTTGGCTTGTTTATAGTGGATTACAAAGAGGGATGGAGGGGTTAAGCCTATAGCAGGCTAAGAACGGATGAGATATTTTAATATGTGTGTGAGAGCGTTGGTCAGATGCACGGACAGCGACTGGCAGCCTCCCTAACTGTGTTTGTCTCTTTGCAAGCTTTTGACAGACAGGTAGCGAGATTTGCCTGCGCGCTTTTGCATGAGAGCCAACAAGGGAAAGTGAACACGGCGGATTAGCTGGGATTATGTTGTCAGGGGGAGGGTTTGACGGACAAACTACAGAGGAATAAATTGGAAAATCTGTTTGAGGAGTGTACCACCCCTCCTTTCTTGCTCCCTCTCCCATCCCATTCGAAATGACAAGGGGAAAATCATTAATAATTTATAAACAAGCCTGGCACATTACCTACGCATCTTTGCCTAGCCATGTGTCCGTATTTATACTAGTTGTCTCTCGTTTGCAGTTCCCGCCCCGTTGGCTGGCTAATGTTATTTATTTAACGTCATTGAGATAAAGATGAAGGTAAGGCTGGGCCTGATGGATTTCATTTTCCCATGCCCTCACTCCTTCTCTCATTAACTTCCATCCCGTAGTACTTTAGCGCAAACAGTCTTCCAAGGTGTTGTGATGTCTGTTTGTGTGCTGATGCAATTTTTGATGCATGTGATGATTTGGATTTTAGTGGTGTGCTAAAAAGGGTTTAAGTGACTTTGAAAGTTTAAATGCAGACTTACGTTAATGATCTGCTTCTGTATAATTGGCTATAATTTACACCAGTATCAATCTCATTATGAGTTGGGCTTCTGTTTGCTTGTCTGCTTCAGTTTAGTCCACACATAGAGACTATTCCCCACTACACTCAAGAGCTGTCTGTAATATTGACTTTAAAGGTCAAATGGAGTAAACTGTCTGTGACTATTTATAATACATGCTCAGTTGAAATGATTTTTATACACATTGGAATTTAGGCCAATGGATCGCATCATCAGAGGTTATACTTGACTGTAAGTATTCACAGTGTCAGCCTATTTTATTTTGTGATTTATACACCTTAAATAAAATAGCTCGCTTTTCTTTACGAAATTAGATATTAAATAAATTAGATATATTTTAAATCCTCTCCTTTTAACTGTTGTTTAAACATGAATCTAGCTAATAGGTTTATGTCTGTATGTTTTCATGCTAAAATAATATCAATAACAACAACAACAAATTTCCGATTATCATTCTCCTCAGTGCACAGATCTTAATTAGAATCGTTGAGTTATTTTGAAATGCACGGCACACGGTATTAATGAGTTGACTGCATTCTGCAGGAGGTTGGAGCATTAAGGATGCATGTCTGTACGTTAAACATATGAATATGCATTGGAGTAGCAAATCTCCTCTCAGAATCTGCAATGAGCCAGTGCTGTGCTCTGAATAATAAGACTTAAAAAGATTGAATTGTATGTCAGTTTACTGCTAGTTCATTTTCAGAATTAAACCAGGCGTAATTAATTAGGAATGAAAAAAGGGGTTTATATCACCACAAACAGATAATCTATAGCAAAGTATGTTAATGCATAATGAGAGAGATTATATTATATTATATTATATTATATTATATTATATTATATTATATTATATTATATTATATTATATTATATTATATTATATTATATTATATTATATTATATTATATTATATTATATTATATTAATAGGCAAACCTTTTTTATAGACAAACAAATTTAAAAAATTTCCTTTGAAAGCAGTTTTTCATATTTGTTGTAATTCATTTATTTTTATTATTTACCTCTTTTTTTTACAGAGCATGAAAAATGGTTTGGGGTAGATGAAGTGAGTTTATTTTAGAGCAATGGGACATTTAATTTTAGGCATCATACATTGTGTTTACATTGCATGCATGATGGCAGTGTGAGTAATATTTGTGTATATGTAATCCTTTCTGGCTGAGGATGTTTTAAAAGAATGTCTTGTCCTCCGGGGACATAACCTAATATCAGCGTTTAAGCAATTTCTCCAAACCTCTCCTGTTTCTCTTTCCACACACACATTGCTGTCTCTGTGTCTGTGAAAACACTGAAGCTGACCCTGCTGCTTCCTGCTATGTGCCGTCTGCTTCTGCGCTTTCACATTTCTCTCTACAAAACACACACACATACAGTGCATATAACGGTTACTCAAGTTACTCTTATAACTTCCCAGTGAGACATAGATAGTAATGTTTAATGTTGTCCAGTCAGAGAGGAAATTTGATAAAGTGGTAGGAACAATTTCAGAGAGGGGTATGACAGACTTCCTCTTTATCTCATATATGAATTCTCATCATGCACCTTTCCAGTTTTCTGATAATGGACTTGATATGTTTGGGGAAATGACAGATTTTAATCATGTTTTTAATTAAATATAGGATGTTTGAGGTTGATCAGTGGGACTGTTGAGCGTAAGAGGGGGAAAAATATAATGGTGATCTTTTTTATGGAATGCTGGCTTTGAAGGTTGTTGTTTTCTATTATTAAAAAAATATAATTTTATTCAGCAAGGATATTTTAAATTGTCACTAAAAAGTGACTTTAAATATTTATAATGTATCTACTAAACTTCTATTTGAATGATTTCTGTGACAATGAAGACAAGGGTAATGGCTGCTGAAAATTCAGCTTAAATTACATTGGGAATAAAGGAATAATATACATTTTGAAATACGTTATTTAAAAAATATTTTATATTTTAATAGTATTTCACAATTTTGCTGTTTTAATCTATTTTAAATCAGATAAATGCAGCCTTGGTCAGCATAAAGTCCTTATCTCAAAAAAAACTTTTAAATTGTAGTTTAAAAATAAATAAAATAAATCATATTACAATTATGCATTTTTGCAACGATACAAATCAGATTTTTGGATTTATGTTTTGAAAGCTATTTTGATCATATGTTTTTTTTTTTTTCACTCTGGGACAGCTGACACGAGTTGGGGTAGCATAAGGTCGCTATCCTGTCAGATCATTTTCCTCTCCCAGCATTCCTTAAATCATGACCCTCAAGCTGCATTTGTGTCTGCAAGGGTCATTGATGACCAAACACCACAGATCTTTCCTCCCCTCCCCTCCTTCATATCTCTCCAACATGCTTTCTTATCTTCTTCAGTGCTCCTCACCTTTCTGTAACCTGCCCCTTTCCCCTCAGATCCCCCACACATGACTGTAGCGTGCGACTGGTCCACTGGCCCAAGCTTGACTGGGGCATGAACTTTGCTGGAATAACAAAGATCCCTGTCCCCTCCTCCACACATCATCACAAGAGAAGGAAAAGCAAGCCCCTCTGTTTCTTCTATCTATAGTGTTCTTACAGACTGAAGCTGATGGTTGTTTGTTTCTGCCCTCAAACCCGGCAAATCTCCATTACTTCTGTTTTGATAAGCACGGTGACGCAGATAATCTTTGTTATTATTATTGTTACTTTTCATTACTTTAATTCATTTCTCCCTGCGGGGCTAAGGCTAGTAATGAGAACCAGACGGAACTAAAGCTAACTTTGTCTCTCTCTCATTCCTTGGTCTCTCTCTTTCTGTCCTGCACCATAAAAGATTAACACTGCCACCTGCAGTGACCATTTGATCTACTGCTACTAAACAACCACTATACTGAATATGATCCTTTGTTAAAATTAAGCAATGCGACAGTTTAATAAACAATACATTAATGCATAGTAACATGTTTTTTTTGTTTGTTTTGTTTTTTCGCAATTTTTTCCAAAGGCAGCCACAACAGAATGGTTGCATCTCTATGCAAAGCACTATTTTTTTTTAATGATTTGAACAGCTGAATGAATGATTCAGTGACACCAAAAGGCCTATATGACTGAAAGTGAGGAATATGTTGAAGCATACTAATGTTTTAGATCCGAAATGCTTACCTGTAATGTTTTAGCCCACATTTATTTGTCAAATTATTTATTATTATTATTATTATTATTATTATTATTATTATTATTATTATTATTATTATTATTATTAAGAATTTGTAAGCTCTTGGACTAATTATTATTGTAAAATATATATTTTTTGTAGATCCCATTGGTTGAATAAATGATTCAGTGACTCAGCCATGTTTTGTTCCAGATTAAATCTGTGTTTTGAATGAATCGGTTGAATGAATGATTCAGTGGCTCACTCATTAGGACAATCACTTGGTTTATTTTTTAACGAATCAGTGTTTTTAAACAAATCGATTTGAATGAATGATTAAATGACTCACTTATAAACATCATTAATGTCATCTACAAGTATAGCAAAGCAACAGAAAGAGTCACTAAAAATTCATTAACTTAAATAATTATTCCCCTTTCTTTCTTTGATTTCTTTCTTTATTTTATTATCATTATTTTTCCCCTTTTTCCATCCTTCTCTATAAAAATAGGTTCTGACCTTTTACAAAGTGGCTGTTCCATATGCATTAGGAAATACATAATAGAGATATACAAATACTCATAAACGCAACTGTTACACACACCTCAAATAACATGTACACCTTACTTTGTGTTCTACTTGTTTTGTATTTATGGTATTGTTTTAAAAATTTATAAAAAAAATAAAATAAAATAAAAATCCCACAAGTAATGCATTGAGTGACAGTCTGTCATGAACGCACAAGCAATTGGATTGGAAGGAGACAGTCAGTGGAAATTCAATCAAGATTTAAGAAACAAAATGAACGGTTTTAACTTGTCTAATCAGAATTATTCCAGTCATGTATTTTTTTTTTTTTTCATAAGTGATGTACAGTTTAAATGGATTGTTTAGGATTGCACTTCTACTTTTCTCTCAGTGTTTATGTGGTAACTTCTGTAAACTGGCACCACAAGGTATGTCACAGTGGATCTATTCCATCCAATTAATGATCGAGGCTTTACAAACTCGTCCGCAGATCCTCAAGCTCTTCACAAAAGTGGCTGAAAAATGCTAATCACTCCCATTACTGTTTATCCCCTCCCTTAATCACCTTTGGCAAGACGCTAACAAATATTATCCCATTTTGCTAAATCCACTCTGCATGGCAACACTACCCACTTATGGCAGCTCCTGAGTTTACCTCGGGATTTAACGGGCTTGGGTGTGAGTGGCGGCGAGGCTGAGAACACTAATCTACACACCAAATTTAGGATTAGCCTGTTGAGCCAGGTGACCTCTGGGGCCCGTCTCTGATTGGCCACATTGGAGAAAGGGCTGTGGTTTGACATAAGTGCTGTGAAAGGCTGTGTGGACTGTAGAACTGCTTATTGTCTTAAACAATAGATTCCAAGGTGATTTCTCTTTTTTCGGCTTGTATAATTTATAAGTTTATAAGGGCAAAGCATGTCTCTCTCTCCTGCTCTTTCTATGTGCAGCTGATTAAGGGGGCACTGTTTTGATTCCCTTCAAATGCTAAAGTGACAAATGTACGGTATGTAATAGCAGATTGTATGTACAGTTTGTCAGAGTTATTTTTTAACACCTCCTCATCTCACCACCCTGGTTTTTATCTGTGGTTCATGCTTCCATCTAAATGTCTTTTTGCTGATAACCTTTACATATTTTACACATTTCATTGAAAAACGACTGGTAAAAGACAAGCTCGAGTCATACTCTGTCAAACATGAGCACAAGCATCTGTAGAGTTGTCAGAGGATGATTTCTAATTTCTTTGCTGATAACAAGCATTTAAAGGATTAAGTGGCATTCAGAGCAAAGATGAAGCCCTCACCCTTACTCAGTTTCTTCCTTTTTCTTTCTTTCCCGGTCTCTGTTTGTGTATGTCGAATGTTAAAATGCAGTTCATTATGTGGCTGCATTATTTAGACCTAAAAGTAATCCTACATGATTGGAAGTGAGAAATGTGGAATCATTTAGACATTGATGAATTATCCGGAAATGTTTCCAAATAATTATTAAATTAAAGGACTTACCTGTAAAAATACTGTTTTGTATTTAAAACACTAATCTATAATATCTTTTCACACCTTATAAAAAAATCAAACCACACCAATTCTTGAGGAATGCAAAAAATAACATTTTATACATGTATATATATATATATATATATATATATATATATATATATATATATATATATATATATATATATATATATATATATATATATATATAAATATATTTATATATAGTAAATTAAAATAAGGTTTCATCATGTCACACTTTTTGTCTTTTTTGGCGATTTCATCAAACACACTAATTCTTGAGTACACAGCAAAGTTTAAAACATAAACATAATAATTATTATTAGTAGTGGTATTATTAGTAGTAAAATTGTATTCCTTCTTTAAGGACTTTTATTTATTTATTTATAGTAATTCTCTGTCTCTATATTAATTTATATAAAAGTTTGAGCTATCTCCTTGGGAGAGTGGTTTTAACAACTTATGTGAAAGAGAAAATTAAATGGATCATATGTTGTACAATTATGTAGTAGTAGTAGCCCTTTATTGTACCAGCGAAATTAGCCATCGACATATACAATTGTTTATAATAACATTGAAATAGCATTTATTTTCTATAATATGTAATGCTATCTTCTGTTTTCACACATTTTCTCCTTCATGCTCAATAAATTTAAGACCAGCTTAACAAATGCCAAAACAGCTGAAATAATGTCATAGTTAAGGTAACACATTGCAGCATCCTAACGATCCTATAAAGAGCCAGATATCTGATGCAAGTGTTGGCTTGGGTCCTGCAGTATCTGGGAGACAGGTTGCTTTCCCATCCTCCCCCATCCTGAGTTGTAATGAACGAGCTGTCTTACCCAAACAAACAGGCTCTCTGGAGAGACATCACAGCTACCTCTCTAATCCAGGAAGTTGCTCTTATCACAGCACAAATGGAGTGAAGAAGGGACTAGGCCTACACAGTATGTAAAAACCCTCTATGAATGCATGAGAAATGGCAGATCAAGTAAAGAAATCTGGGAGTGAAAGAACCTGTCATATGTGATTATGGTACAAAGCTATGCTTTAGGGATGTGTATTAGGGCCAACTGATAATATTTGTTTGTTTTTATTGCTGTTGATGATTATAATGCCTTTTTATAGCTTAAAATATTGAAAGTAACTAAAAGCATTTTGTTTTTGGCGTCAGATAATGTATTGAGTAATACAGTGCTCCCAAAATATATTTGGACCACATTTTGGAAACAAATTTATTTGGAGGGGGTGGGGGATTGTTTATTTATTCATTTATTTGTCAAGAAAATTATTAAACAAAAAATATATATTTGATACAAATATATATGCTTTTCTTTATTGTTTTTTTTTATAATTTATATGGAATATCTTAAATTACACGAATGACATTTTGAGGCAGCAGTGGAAAGAGGAAATCTGTGAACAGCACAAGCACAAAATAAGCTGACCTGTGAAAGAGGGATTTGGCAGGAAGAAGAGTAATTTGTGTGGCCGTCCTGATGTTTGGCGCCGTTCATTAGACAACTTTATGGAGAGCTAAAAGCTGCTTCCAACATTTGGCCCTCTCCCACACAGACTGCCTTCCGTGTCAGGCACCACACACACAAACACACATTAGACTTGCAGTCACACATTCAATAAGCCAGGTCATTCTTGACATCACGTTTGCTTCACTGGGTCAAGAGAAGTCGGCCATAAATATAAATAAGTACATTAAAAGCCAAGGATATCAGCAAAGCACCACAGTGAAGATATGATTCGGGATTTACAGGTGTGTGTGTGTGGGTGTGTGTGTGTGAAATAGCAGCGTTTTCATGATATGTATAAGTATATGTATGTGTATAAGAATTCGAATTGACCTTGGGAAAAACAAAATTTGGGAAAAACAAAATTATATATATATATATATATATATATACTTTTTATTTTATTTTATGGAATGTGTGAATCATCTGCAATTTTTTTTTTTTTTTTTTTTTAAATCATTACAACAAGCAGATTTGTTTAGTTTTCTGTGAATATATGCTTACTGCCATGTACTGCTAGAATCAACACCTGTACAATGCCTTTTGGACCCAAACCAAGTTGTACTAGGCTGCATCCATAATTCATTGCATTGCTGTCTGTTTTATTTACCAACACAGTATCCATATAGCTCACACATACCATCTTAAGTGAAAACAGTTATTCAACTTTTTACAATTATCTTTTTTATATGAAAAATATTAATTATATTTGTTAAAATTTGTATAGTGAATAATTTCATCAAAATTGTAATGTAAAAATCATAGGAAAATTACTTTTTATATGCAAAAAGTTGAATGTTGTATATGAATTACCATAGACCACAAACAAGGAGGTTGTGTGGCTTAAAACAGCTGTGTTTTTACAACCTTTGAAACATAACACTGCACAACCTTTTTTTTTTTTTTTCATATATACACAAACTACACCTGTCATTTCCATCTCTGTTTATAATGCCACAATGTGTGTATAAGAGAAGGAGGGAGAAAGAGCTGTCAAATTTAATATCCCAGCCTACAGTAATTCCTTTGTTCCATTTTTCGCTAGTCTCGGTGAGCGTGAAAATAAAATCAGACTGAAAGACTTGACTCCAAGAACTCCAAGTTTAATATTCAAATCCCAAACATTTGTGTAAAAACTCCCTGCAAGTTAAACTAACTTTACTTTCTCTTTTCCTCGCCACTTTTAAGCTCTAAAACTTGACGGTTTGCCCTGCCTGCCTCATTACAGACATTTTGACCCCCTGTTGGGAACGGAATGATGCCCCCTGTTGGCACGGATCTTGTGGGGATTAGGACGTCTCCCAGGATCAGCTGGGTCCCGCTCTGTCCCAAAAGAAGTAAAACAAATATTAATCAGCGATAGCTCTGTTACACACAAAGCGCATGGAGCCATAAGAGGATGGAAGGGGTTAGGAATCAGATGTTGTGGGAACGGGGGAGTAACGACACCCCTGTTTGTGTGCGCATGTATGTGCAGGAACAGTAGTTTACTATGGGACAGGAATGTTTGCTGTTCTCCCTGCCATCCTTAGGTTGGCAGAGGTCTGTGCCCGCGCCATGTGTGCCAGTGTCAGCCAGCACCGCCTGCCCCGCCTCCACCTGCTCATTCGGGCAAAGCTACCACGGCGCCATCTGGTGCCCGGTGCAGCCACGCAAGCCATGCCATGTTTAATCAGTGCATATGAGCAAACAGAACGAGCAGCCTGAGCCAGGTGGCAGAGCCGGCTGCCCGTTTGACTGGGGGCCTGGGCGGCCAAACCCGGCAGGGGCATCAAAGCCGGCCCGGGATTTACAGAGTAACCAGCCCCTAATCCACCCCCTTATTGGCTCCATTCATATTGAAATGTGTGATCAGAGGAAAGAGGGAGAGCCTGGTCTGGCCAGAGAATGGGCCGGCACAGCTGCAGGGATAAAGTTCCACCATGAGAGCAGCACTTTATTAGACAGCTAAGGCCTCATTGATTGGATTAGAGATTGGGAGGGGGGTCATGTGTGGCAGTCCTTGTGTTTGTGTGTGTATATATATATGTGGGCCGGGAGGGGGTTGGGTGGCTCAAGGAAATGTCATTTTCCACATCTCCTTTCTTCAAGTACGTGTGGTAACCTGACTTGAGGAGATGGGTGGGTGCGTCTGTGAAAGGTTTGGTTCTGGTTGGTGCAGGACTTGGCAAAGCACAAAAGAGGGAAAGAAACAGAGAATGGGAGGAACAAAATGGAGTGCAAAAGCTAAGGTCTGGTGTCTGTGCTGAAGATTGATTCCACTCTGGCCTCTCAGCATGATCCTGTCTGGTATTAAGTTGTAGCGTAGAAGAGTGTTTTTTTTTTTTTTTTTTGCCAGACAACTGAAACAAGAATTAGCTGGCGACTTAAAGGTTTTCTCTGATTCCTTTGCTAGTAAGCGAGACCCGTTTAGGAGCGATTGAATGTGGCTTACCAGGGATCATTGATCATCCTCTGTGCTATTTTGTTTAGGTTCGCATGTGTGTGAGAGAGAAACTGAATATGAATGAGTGAATGCGGCTGTTTCATTGGAATGCCATGATAGGGTTTTCAAAATCTGTAAAATATCAAATATTTTGCAACAAAAAAAAAAAAATTAAAAAACAAAATACAAAATTCTGAATTTAAGGTGCTTCTACAATGCATTACAAAATAGTTTGCTTTGCTACCCTTTGATGTCATTCTATTATAAAAATCCTTCCACTCAGAACTCAGCAAAATCCTTCTACTCTTATAATTTTTCTATTTTATTTATAAATGTTAATATTTTTATTTCCCATAGAAATATAAAATATGCATGTATTGTTAAATGAACACTGTAAAATAGCAAATGAACACGACAAACAAACCAGTATAAATTAATATGAATATTTATTTTTTTAACATAACCTTAATTAAAAATAACTAATTCTAAAATGTGACTAACTTCATAGTACTGTATGTTATTTAGTTTTTTTTCTAGTATTAATCAGATTTATAAGCCTGTGATATATGTTTATTGCTGTAATATAAATTATTATTTTTTTTAAATCTAAATCTAAAGCAACTTATGTTATTTATTTATTTTTTCAGTACTGATAGAAATTCAAGATTATTATAGGATGTAGGGCACCACACTGCATTGAGGTGGTTTTCTATTTCTGTGCTTTTTGAGCAGTCAAATCCTATAAAGAACAGAATGAAATGTAACAGCTCATGTGGTTATGTAACTGTTATTTGGACCTTTGGTTCAAAACTTTTTCCTGAATAACAGCCTGTTGAGATTCCTCTGGGATTTTTTTCTATTTTTATGTGATTAATTTATTTTTAATGCTAATGCAAATATTGTGCAGATTCCACCAAAACATTATAACTGCTCCACCATCTTCTATCCATTGTAAGGCAGAGACGTCGAAAAGGTTCGTGGCCAGAATGCATTAGTGGGTCCGAGGGTCCGGGCTAATCCATTTTGAGAGTGTTTAGAGTCTCCAGCCAGCAGACCTCGGTGGAATCCCTGTTCAAATTCAGCCGGCCCTGCCAACCAGCTAGCTATAGCCACCAACTGAAGCCACACTTGACATCTTATTTAAAGCTTATTGAGTGAAAGGACTTTGTGCCAAGCAATTTCACAGTTATTTGCAAAAGATAAACCTTGGATCTGGAATCAGAGCATTGTAATCTGACAGAGGGGAACTGTTACCGGAGCTAAAGCCCTGGGTTTTTCTTCAATGAGGCGATGTTCTGAGTGCACATCTAAAAGGCCATCACATTAACAAACTGACAACATGAGGAGTCCCAAATCGCCATGCATTGTCGTATATGATCAGCATGCATGTTTCGTATCACATGTCAGTTATAATATGCATCAACATTCCCTGTGTTCAAACATCTGTGGTATGTGTCTTTACTCATCCAGCATCAAAGGAAGATTTGTTAGCGTTTGTGGCAGACTGAAGCATGGGGAGGTGGAGGCCGTGAGTGTGTGCACAGAAAGGTCATGTTCCTCCACCGTGGCAATCTGACTTCTTCATGCTCTTTAAAATAACCTCTCATTGTAAACCTAGAATGGTCTAGAAAGATACAAGACTCCTCCCTTCTTTGATTTGTACATCTCCCCTTCCTAATGAATTGGTTCAGTGTATAAACCTGAGACTTGTCTCTTTGCTTAGCATTTTTCATGCTGAAGTCGATCCGTCAGCCTGCCATTAGTAACCGAGAGAAGCTAGCAAGTGTAGCAAAAATAATGTTATCTGCACTCCTTTTGACTGGATAGAAACCTTTACTACATTTTGATTCAATCTTCAGTCTGACATGTTTTAAATCACCATTTTAATCATCCAGAGATTTTATTAAAAACCGTCAGTAAATTGTATGTGATTATTTACAGCCTTTGAAACTATATTTTACTCATGGTGTACTTATTGATTCCAGCAACAGCGGCCTTTTATTGGCCTGAAAGTGAATCTTTGGTCCTTTACTTCCTCTACAGGTGAAAAAAGGAAAGACAAAATCTAAAACAGAAAAGGAAAGAAAAGAAAAGAAACCTCAGGTTTCCGGCTTTTAGGCCTTGTGTGAATTACCTAGAGATTCGTCTGTACGAACACACAGTCCTGATGGAGTCATCTGGTGAAGGCATGGTGCTGTTTTTTGGTTCAGAATGATGGGAGATTTATAGTGGTTTCATTGAACCCACGCCTCTGTGTCATAAAAGTTTATAATATTTTTTCCAGGATGAAGATTTTTAAGCATATCTTTACTTCTAGCATGAAGATATAATTCACAGAGCCTGTAACTCACTGTGCTGTGGCAGAATTTCAAAGCATTAATACTGGACTGGAACATGATAAATGACCTCTTTGACACTCCTCCGCCGAACGCTGCACTCGGGTTATACATGCAGACGGGGAGAACAGGCAGTTTCGAGATTACTGTAAAAGTCAAGCAGTCTGATTGCTCACACTTCGGAGTTTGACATTTACTTTCCCCATTGTTTGTGTGCTACACTCCATCTGTGTAGTTTGGCTGACATTATTATCCTGTCAAAAGTTGGAACTGAATCAGGGTAAAATAATGACACACCATATTTCAGTTTTCACACACACGCACACATATGCCCATAAGCACAAAAAAAATCTTTTTTTTCCATCTGTGATTTCCGAGGTCCTAAGCTCTGGAAAATTGAATGAATCCTTCACAGTGCTCAAACGCACTCGCTTCTTGTATATTTCCACCATATAGTGCGACATATATTTTCAAGTGCAGCATTCTCTTATTGTTTTTCTTATTTTTATTTCTTTTCCTTTCAATCCCACAGGCAACATTTTCAACATTACTCACTCCATGGGAATGGCCTTTCTAAAGGTTGATTTTCTGCACATTAGCTCCCTCTTGTGGAGATTTAAACTTAAAAATATTGCATGTTATTATTATATGATATTGTGATATGTTTTTATATACATTACTGTTCAAAATTTAGGGGGATCAGAAGCCTCTTTTTTCAAAAAGATAAAAATCTGTATTTAAAAAATATTATAAATAAAATAAAAAATATATAATTTTTAAATATATTTTTTAACTATATAATTTATTCTTGTAATGGCAAAGCTGAATTATCAGCATCATTACACTAGTCTTCATTGTCACTCTTCATATTATATTACGCTGGTTTGCTGCTCAAGAAACATTTATTATCAAAGTCGAAGATAGTTGTAGTTTATTATTTTTGTGGAAGCCATGATACTTTTTTTTTCCAGGATTGTTTGATTAATAGAAAGTTCAAAAGAACAGCATTTATATAAACATTCTAGTATTATAAATGTCTCACTTTGATTTTAAGAGATCAGTCATTATCTCCTCTTGTTCTTATTTGAAGGACTATAATCCAAGGCCACTTCAGTAATCAGTTGTGATATTTTTAAACATCTCTGTTAGAGTTCTTTTTTTTTAAACAGTGACTCAGGTAATTAACGTCCAGTGCAACAGCAATGAAGCACACCTCTCTGTGGGTGTCTTTAGGGCTGAGGGCCAAGTCTGTGGTGCTTGAGGAGCTTCCATTATGTAAGCCTTCCATAAGACATGCTCACCACCGGCCGCCCACACACAGTCGACTTAATTCTACGTTCCATCGAGGCTGTAGCTCTTCAGTGTTGCCACAGTAACGGATGTACAGTGTCTAACCAACACAGAAGAACAGTTTTGCACAGGTTTCAGCCTCTGCCGACTCAACAGGCCTCAAGGTAAACATTCAAAGCAATCATAACCACACATTAACTTGTGAAAACCAGCTTCTCAGACATGCAACTCTGACCTCGTCCCAGATCCTTTTGATTGACGTAAGGCCTCTTGCATGTTTTTGAGGCCAGGTCTCGCCAGGTGAGCTATGAGCCTGTTGAGGCAGATGTGGGGGCACTGCTGGGTGGGAGTTACCCTGAGGGCCAGCGTGGCTGGATTAAAACTCAAATCCTCCTGAGCTCCAAACAGGATGGGTGGGGCACTCAGTCACACAAGAGAAAGGCACCTCAAAGCACAGGATTCATTGATTGATCTTGATCATGTAAAATTTAAATGTCATAATATGGAAAGATATGTCAGTGTAATGCTTCATGTTCATGTTCATTGTCATTTTATTTTTGTAGATTTTGCACAAATTGCAAACTTTTTTCTTTCATTTTGTTTTATAAAATATTACTTATATTTTTTTATATTTATAGGAAGTTTATTTATTTATTTATTTCCAGCAAAGATGTGTTAAATTAAAGGGACTTATAATGTTACGAAATATATTTCAGTTTATGTCTAAGTTGTTTTATTTATATACCTAATGTATATTAAAATAAAGAATTCGAAACAGCTATTTTAATAGTACTTTACAATATTATAGTTTTTACTGTGTTTATGATCAGATAAATTCAGCTTTGGAAAACGAAGCATGGGGATTTTTTTTTCTTTTTTAAGAATAAAAAAAAAAAAGAAAAAGAACAAATAAATAAATTAACTCTTAGAGTTACCAACCCCAAACCTTTGAAAAGTAATGCATATAAAAACACATCACATAAAAAGACAGTTTAATATTAAAGTATTAAGCACAACAATCATTTTTAACATTAATAATAATAACAATACTAATGTTTCTTGAGTGTCAAAACTTCCGTAAAAAAATAAAATAAAAATAAAACTTAAAACCGACAAATGTTTGACCAGTTGTGTAATTATAATAAAATAATTGCTTAAATTACAGCCTAACCAGTGGTTTGAAATCAATTAGTTAACGAATAACTAATTGCATTGATCTATTTATGCGAGCAATACTGTATTTTTTATTGATTTAGTAAGAATATATATGTGAATGGGCATCAATGGAAAAAGATTATTTTAGCCAACATAACGTATAGATTTTGACCAATAAGACCTGACACGGTCATGCTAACCAGCCAAACATTGCCCCTTTAGTGCATAAACAACAACATGGTATTTCTGTCACACTACACAGCAATTCATTGGAAAAAAGTAGCTTCAACTCTTTTGAAAATACCTGAATCTGCTAGCTTATTTGATAACCCTTGTTATCAGTATGAAAAAAAGAAGCTAAAAGACATAGGGGTCTCCAAATCAAGAGAAATTCATGTTTTTAGTGCCATGCAAGCTGGTTTTGAGCTTTTCCTAAAGGCACATACATAAGCTCGGCTTTCCACTCTGAGCTCCAGAGTACCCAATAAAGCTCCTATCACAGAGAGGATATGGGGCATGTTTATCTTTTCTGACACAAACCTCAGCATCTCACAAATTAAACCATTCTCGCACAAACAATACAGCCCATGCTTGTCATGCCCTCATCAGCTTTGTGTTGTGATGAGGCCTCTCAGCGTTGGATTGGTGTTTACTTAGTGTTTCTCTGATCTTACTCACAAAACTATATCTATGCCTTTGCGTAGAGCCTACGTTATGTTTGGTTTAGGTCTGATTTGATGCAAGTTATAAAAGTATAAATAAGCAAGCAAGTAAATTTTGTTTAATTAAAGGAAATGTTTTTTTTGTTTTGTTTTTAAACATTTTATTTAGTACTTTTATTCAGTCATGATGCATTAAATTAATCAAAAAGACAATGTTTTACAAAAGATTTCTATTTCAATTAAATGCTGTTATTTTGACATTTATCACGAGTTTGACAAAAATATTGAAAATTGAAAATAAGGCATGATTCTCGATCTGCAAATCGGCATATTAGTATGATTTCTGAAGGATCATGTGACAAGGTTGGAGTAATGACAGCTGAAAATTCAGCTTACGTCTCAGGAACAAATGGCATTTAAAATATATTAAAATAGAAAACAATAATTTTTAAATTGTAATATGCTGAAATTTCATTACAGTATTTTGATCAGATCAATGCAGCTTTGTTGGGAATAAGTGTTTTCTTTCTAAAACATTTTCAAAATCTTTCTGGCCTATTAATTAGCATCTAATGATCTTGCATCTAATTAGCGATGCAACTAAAATGACTTAAAGGGATAGTTCACCCTCAAGTGAACTATCCCTTTCAGCACTCTTTTAAAAAGCTGAAATAATCCACACACCATCTGAATTGACCATTTAATTCTCTGATTTTCTTAGCAAATTTGCGTGGCAAGTTCTCATGCGAGAAGAAGGTCTTTGTACTGAGGAAAAAAAAGTGAAGGATATGTCCCCTAGCACTCTGGTATTGAGAAGGCATTACATATTCACAGGGGGGGATCTAATGCAATTATGAGTGTTTACTTACACCATGTGTGGCCCCCTTCTGCTGCTCTGTGCCACTGGCTGCCCGGGCCAGCCAGGAGGAGATGAAAAGACACAGAACGGGAAGCCAGTGTGGCTCTGTTTGTTTTGAGAATTTAGCCCATCTCCCCTCGTGAGAGGCGCTATCTGAGACCCCTGCTAATTAAAGTTACCCAAGACGGGAAGAGAAAGAGATGTGTTTGGATATGAACTCAACTCAAGAGCGCACCGAAAGTCAAAAGTGAGGTGGAAAAATATACATAATGTATGATGTGACAGCAAGTAGCCTTGTTAGTTGAGTATGAATGTTTGTTTAAAAGATTAGCTGTGGCTTCTTTATTAGCAGCCATCCGAGGAGGTCTCCCTTTAGTGTCTCATTCCTGATTCTGTGCACACTAGGGCCACCTCAATTACCTTAACCTCAAATATCGTCAATTAAAACCGAAGGTTGTTTGTTTCTCCTTTTATGTCGTCCTTTCGTAGTTATTAGTCCCCTCGTGAGATAAGCTCCATGCGCGCCGAGGGGACGTGTAGGCCCGCTTTCCCAACTTAAACATGCCTCGCACCCTGCTTGTTTGACGTTTTTAGATTTTGACTTTGTACCTGGGGACCGCGGTGACATTTCACCGGTGTGTGTTTTGTGGCAGAGTTGATATTAAGCAAATCTGCCGCTGCTTATATTTGCACTTAGGGATTTTAAAGTGTAAGCAAGCAAGCACGGGAAAGGTTTCCGACCACCTGAGGGGGGAAACGTTCGATATTTGCTAAATAGATAGAGCCTCCGAAGGCACTCCCAGTATGTGGTTAAAACACACACATTCCTCCCCCATTAGCAAACGTTCATATTCAATAAATGCTCTTCTTCAGGTTTAGCCAAAGTAACACTGTGCACCTCCATTCAAACATGAGTTGACCTTCCATTAAAAACCATTATCTTACGTCACCTCTACTGCTCTATACTACAATAAAACAATGCTGTGGATGTGTAGATCATCCGATAAAGTCATTGGAAATCTCCAAGCAGCATATGGTGTAAGATTTAAGCCAGTGACACTGAACCTAAGGCCAGGCTTAGCTCAAGGTGACAGACAGCATATATTCTAAATGTCTCTTGTTCCGTCTGTATCTCTGTGGTGTGGGAGGCAGACAGAGAGTGGTGTTGCTAATTTCTGTTTTATTTATCCCTCCACCACACCCCTGTCTTTTTGTGCAACATGTCTGGGTACGATGCAACAAACATATTTATCTGAGTATGTCAATTTTGTTAGGCAAGACTCTGTGTCATGTGGAGAATCAAGGGTGCTGAGGCCCTTCCTCCCATTTACAAGGCTGACGGTGTTTCTTAACACTGCAATTGAGTAATTGCTCCTCAGACACACATGCTAACCATCCATTTTGGTGGTGTATGTGGGTGTTTTTTGTGTCCCTTCATAGCTATTACACAACATGACCTCAAATCTTGTACGTGAGTATTAGCAAACCGTCATAACAAACAAACCTTAGCATTGTCTCAAACCTTTTTTTGTATTATTATTATTCACCAGTGTTGGGGAGTAACTTAAGATCAGAGATTCATTACAGTTTTTTTTAGAAGGCTGACAGCTGTTTTCACAATGGGTTCACTTTTCAAGCTAATTGCTGATTGGTTGTTCGGGCAATTTTGTAAATAAAGTGGTTAACTTTGTCTTTGTGCTGCATTTAAAGTCTTTATAGCTATTTATTCATTAGCTTCATTGCTATGAATAGTGAAATAGTGTTCGCTCATGATACATTAAATGTAAATTTATTTATTTATAAAATGTATACATTTATTTACACTAGGCCTACTTTTCAAATGTTTTGTAATGTTTTTGTAAAAAGTTTTAAAATTAACTTAATTAATTAAATTAATTTAAAAAAATACTGAATTTTCTGAACTCCAGTCTTCAATGTCACATGACTTTCCTTTCAGAAATCATTCCACATGAATGATTATCGATGTTGTCAATCTTTAATTTAAGCTTATTGTAAAGCGTTACCATTATAGTGTCTGAACAGCTTCCTTAGAACTGCTTTTGTCATATACAATCCTGAAATGATAAACGGATCGTTGTACTTAATAAAGTAGATATGTACACAGTCATTTCACCAGTCAAATAATTATAATTTACTTTTCTTTTAAAGTTCCCAACAGGCTATGCTAATCCAATGTCAACCAACTTCAGACGAGGAGATTAGCTGCAGTGCAGGTGTGCAACTTCAGTATTTCTGACCTCTCCTAACCCTTCCAGGGACGTTTGATAAGGGGTTTGCCTGGCTAGAGCAGCCAGGACTGTGTCACTGGATCCTGGTTTGCTGTGTTGAGCTTTAGGCTGGGGATGTCTGAGGCATTGGCTGGCATTAACACTAATGGCCCGATTTACTGCTAAAGCAGGACCTCTACCAGGGTGGTCTTTCCCCGACTTAGGGATGCATTCTTCCATGGCAGTTTGGGCTTTGTGTTCATCTGAACTAGGCCACTATATTTTTCTTTGAACTCTCTCTCTCTCTTTCTCTCTCTCTCTCTCTCTGTGTGTATGTGTGCTGTCTGTCTCCGTCTCAGGTACCTGCTTTAAAGTTATCATTGCCACTGAAGCTTGAGTGTACCATCAATTAAAACAATCCAGAGGTTGAGTTTGTTCATGTTCTCCACCAAACCCTTTGAGCTCTGAGTAGCACACGAAAGGAGACATCTCTCAAAGCAAAGAAATGCCAAAGAATACAAACCAGAACTGAATTGTATGCCTGAGCACAACAGAAACAACTTCAAATGAACATTCAAATAGCCAGTCATATATATAATGAATCTTGACTCAGTTGTTCATACTTGCACAGGACACAATGACGTTTTATTTGTTCAATTTCCACATGAGAGAAATACCAACTGGCAAAGTCTTCATCTTGACAATTCTTGATTTATCCGTGCACATAAATCACTGCAATTACTAAGTAAACGGATATAAATACATTTACATTTCAAAGGCATTACAAAGGCATTTTTCTACATTCAGATCAAATGAATCATGAGATTTGCCTCTCAGTTTGCGTAATGTCATTCACAGTGACGCTCTATAGATTATGGCCCAGATCCTACATGGTCTGACCAGTTTGTCATGTATTTTCAGCACCTAAGCTACTTGGGTAGATATGTTTCTAACTACCTAGTTTGGTTAAAATAAAAGAGTGACTATCAGTTGAACTTATAGACAATATATTGGTTAAAGCATGCACAAGAATAAAAAAGTTGGTTCTTATGATCGCTGGAAGACCTACGTTGCGGCCAATGTTATTTGGCTCTAGGATTCACTGCACCACCAGCTAGCAGTGTCACACATTCAAACACACAGGTGCACCCCCACACACATTTGAACACCTTCACACACATTAAATATAATAATTAAGGGAGAAATCTTTTGATCCCCATCTAAATATCGAGGAAGGCAACTCAGCCCCTTTGACATTTTTTTCTCTTCCAGGCTATATTTGCTCAGCAATATTTGCCTATGCTGGCATTTCCGTTGTTTGTCAATTTTCCATTCCTTTCCTGAATGATGCACAGTACTGACTACACATTTGGCAGGGTAAATGCCTGATATTTGCCTGGACCACGCTCATGTGAGAGGAATATGTCTCATATCTGTCATGGTAAGCACACAGGACAAATCGTTATTCTTCATTAGAATCTGATACTCCACAGCTTTAGTTGAATCTACCTTCTATTTGTACGTCAATCATGTTGATGAAAAACACACAGGGCAGCCTAATCAAAGGTCACACCATTACCACAGACATGTGACTTATTTAAATTGGCATGGGATTTTTTAAAATATAAAATAAACATTTCATTCACATAAAATAAAAAAAAATAAATAAAAAACAAGTTTAGCCTAAATAGTTTTTTTTTCTGTAAATTTCTTGCCATTGTCTTGTTCTTAACTTGTTCACCAGTAAAGGGTGTTTACTATAGTAAAGAATATTATCAAATAATATTATAGTATTATAGATCTATACTTTGTAGACTACAATAGACCTTAATCAGGTTAGACATAAAGAGATAGGCTGCTGAATATAATGCAGATGTAAGGATGTGAGTAATAAACATACAGACTTTATAATGGCGTGCAATGTATAAAGGTTCTAAATCATGTAATTTTTAAAAACCTGCGATGTTTGGTGAACATTTCATTGAACATATTTTTGCATTAACCAGCAGAAGTGTTTTAAAAAACTAGTCATTTTAGAAAGCAATTGGTTCAACTGATTTTGAAAATACACTTTTTTTTTTCCTTTGAACAAACTGATTCAAAAGGACAATTCATTGAAGAATTAGACATCACTTGTTCTAATTCCAACCACTGTCTGGACTGCTAAAATAATTAGCACAATAAATGTAAGGTTTTAAAATTTCACGCTACCCTCTACTAACATAAAACTGTCCACATCTGCCAACTAATTGAAAGTAAACAGCCTGAGTTGCCCAGTTAACTAATTATAAATCTTTGTGTATTTATTTTATTTTGAGAAAAGCTTTAATGAATGAGAAAAAAAGATGCAGGATCTCTCTGAATGCATATTTATGTGGACCTTTGTAAATCTGTTCTGCATTCACAAATGAGCTCAGTGAAAAGCACCTGTTGCTACTTGTCTTTTATCTTTTGATGTCTCCATTTTACAGCAATCTTTCTCAGTTCCAGTGGAAAGAGCAACAAAAACTTAGAATCTCTGATCGATTGCACAATATGGCAGAGGTGGGGTAAACGTGAGGAAGACTTTACTTCATTTTCCATTTTAAATAAAGATGGGAACGGGGTAGGGGGATCTGCCAAGGGTATTCATTTGATCTGAATGGAGCTACAATAAAGCAAATTCCTGGACAGGCATCCCAGTTCATCATGGAGAGGCATTCCCCAGCCAGCCTTTTGTCTCTGGCTCTGACAGGCCACAACTGCTATTCTAACCCTCAAGAGCATGCTATATTAAATCAATATATAATATTACCAAGGTCAACATGCAACCCCTAGTGACATGCACCCATCCATCTCCCTATGACAAAATTCTTTCTATTTTTCTAGAGACCTCTCACACGTCCCACTAGAAGACAATAAAGGCTGAGATGGCAATATTATTGTAGATAGAAACTAGAGGATAGTGGTTTCAAAGGGCAATAATGGTATATGGTAGTTAAGAGACAGGAGTGCTCATGGTTTGCTCTGTAAAGATGTGGAACACTTAGCAGATATTGAGCCATGCCACGGTGGTATGAAATAATAAAGGTTAGAGTGAAGAAACTCACTAGTCTCAATGCAGACAGCATTCAGAAGACAAAGGAAGTGAATAAGGATGTTTATAGTGCAGGCTTGCCATCTACTGGTGAAAAAGAAGATACAAGCAAATCAAATGCATCAGAATAAGCTTTATAGTATGAAACAGCTACATTGTGCCTCAATACATATTCCTTGAGAATATAAGCATTTCTCTATACAGTACATATTAAGCTATACTGAATATGAATGACAAGTTTATTCATGTTTACTGTACAATAATGTTGAATAAGATTTGGGACCCATGAGATTTGAACTGAGACCTATGCAGCTTTGTTGCATTATTGCATTGCATGATGACAACACAGATTCTTCTCTGATCGATGTGAAGTCAGAACAGAATATACACTCTCACATATTGATCACTGTACGGATACTGAAAAAGAGCAAGAAAAAAAGAAAGAGGTTACGAGCATATATGTATGTATGAACATAGAAATAATTAGACACCATAACAAAGAATTTATTCTCTTGACCAATGTGTGTGGTATATGACCATTCTAGAATACTGAAATATGTCAGGCATATTTTGTAGCAATGCTTACCACAATACAAGATCCATAGTAGATTCACAGAACTTACCTCTTCCCAGTGATCATAAGCTCGAAGGCCTGGTTAACCTGATCTAGAGTCAGTCTGTGTGTCACAAATTCATCCAGCAGAAGCTTCCCGCTCATATAATCCTGTACCAGCTTGGGCACTGCCTCAGCACTCTTCCAACCTGTCAATCAGACAGGAAGAACAGAGAAGTTACTTTCAATCGCAGGTGTTTTCCACTAATACACAGTAAAATTGGAGAGGACTGTAAATGATTAGACCTAATTCTCCATATCACATCAACCTGGTTCTGCAACATATAGGCTACAGTAGATCATCATAAGATATATTTAAATTTATCATGCATGCTTTACCGCCAAAATAGGAGCCTTTTAGAGTTTTTCCTAGTAGAATATCCTCAGAAACCAGAGTAAGTTCTCCCATCCTGGTCCAGCCCACCATCACACAGACTCCCCCTGCAGGAGTACATGCTTCCACAGCGGACCTCTGATTGTAAGATATGACAGTTTATCAGCATCCCATCTCCTCACATCAAGTTCTAACTACACTTTTAGTACTCTGGGTTCGGATTCTCAAGCTCGGTGCCCTTCCCTGGACAGCATGCCAAAAATGCATTACTATACTCCATATAATTATATGTAAGTGTGAACTTGTGAACTTACCATTACTCCTACATTCCCCACACACTCAAGAGAGAAGTCAACGCCACCATTAGTCAGCTTCCTCAGCACCTCCTGAATGGGTTGACTGTGCTCTTTAGGGTTCACAAACTCAGTTGCTCCAAAAGTCTTGGCGATCTCAGACTTGTCTGGATTGATGTCTACAGCGATGATCCTGGAAGCTCCAGCAGCCTTGCATCCCATGACAGCCGCCAGTCCAACAGCTCCCAAACCAAACACCGCACATGTAGAGCCAGATTCTACCTGAGGAAGACAATGACAAAAAAAATATAACACGTGCTACAAGCTGGTGGGATGTTATTTTTATCTCGTGGAAGTGGAAATCACACACACTTTGCCTGTGTTCACTGCTGCTCCATATCCTGTAGACACTCCACAGCCCAGCAGACAGACTTTGTCCAGTGGAGCATCCGGGTGAATCTTGGTGACATTGTCCTCTGGCACAACAGTGTATTCAGAGAAGGTGCTGACACCAATAAATTGGTAAATCTGCTGATTCTTGCAGGTGATCCTGCTGGTGCCATCTGCAAGAAGACATTTCTGATTCATCTCCCTAGGAAATGGAATTAAATGGAATTAAATTGTTTGATCACCTAACTCATGAATATAGTCTATGAGTTCAGAAGAACAAAAAAAAAATCACACAACCATCGCTCAGTAACATTAACTTACCAGTTTTTGGTGCAGAGGTTTGTCTTTGGACTCAGACAGCGTTCACACTGTCCACACTGTGGCACGACTAGAGGAATGACTTTATCTCCTGTAGATAAATGGTTGAATGGTGGTGAAATGTTTTGAGTTAGAGCAAAATTTTAATTAATAATGAAAAAAAAAAAAATATATATATATATATATACACTAAATGCCTTTTTTATTTTGTATTAATTTTTTTTTTTTTTTTTTGCATTAGTTTGTCATACTGTGCATGTTTTTATACTTATGCAAAGTTGGTAAATTGAGATACAAAATTTAGATTTCAGGACATTATATATATAACTGTAGTTTCCATGGTGGATTATGTTTTACCTTTGGACATCTTTGTGACACCTGGACCAACACTTTCCACCACTCCTGCCCCTTCATGTCCCAAAATCACAGGAAAGGGCTGGGGATTCATAGTTTTACCAACCTCATGGAGGAAAGTCCAGTCTGTGTGGCATACTCCAGATGCTACTATCTGCCAAAGGTCAACTGATAGTCATTAGTCTGATATAGAAATACTGCTTACTCATTCAAGCAACATCACATTGCAAGTCTACATATAAGTTTTAAATGTAAATGGATTACATGCAGACATGGCCAGTGAAGTGTAATGGACCTACTGTACCTTAATTCGTACTTCATGTGCTTTGGGAGGGGCAACCTCCACCTCCTCAATGGAGAATGGTTTTCCTGGTTCCCAGGCCACTGCTGCCTTGCACTTGATCACCTTAGAGAATGAAAAAAGAAAAAAAAAGTAACGTGATTTGTTTCATATTCTTTGTAAAAACATTTGAGGATTTTAGCTACCTTTTTCTCCTATCTATGTCCTTACCTTGCCCTCAGTTTCCATGCTAACCACACACGTTTAATACAGTGAATCCTTTCCAATGTTGTCTAAACGTCCTCCTAAAAGATCATGAACAACAATAAATAGATACAACTTTTGTTAAAAGTTTTTCATGGCTAATTATAAAAAAACATGCATTCTTGCAATTTTTTTTATATTTGTTTAGGGCATAATTTACTGTAAGTACCATCCCACTAACAGGTTAAAAATAAAAGGGGACAATAGCTTTCATGTAACATTTGTCACTTTAAAGTTATTCTGATGGATTATCATCATTAACAAATTGTTATGAAACATATCAGACATAAGTTAAAGCCTTGTTCCCACTAATATTTGTATCTGTGCACATAGGCATGACATTGCATATATGGCATCATATGTCTTACACACCCCTGTGTGGTGTAGCAATAAGGAAGTATGAAAGTGCACTATATCATGTTACATTCATTCAAGTTTACATTGCGAAGCATGCAACACATTTCATAGTAGAATGCTAATGTTTGTAAACCGTACCCATTTCTTAAATATTAAATCTACAGGTACAAATCATTGGCTAATATTTATACTGATACTATAATAATGATTTTTTTTTAATTCATTTACATTTAGGGGATTGTGTCATCCCTCAAAGCTAAAATGTAGTTTTGTCTAGTTCCCAGTATTTAGAATGCATTCAGTAAAACCGATGACTGCATGCACAGATTTACAGTTTGCAAATGTTTGGATGCTATTAATAACTTACGCGCAGAGCTGGTTTTGCCAGGGCTCAGGAGAGGATCTGCTGATACTAGTGTACTTTGAACTGGTGCACAGCTGCTATATGATTATTCTAAATGTGTTATGGCTGACTGACCAATACAACCGCTGAACAAAGTCCTGCTTGCATGTGATTGGATGACCTTCAGATAACTAAGTCAACCTTTCTCTTCCCAACGGCAGCAAAAGCAAAACAAGTTTGATCATGATCAGCATGTATTGAAGCCTCATGGAAATTTGCAACACTTAACTGAAGTGTTATTTCAATTAAATGAATGTCAGCCTAAAAGAAATAATACAAGTTAGACCAGCAAAATTTTACACTGCTGGTCTTGAGGCACACAGAAGGGAGAGATACACTAGCTGTACATTAAGATAAAAGTAATGAAGTAATTAAGGATGTCCTGCATTGCAAATTTGCTATTGGCTGCTAATAAAGAAGAGATACAAACAATCAAATTCAACAAACTTGGCTTTATTGTGTGGAACAGTTTCTGATCATAACACACATTGTCTTTGTATTCTCTTTGAGACAATAGACAAAAAAAAATAAATAAATCAAGCAATGCTTTATTCAGTGAATGTGACTTCTCCTTTCCTTCGGCACCTTTAATTCACCGTGCTTGTTTACTTTAGCCAATACATACAGGCAGTGAAAAGGGACCTTTGGATTAGCAGACAGATAATCACTGTCTTTTATTTTGTAATCCTTTTTTTTATTGCAAAATAGTCTTCTATACTAGTCTGCAAAGTACATAATGACATTCACCTTCTGACACTGTGAGGCTTTAGAGAGCTAGAGGAATCCACCAAAATACTTGAGTTGTTTTGAAGGATATTGAGAATAATTGCCATTTCACATCTCAATCACTGTCCGGATACTAAGAAAGAGAGAAACAGATGAACAAATTACATAAGTTTTTGCCAATTATTCAAGCCTAGACTTTTTGCTGTGGGATTTGAAACTATAAACAGAGAGTTCATCCTGTGTATTTTATAAATGTATTTATTCATGTGTGATCATTTCTCTTAAACCCGCACCTCCAAAATATATATATATTTTTTTCAATAATCTGTTTCAAACGATACAGAAGAAAGGATCTGTCACTACTTCAGTTTCAACAAATTTTAATATAATATTGCAATACCATATGAACATGCCTGTAGCCGGCTATGAGGTCACTGAGGTCTGGACTTCTGAACGTTCAGAGGTACAAAATTTGTTCTCTGAATGACATTCTGTTTAACACTCCACATATGATTGTCTGCATGTATAATTTCAGTTTATTTATTTATTTATTTTTCTTGTTTTTTATTTGTTTTAATAGCAATATCTGGCAACACTGCATAGTCTGCACTTAAACTGACAGTAATAAATAAAAATAAAAAAACACGGATATTGCTAACAGGTTTCCTCACTTGGTAAGGCAAATGCAAAAAATATCATGATATTAATTCTCAGAAACATTGCCAATGTTACCAAAAACAAGTTATCGTATAAAAATATATATAGCAATGGTTATTGATGAAAACTATAATAGTATTATGTAGATATTTTTGCATGAATAATTAACAAATGATAAAATTATCTCCACCCTATAGTAAAGTATTAATACATTTTGATGCAATAATAGACCTCAATCATTTTCAAACCCTGGCTACTGCCACGTATATGAACTGTGAGAGTTATTCTAAAGATTGATTAATTTTTATATTATATATTAACTTTTGATAATGCTGAACATTACATAATATTACAAGATTATTTATTTAGCATTTAAGATAGCGTTTAAGCATTTACTTGTGTTTTTCATCATAAAACAATTGCGTAACTGTGTTCATTAATAGATGCAAAGAACTGACCTTTTCCCAGTGATCATGTGATCAAAGGCCTGGTTAACCTGATCTAGAGTCAGTCTGTGTGTCACAAATTCATCCAGCAAAAGCTTCCCGCTCATATAGTCTTGAACAAGTCTGGGCACCGCCTCAACAGTCTTCCAACCTGTCAATCACCAGGATAATTACTGATCAATTATTCATTTTGTGCATTTGCCATCATAACAGCTCACACTACTTTATATACAGGGAAAGCATTTACCTCCAAAATAAGTGCCTTTCAGAGTTCTTCCTAGTAGGATATCCAGGGGTGCCAGGGAAAGTTCCTCCACCTCAATCCAACCCACAATCACACAGATTCCCCCTGCAGGAGTACACGCTTCCACAGCTGCTCTCTGGTCAGAGGAAATTGTATTAGTTCAATTAACCTCAGGGCACATACAGGCATGGCAACTTGAGTTCCTAACTGTATATAAACAACACTGAAGTAAGAACTCAACATCTTTGAAAAATACAGCTCTACTAATAAACTTACAGTTTATTCAATAATAATACACACTGGTTATAGGAACTTACCATTACTCCTACATTCCCCACACACTCAATAGAGAAGTCAACGCCACCATTAGTCAGCTTCCTCAGCACCTCCTGAATGGGTTGACTGTGCTCTTTAGGGTTCACAAACTCAGTTGCTCCAAAAGTCTTGGCGATCTCAGACTTGTCTGGATTGATGTCTACAGCGATGATCCTGGAAGCTCCAGCAGCCTTGCATCCCATGACAGCTGCCAGTCCAACAGCTCCCAAACCAAACACCGCACATGTAGAGCCAGATTCTACCTGAGGAAGACAATGACAAAAAAAAAAAATATAACACGTGCTACAAGGTGTTGGGATGTTATTTTTATCTCGTGGAAGTGGAAATCACACACACTTTGCCTGTGTTCACTGCTGCTCCATATCCTGTAGACACTCCACAGCCCAGCAGACAGACTTTGTCCAGTGGAGCATCCGGGTGAATCTTGGTGACATTGTCCTCTGGCACAACAGTGTATTCAGAGAAGGTGCTGACACCAATAAACTGGTAAATCTGCTGATTCTTGCAGGTGATCCTGCTGGTGCCATCTGCAAGAACACCCTGTTGAGTTTTGTCCCTGGGAGGCAGAGAAAACTACAGTTAACATCTATTCAAAATCAGATGAAAAATGCTTAGTATTTACTATAAATAAATAGTGCAGTATTATTATAACCAGTTTTTGGTGCAGAGGTTTGTCTTTGGACTCAGGCAGCGTTCACACTGTCCACACTGTGGCAGGAACAGAGGAATGACTTTATCTCCTGCAGATATATCAAAATAAAGTGTTCTGAAATAATGCATGTGACATGCCTACACACTTCTACATTCATGTATCTAGGACGAAGTGATTAAGATGAATTAATTGTGAAATCAGAACTTACATTTAATAAGGATATTAGAAGTGTTTATGATAGATTTTTGGTCTACCTTTAGATACCTTTGTGACACCTGGACCAACACTCTCAACAATCCCAGCCCCTTCATGTCCCAGGATCAAAGGAAAAGGCCGTGGCTTCATTTTAGCAGTATCATACAGGTAAGCCCAATCTGAGTGGCATACTCCAGATGCTACTATCTTAAAAAGAGTTGATGAAAAGACACTTCTTAGTGAAATAAAATAATACTTGGTTCTTTGAAAGTACAAAAAAAAAAAAAAAAAAATCTAAATAAAATTAACATATATTTTTTTAAATAATGGTAAATTCAAATGCATACGGTTCATAGCAAGAAATGTGGTTATTCTCAGGCCTATCTTTAAGTGGTGTTTTAAGTTTGGGTTTACATTTATACTACATCTTGCCTAACACGATAAATGTAGTGTTATGAATCTACTGTACCTTAATTCGTACTTCATGAGCTTTGGGAGGGGCAACCTCCACCTCCTCAATGGAGAGTGCTTTTCCTGGTTCCCAGGCCACTGCTGCCTTGCACTTGATCACCTGAGAAATAATATTATTATACACTACCCTTCAAACCTTTAAAAACTGACAGATAAGACTTTTATAATGTTACAAAAGATTTCTATTTCAAATAAATGTGGTTATTTCTATTAATCAAAGAATCCTAAAATGCATTTTTTGTGCACAACAGTGCGCTTTTGAACATTGAAAATCAGCACCAAATCAACACATTAGAAGGATTTCTTATGGATAATGCTGTTGTTTACATTTGTAATATTATTTCAAAATGCTACCGCTTTTACTGTGTTTTTGTCAAATAAATGAAATAAATTGAGCGTTGGTGAGAATTGGGGACTGATTTAATTTGTTACAACAATACATTAATTTCCCGTTAAATCCTTACCTTACCCTCAGTTTCCATGGCAACGACACACTTTTAATACAGTGACTGTGGTCTTTCGTCCGCTACTGACAACGTTGCAGAGATTAAACATTTATGCCATTTTAAATGCTGAAACAAAAGCAGAAATAGTATGATGATTATACAAAAAAAAGGTTATTAATGTCACGAAATGTTTCACTGCCTACTAATTCCAGTAACGTTACTCTCGTAAGCCTAGTGTACTATTAATCACTTACTTCACATTTCAATATTTACCTTTAAAAAAGGACGTTTAATGCAGGTAATGCATAGTATTATTACTCTTAACTCACTCAGTGATTAAGGTTTATCGTGGTAATGCTACAGAGCAGTGTTGTTGGTACTTCTTTTCTGTTTTGCATATTCAGAAACAGAATTTGGGATGCTGGCCAAACGTCCTGTGATTGGCTAACGCCCTCCTTCTGCTCAAAGGCTGGCGGAATCAAAACAAGCTGGAACGCAATCGCCATCTAGTGGAGCTGTTTGGAAACTGCGGTCAATTTCAAACAAAAAACTCACCTCAAAATATTATTATTTATACCTTTTTTTATACCCTCAGTTTAAAAAAAAAAACAAGTCACCATTCACTTTTATGTATGGAAAAAACTCTAATGACAGTAAATGGTGACTGGGGATCCTTTAAAGAAAAAGAAGTACCTCCTCACAACACCCTGATTGGTTAGTAGGGCAGGATAGTGGGGACAATTAATGACACCTGTTTTACAACATTACCATTACACTGCATTCATGCATTGCTACAATAACAAATGCAGCGCTTACTCCCTGAGTAAGGGGCAAAGCAGGACACTGATGGCTTTACTAGCTGTAATTGTGCTTTTTGTTGTAAGATGCTGTAGCACATTGTCAGTTGAAGGTATATTAAATGTTAAGTGTTAACAACAAAGTGAAATATTTTGATCGATCTGTTGTTGACGGACATTATGCTGCTGTGTCACATCTGGGTGTTTCGGCTTGGCAATTTCTGTGCTTAGAAAATAAAAAGTCGCTCTATTGCAGACAGTTATAATGCTTTTTTGAAACATACATGCAATAAGTGTGTGGTCAAACTTCCTTTTTGTTTTATACCTAGAGCCCTTGTCCTCTAATGAAGCCAGTAGTACAGAAACCACTTATGGCTTTGTGGCCTGTGTGATTTCAGTGCTGTTTTATGGAAGTTATTTTGTTCCTGTCAAAACGGTTGATACTGGTGATGGTGAGTTTAACTTGTATGCTTCAAGCCAACATTTGAATGGCCTTGTGCTAAAATCTGTTGTCTTTACAGGAATGTTTTTTCAGTGGATTTGCTGTTCAGCTATCTGGTTTGTTGGACTGGTTACGGACACATTGTTCCGCCCCTCCAGAGCCCATCCTGCTGCTATGCTTGGAGGAGCACTTTGGGCAACTGGTAAATCATATGTGTGAGTGAATGAACCTGTGTTTAAAATATACCATTGTTATATTGTAACAGATTTACCTCTCAGGAAATATAACAGCAGTCCCAGTTGTGAAGTTTATTGGCCTTGGACTTGGAATTTTGCTTTGGGGATCCAGTGCAATGCTAATTGGATGGACAAGCTCAAGGTAAGCCGGACTGATGTTTGACAGAAGGGGCTTAAACTAGGGGATGAGTTGAAATGAGTTGAATCTAGCCCAGGCTAGATGAGTTGGTGAACCAGTCCAGTGACACCAGCAAATACTGATAACATTTGCTTGATGAAACTTAAATCATTGCTAAATATGTAATGTTAAGCAGTTTATGTAAGATGACAGATCACTGATGGATTTTTTTATATAAATATTATTAGTGCTGCTTTTTAACTCAAGCTCAACTCAAGCCTTTTTTAAATTTAGAGTCATACTTTTTCTCGGAAGTATTATGTTGTACTTCTTTAGTGCATGTTTTTATAAATATATTATTTTAAGTTTAGATTGAGGTTCCACTTGTTAAGATTAGTTTAACTACATTTGTTAACACAGACTAACAATGAAAACAGTGGTTCTAAAGTATTTATTAATCTTAATGTAAATTCCGGCATTTAATAATGCATGATTAAAAATGTAAAGTTTTACATGTTAATGTTTATTAATATTGGACCTGAGCTAACATAAACTAACAACAAACAGCTGTATTTTTATTAACTTTAACAGATTTATAATGTAACCAACAGTGAAACGTGAATATAATGGGACCTTGTGAAGTGTTACCCATGTTTTTAATTAAAGGCAGAGGTGAATTTACCTCTTAATTCATTCCTTTCAAGGTTTGGCTGGTTTGGTCTGAATCCAGAGGAAGTATCCAAACCAATACACAATTATTGTGGAGCTGGCCTTTGTCTGCTAAGGTAATGAGAGAGAAGGCAATGTGATATCCTTAAGCATTAGTTGTGTGTATAGTATGTGAAGGCAGACCATTAAAGGGATATTTCTTTGGTAAATGAAGGCTGAAATTTAAAGTTACTTTGTGTCCTCAAAAGGATGGCTAAAACCCATGGCCATGGAATGGAAATGTTGCAGGCACACTGATTTAATATGTGGTTAGACAATATTTCCATCCCGAAAATTGTTCTATTTCATTTAGGAGTTACACCTCACAAAGATCCTTTTGAGATCAAAGAGCTGCTGTCTGTACTCGTCTAAAAGTTTCTCTGAAATTGAAAATGTAATATACTATGTAAGGCAGGATAAATCTCCTCCTAAGACCTGAAGTCACTTTGTATTGGATCCATAATTCCATCTGATTTTATGGGATATGGAATAAAAACATCCTTACCTTTTTATTTATTGTGAGAGAGAACCCTATGGTATGTTTTTTGTGTAACACAATCATGTCTTTGTTTCAGTGCCATCATATTCTTCTTTGTGAAAACTGATGTTCAGAAACGCACATCTGCCGAAACCATGCCTTTGTTGATTGATGATAGGGTAGGTTTGTTAGGGCTTTGTCTCATTAAGGGACATTATGATTGTTTATGCAGAATATTGTTTTGAGTATTATGTCTCGGATACACAAATCTTTGCTGAGATTAAGTGCTACAGTACTTGCATTCATACGTCTGTCCTCAGAGGTTGAATCCAGACAGCACAAGCCCCAGTGATTCATGGGTGGACACAATTTCACCAAAGAGCAAGAGAGTATTGTAAGTATTTGTAGGCCCTCCAAGCTTTGTGTGGTTTTCCTCACATTTCTAGCCCATCAACACGGTACTGGAAAGTCTGAGCTTGATGGCTTCTGTGCTAAAATATTCTTGCACTTGTTTTTTTTTTTTTTTTTTTTTTTTCAATCAATACATTTTTATATTACAGTTTTTAATTAACGTCTGTTGTATTTTCAGCTTTACATTCTAGTATTGTCAAATATCTGGATGATAAAGATCAAATATGGATTTTCATGATATCCTCTTGTTACAGTGGCTGCATCTTGGCCGTATTTTCAGGTGTCCTTTATGGTTCTTCTTTTATGCCTGTTTTCTATATTAAAGTCCATGCCACAACCAATTCTAGTATGTTCACTGGATCCAGTCAGAAGGGTATGTATATATTAGTTACATTTAAAGTGACATGCATTTGTACTACAGCTTAATGATATGATTAATGGGCTTTTTTTTTTTTTTTGGCCATCCATTACAGAAACTGACTACTGCTTTGCCCATTACAGTGGAATTTTCCTCACAAGCACAGTGTATTTTCTTGCTTACTGTGCAGTCATGAAGAACAGGCCTCGGATTTATCCCAGAGCCATCTTACCTGGTAATTAATGTGCTTTCTATTGCATCATCTTTATTTTAATTTAGATGAAAGGACCATGTTGCCTTGTAACATCATGTATATGGGTGTGTATATATATAATATGTGTGTGTATGTGGTTTTATATACACACACATATATACATATGTTTGTTTCATTTTTTTTTTTTTTCGCACTCATGTTAACGGATTCCAGCGTTCACACGGTTTGAGGTCCGTCAGTGCGTTCCAGGTGATCGATAGTTTACGTACCGATAAACGGACTGCAAATGCATTCTGTGTGAAAGCACAATGAGTGTAAGTCCTTGCTGCTTCTGCACCCAGGGCCAGAGCTGGGGTCAGCGGGGCCCCAGTGAAGCTTGTACCAATGGGCCATGTTCGTTCGTTTTTTATTTATTTGTGCTGTTTACACAATGTTTAAGTTTTTTTTTTTTTTTTTTTTTTTTTTTTCTCCAAGTATGTAGGTGTCAAGGTACAGAATCTGAATAATTAAATGTAAAACAGCACTGGATAGTCTTCAATGTAAAAATTAAATGTACAAACAAACCAAAATGTATTCAGACACCTTCAACATTTCTCACATTATTACAGTTTATTTGCTATCGCTTCTAAAATGGTTCTAAGATATGACAAGAACTTAAAGTTTGTCAGAAATTTGTCTTGATAATGTCATAACTTGATATGTAATTGATTACAATCAACCAAAACTACAGACCGTGACAATGTTATTATGACAATATTTACAGTACCATCAATACTTTGTTGAACAATTTCCAAGCAATGCTTAATTTTGTTCAGACTGTGGTGTGAAAAGTTTGCATTAGCAATTCAGAAAAAAAAAAAAAAAAACACATAAGCAATACATGGTGCTTTTTAAGGTGCTGAACAATTAACAATTTCACTAGTAGTTCACTGTATGAAGATTCTTTGGGTATAATATGTCAGTTCACTTAATTTTGCTATACTCATTTACATAAATGTATTATAGTGTCCTGTACCTACTAGTCAAATATATAAAAAAATATATCTGGTGTCTCAATAATTTTTGGTTTGACTGTGCATTAATTCTTGTTAAAACTACAAAGTAATTCAGTCAAGAGCAGTGAGTGATTTTCTTTAATTTTCTTGGATTAACATTACAGCAGCTAGTAGCTAAATTAAGCGCGGTCACTTTAAGAGACGATGAATGCGTCCAGTATAATAAACATCCCCTTTTTTCCTCAACCGTTTACTTTCACTTAAGACATACCTGACAGTTTTTTTTCGAGCATACTTTGTAAGGCGGGTATTTTGACATTTTGTATGTATTTGTCGGCACAAGAGCAAAAAGAAGCAGATTCGGTGTTCAAGTGTTTTGAGATGCCTTTCTCTGCGTGAGCCCTGAACAACAGAACACCACGCTGCTGAATTGGGCTCTTTCACATCTTTTTGTTTGTTCAAACTGCGATTTGTATTTGTTCGTTCAGGTGCAGGAAGGACTTCGCAGAATACGCAAGGAGAACTTCGCAGAATAGAGCTCTGTCCGTGTCGCTGTCCGTGATACGCGTCTCTCTCTCTCTGCATGCACACCGTGTTAGCACGTCACGTTTGATGTGGTAATTTCACAGTAGGTTTAAAGAGTCATTCTCGCCCATAGATATGGTTTTCGCCCCCTACAGATTCAGCTAGGTATATATCCAAGCTAAAATATCAAGGTTTCATAGCTCGCCTAGTATAGACCCAGCTCTCAAACCAACTTTGAGAATAGATTAACGGCGATATATTTTTTTTTTATTGCCCGATAAGAGTCTCCCGTTAACGGCCCACCACACACATATATATATATATATATATATATATATATATATATATATATATATATATATATATATATATATTATATATATATATATATATATATATATATATATATATATATATATATATATATATATATATATATATATATTTTTTTTTTTTTTTTTTTTACATGTACAGTGTAGATTCAGGCTCTGAACACAATACATTTGTGATACAAATTATTCCTCCAGAGATTCTGTCACCTTTCTGCTGAATTGAGTTCCTGTGTTCAAGTAAGATCTTCCGTGCAGGTTTTTTGTGTGGCCTCATGTGGGGATTAGCCACATATTCCTGGCTTATGGCAAATTACTACCTTAGTGCAGTGATCACATTCCCTATAGTTAATGCTGTAAGTATCATGAAAAAAAAAAAAAATCTTCCACATCCTCATTCACCTTTAATGATAATGTGTTCTACTTTGCTTTCAGGGTTATGGCTTAGTCGCTGCTCTGTGGGGAAGTGTGGTATTTAAAGAGGTCAAAGTAGGTAACATAAAGCTATTTGTATTCATTCAGTGTTTCAGATGGCATTTTTCAACTGAATTTAAAAGGATACTCCACCCTAAAATAAAATGTAATTAATCACTTACCCCCATGTCGTTCAAACCTGCAAAGCTTTGTTGGTCTTGGGAACACAATTTAAGATATTTTGGATGAAAATGAAAACCTATTGGCTTGAGGCTGTCCCATAGACTGCCTTAAAATGACTAAAATCTTTATTTTTGTTTTCTTTGCTTACAAAAAAATCTTCCTGTTGCTTCATGTAACCCAGATTGCATGTCTGATGGCAGATGGAGTATTCTGATGACGACTTTCATACCTTTTTATGGATCTTGACACTGTTATTTACTTGGCAGCCTACAGGACAGTCTCAAGCCTCCAGGTTTTCATCCAAAATATCTTAAATTGTGTTCTGAAGACGAACAAAGCTTTTACAGGTTTGGGACGACATGGGCGTGATTGATTAATGACAATTTTCATTTTGGGGTGGAGTAACCCTGTAAGTTTTTATGTTGATTTAACTTCCGAGAACACAATGTATTGAAACAGCTAAGTCGTGGCCTAATGGTTAGAGGGTTGGACTCCCAATCGAAGGGTTGTGGGTTCTAGTCTCGGGCCGGATGGAATTGTGGGTGGGGGGAGTGCATGAACAGCTCTCTCTCCACCTTCAATACCACAACTTGGGTGCCCTTGAGCAAGGCATCGAACCCCCAACTGCTCCCCGGGCGCCGCAGCATAAATGGCTGCCCACTGCTCCGGGTGTGTGCTCACAGTGTGTGTGTGTGTGTGTGTGTGTTCACTGCTCTGTGTGTGTGCATTTCGGATGGGTTAAATGCAGAGCACAAATTCTGAGTATGGGTCACCATACTTGGCTGAATGTCACTTCACTTTTTACATTAAGTCATTTAGCAGACACTTTTATCTGAAGCAACTTACAAATGAGGACAATGGAAGCAATCAAAATCAACAAAACAGCAATCATATGCAAGTGCTATAATAAAAAGACAGAACAGAAAAAGAGTAAAGCAAGCTAGTGAGTTTTTTTCTTTTAATTTTATAATAAAAAAACTAATAGACAGAATACAAAAATATTAGAAAATCTAGTGTTTGTTTTTTAAAGAAAAGCAATTAGTAAATGAATTGAGTGCAAGTCTAAAAGGGAAAAGTTTTATAATAGAGAGTGCTAGAGTTAGAGGGTCAAATAAAGATGGAAGATATGTGTTTTTAGTGTTTTAAGGACACAGCTGCTTGATTGAGACACTGTAGGCAGGTCATTCCACCAGGAGGGAACATTTAATTTAAAGTCTGTGAAAGTGATTTTTTTTTTTTTGCCTCTTTGGAATGGCACAATAAAGCAACTTTTTTTTATTCTTCTTCTTTCTTTTTTTTTAATATATATATATATATATATATATATATATATATATATATATATATATATATATATATATATATATATATATATATATATATATATTGATTCATTACTCGTAATAAAGAAATTAAGTAGAGTCAACTTCTTCTCTTTAGGCTGGTCTAACAAACTGATTTTATTTCCACAGGGACTTGGGAACTTGCTGCTGTTTGCTTTGGCTACTTGTGTTGTTCTGGCTGGCTCCCTGCTAACAGCCTATTCAAAGATTTGAGTCTGTACGTTATGTTACCACAAGATGGCAATGATGGATCAAGTTTTAAGCCAAACTTGCATAATGTCGGTTGCTTGGAAGCCCTTGGTGTGAATTGCACGTTTCTGCTTTAGCATTTTAATTGCTATTAAAATTAATCCAAGGTGTTGTGTAAGTTCACATATTTGAATTAAACCGTTCCCCCTTTCTGGCTACAGGCTATGTATCTAGCTTTGTGTTTATTTGTTGTATTTTTTTTTTCAACTGAGTCTTAAGTTTTCATCGGAGTCCAAGAATTATTATTATTTTTTATTTTTGACCAATTAATTTTAATGACTTATCTCGCCAATATGACCTTCAGAAGACAGACTGAAAAAGCTTGGACAAGCTCTTATAAAAATGTGTGTATATAATCTAGAGTCCAATCTAAAGTTCTACAGTTTAAAACAATTAATTCCTGATGTGAGCAATCAAAAACAACAAAAAGAGCAATGATATATACATACACACACACACACACACACACACACACTCATATATATATATATATATATATGAAAATGTGTCTAGTGTTCTTTATAATGAGAGCGTTCTAGACTCTTGCGCTTGCAGATGTGGCGTAAGGACAAGCGACATTGTTAGTATATGGGACTGTTATCTCAGCTGATCCGGCATCGGGGCAGTTGTCTCATTCATGCTGGAGCGGTTGCGCTGAGTGGACCATCTGGAGCTCCTGTCTACTATCAATATGTAAACGAAACGAACGCTATTCCAAAAGAAAATCGATTTAATCATGCGCAGACACTCGTACCAATGGATACGCATTCGACTCGTCCTGGAAATGTCTGCGTCGCTTTGATTTGTTTGCCAGTATCGTTTTGAAAGTCTGCAACTTTTGGAAATATCCTGCCCTTCGGAAGTATCTGATTATACCTGTAGTGTGTTTTGTTTATTTGTTTTTCACCGTTCATGTTAGTCGCACGTCGTCTACTCGCCAGGACAAACGTCCTGATCTGTGGACTGGAAATAGCGTTTATTCCCAGAGTAAAAGTGCACAGGACCCCGCTGATGTGGAGGTGAATGAGTCTGTGAGCCCGACCAGGTCTAATGTGGTGTATATAACACTCAAATCTAAGCGGCACAAACCGGCCATCATCAGGGGAACAGTGCGACCCAAACTCCGGAGAAAGAAAGTTAAAGTGAGACCGCAGGGTGGCACACAGGGCAAGGCGAACCACGCGGGGCACGATACAAACACCCTTAACAAACGACTGGGATATTCTGAGCTTGATGCCAGTGACACTGGTTATTCAACCATAAGGATATACAGTGAAAAAGCTCCTCCGTGGTTCAGCAATGATGACATTACTGCCATGCGCTTTCTGGCCGATTGTAAAATTACGCAGATTGATGAAGTGGCACCTCCGGGCTTCTCTTCTTTCATTTTATTTAAAAGTGCGACAAATGGCACGGACGAAGTTGCTGAGTGTCGAAAATGTTGCGGTATTGTCAAGCGACCCTTGGACATGAGTGAGGTGTTCGCCTTTCATCTGGACAGGATCTTGGGACTGAACAGAACTTTGCCAGCTGTCAGCAGACGATTCCACTCTCTTGGAGGTAGTGTTCACTGTATAAAAACTTTTTTTTTTTTTTCCAAAGTTGTGAATAAACCAAAGATTACTAGAGAACGCATTACAAGAGAATAAAGGTTCGGTTTCATAGAACCAAAAAAAAAAAAAAACATTACTGGTGGGCATCTTGAGACAAAACAAAGGCACCGATATGATTTAAGATCAGTCAGTGCAAGTTTCTTTCATTTAAAAAGCTCAGACTTGCGTTTTATTTTAAAAAATATCAAACCAAGTGGTAATTTTCTTTTTTCTTTTTTTATCATATTTTGATTTAAAGTCATTGCAAAATATCTAAAAAAGTTAAGTCACTTCTGAGAAAAGTCTGAGGAAAGCTTTATTAATTTATCATAAAGTGCAATGAAATCTGTGTGGATTTTATAGACTTGGGTTTCTGTAATTAGGAGCCTTTTCAGTGTAACCAAAAGCTGTCATGAGCTACTGAAAAAGCAAGTATGACTGCTGATGACTAATGAATGTATATACAGTATATTAATCTTGTTTCAGATGGTCAGCCTTGTCCAGTGGTTTTGTGGGACCCTTCTTTAAGCCCAGTAGTAGATCAACCTTCTGAAAAGTTGAACTGGGGCTCATATCAAACCTCCCTCAAACACAAGTGCTGGCATCGGGGTGTCATCCCTAAACCAGAGTGGAGCTGCACCAGCATCCACCATCACGAATGGAGCAAGCTGGTAGTCTTTGATTTCCTCCTGCAGGTACTCCACTTTTATCAGTGTCTTTCTGTGTTGCAATTTTGGTGACAAGCAACATTTGTTCAGAAAACCAACTGAAGCATTTTATTTGACCTTAAATCCATAAAGCAAAAAGACTGTTTCTTCTCAGATTTATGAACGCCTAGATAAAAACTGCTGTGGATTCAAGCCTCGCCCAGAGGACACCTGTGTTGAGCTTGGTCACCATGAAGAATGCAGAGACAAGGACAGCATAGAGCTGAGACACATAGTCCACCGTAAACATGACCCACACCACCTGGTTTTCTTCAACAACAAGGGCTACTTTGACCGAGACGAGGGAAATCTGAACTTCAGGCTACTAGAGGGAATCAAAGAGTGAGTAAGAGTTAGAGATCGAATATGACCACTTGATTTTTAATTTGTATATCATAATAACATTTGTAAGTGTCAAAAATCACAAAGGTTTTGCAGAGATACTGTGCAAATGATCTTTTTTTTTTTTTTTTTAAACCGATCATTCACACATACCCTTATTCAATTTCAATTAAAATGCCTTGCAGACTATTTAATTTCAAACTTATATCCCCAAAGAAATTAATCCTTACAGTTTGTTTGATTAAATTACAAGCTGCCACAGGTCATCAGGTTTAAATAGACATTATTATGGTTTTAAATAAAATATAATTTGGGGCGTCTTCTGTTCTTGTCCTTACCGGACAATCTGAGGTGGTTTGTAATTGCTGTAACTAAGACTGCAACTGAATTCATTTCGGTGAGGCCACAAGTTTGGGCTTTCAGTAAGCCAACACCTCCACAACAGCACTGAAGACGTAAGCAAATACATACGCCAACAATCTGACACGTGCTGTCTGAGCTAAGGGATTCTGCTGGCAATGCTGCTAATGTGATATCTCTGGGAACGCAAGCTCACTTGTGCAGTAACATAAATCAAAAGAAATGATGGGCCATTGCTGTGTTTGAGTATCACTGCTTGCACGTTATCTGCATTACAGCGGGGTATTGCATAATAGGGTAGTTAGCAAAACAGTTTAGTTTGAGGAGATTCTGAAAATGGTATAATGATTTTTGATTTGTGTATTATTAAAATTATTTGTTTGTTTTAATAATTTAGGAGTGCATTACCATATTCCTTTAATATATTTTCCCTTTCAGACTACCAGATCAGTCTGTGTCAGTGTTGAGGTCTCAGCGTCTCAGGGAAAAGCTCCTGCAATCGCTGTTTCTCGACCAGCAGTACTGGGACAGTCAGGGGGGCCGTCAAGGCATTGAAAAACTCATTGACGTGATTGAGAGAAGAGCCAAAGTCCTGCTCACGTACATTAATGCTCATGGGATTAAAGTAGTACCTATGAACTCTTGACAGATGGAGCTTCAGCTTTCAATGTGTAAGACAAACCACCAACCTTTTGGTTTCCAATGAGCGTTGATGTTTCCGACAGATTAGTATGCCAATGAAGACCTGCTGAATTTAAGCTCTTTTAGTCAAAATTTTATGCACTACAGAAATCAAGAGCACTTTGTGTTGTTTTAAGTGCTCCTCACATTTAAGAGGAGAAGAAATTATAGTTACAGGGCTAAGTTTTGGCACCACTGACATTCCACAAGTTAAAGGCACTGTAAGTGATATGATGTTTCGTGAACTTCTACCAGCCGTAGTTTCTGAGTTCAACTGCCACTTCTGTCCAAAATCCCGCCCACTAATGACATGTCAGCAAACCTGATGTAAGCAATCTGAATGCTCAAATGGAGACTTTTGGTTAGCTGCACATCGATGTCCCACAGCCAGTCTGTTTTGGTGCAAGGTTGTCACAGAGAACAGTGCAATTTCTCACTACACCTGTTTTAGTAATGACAAGAGTGAGTGCTATTCCATTAACAATGCCAAAGCACTTTTACTTTCAATTTTATTATCAATGCATGTTTCACTCAATATGTAGTTTCAGTCAGTTATTCATATCAATCTGCAATACAGTTTTATAAGAACATTTCTGCTATAATCTGCAATTGTTTTTCTGCTGTGATGATGTGGTTCATGATGAATGGTCCAGCATCATTGTTAAATCTATTAATGTTGCACTTATTGTTCACTGTGAAGATGATATGAATCTTCTTTCATATAAATGACAGTTTTCATTGTGCTATCTGAAGGGTTTATTTTTGTACTGTTGTTTTGCGTTTGTAAAAAGTATACATACCTAAAATTAAAGGGTTACATAGCAGTTCATCGCAAAATCATTTCAATATTACATTCATTTTTAGCACCACTGTTTGTAAATTTTGAGAAAATCTTATGACCTTTGAAATGGTTTGACAAGTACTTTATACCATGGTCTGTCCGAACACTCGATTTTGATTGGCTGGCAGGAATGAATTAAAACTGCACAGGTAATTCCAAGTCAGTTTAATCACCATTGTAGATTAATTGACTTGGCTTTATGTGGTACTTGGCCTCCACTTCATGCATTAAAATTATCTATCTATCTATCTATCTATCTATCTATCTATCTATATATCTATCTATCTTGTTAGCAACAAGAAAAACAACATGCAAATCATGCTAGAAACATGCTAACAAAATGCTAAATCATGCTAAATGCATGTTTATGTGTAAAAAGATGCTAGCAACACGGTAATCATGCTATAAACATCCTAATAACATTAGCAACATGCTAATCATGTTAGCAATGTGATAGCAAAGTACTTAATCATGCTAACAACATGTTAATTATGTTAACAGGATGTTATCAATATCAATATTAAGTCATGTTAGGTACTTGTTAATCATGTTAGCAACATCCCAACAACATGCCAAATCATGCTAAATAACTAGTTATTTCATGAAACTCTAGATATAGCAGGCTGATGGGTCTAAATGGTGCTATTCACAGCATTAAATGACTTGGCACAAGCTGATTGGTTGGTTAGCTGGTTAGCATCTACTAGATCATTTTACAGCATATTTTCAGAGTTCCTCTGAAACACTCCACCTTTCCCAATGCTCCGCCTGTATAGATCTACCACAGGTTATTTTGTGCAGTATCAAACACTGCACAAAATGCAGCAGCACTAATCTATAACAACAGTAATAATCAACAGCAGCAGTAATCCTCCTGCAGCTGCGTAGCAGATTCATTCTGCCAAGAACAAATACAGTACATCAACAATGTCTTATCTATTACCATCCATCTTCTGAGTTGTACAGCATGTTAACAGTTTTGAATCATGCTTGAATCATGCTGACAGACTTTGTCTTCAAACATTCACACTTGAAATATTAAAATTACTTCAAGATTTTAAAACATCTTAATTTTTTTTGGCCTGGCTTTTTCAAGCCAACTTAAAAGTTTGCCATCAAATTTTACTCATCACATTAAAAGTATTTTGTTCTGTTTTCGCTGTAACCCCTGAACAGCTATTATGTTCATTTTTATGCTGGGAATCTTTCAGTTTGAGTGCAGCTGAGTTCAGCTGTCTTCATTCTTTGCTGTTCCCTTTCTCATTTGCGTTCCAGTTCAGTTCAGCCAGTCAGTTCTCAGAGCCTACTGTGACCCCTTTTAAAAATGTACAGACACATACAGTATACTTACCCACAGACATAAGCTCAAGGGTTCTTTTATTTGTGTGAAAATAATTAATGTTTGGCAGCGCTAACCAGAATGCATTTCAGATGTTCTGCTCTGCACAGTAAACTTGCTGTGTCTTGCCACACACTTTGCCAGACAAAACCAGCTAGGTCATTTGGAATGTCAAATCACTTCTGCTCATCTAGATGATATGCAAACACTTGTGAAACAATCAAGTGGCAATGTTCGAAAACCCTACTGAAACCTTGCATCTTGCAGATGTTTTCTCATTAGAATGTTCTATAGAAGTAGTAGTACAGATTTTTTTTTTCCCACTGTAAATTCACAAGGAAGAGCTGTTTGCATCATATCAAATGCAACGTACCATAATTGGAATGTAAAGATTCATCTTTTGAGAGCTGATTTTACGTATGACCTCATTTTATTTCAATGTTTGAAGGGCAGTGAAATTCCTTTCAGTTGACACAACAATTTCAATCAAATCACTTCCTGTCTGTTTCTTCAGTCGAGTTTAAGAACAGTAACACAACAGTGCTCGCCACCCTGTGTATGTCATTGAGGGACCATTTCCACTTTTTCTTTCCCTCATTTCATATCCTAACAAGGAAGCTTTTATACCAGTTGCTCTGATCACTTATTTTGCTAAGATATTACCACCATTTTCCTCCATAGCTTGTGACCTTAACCAGACTTCTAAAAGACAGCTGAACATTAATTTAGAAGACTTTCCGTGTTGTTTCTTTACTTCTTGGAACTATAATACCCAGAACAATTGCTTTTAATTGCATTACTTGTCATTCGTATCAACTCACAACTGTTTTCATACCAATGTTTCACATTTTTGTATCCTAAAATCCTCCTTTCATTTGCCTGCACCAGATGACCTGCTCCATTTCTCAAGCATGTGAAACTATGGAAAGGAATTTTACACAGCTGCTAGCTGTCTGACTTTTTTCGTTCCTCCTTTTCATTGTTGCTATGACAACATCGACCCCAGCAACATCCCACCTGGTTGGCAGACAGATGTACAGTAAGAGTTTGACGAGCAGAAAGCATCAGATAGAATGCAAGCAACGAAGAGAGCTCATACCTCTGCACAAAAACAAGCAGCTCTAGACATAACATGGGCACATTAGCCCCCCTCAGTTTCCCATCTGGAATATGAGTCTTGCTTAACATTAACATGGTTTATGTGTAGCCAAAAATTAAATGAATAAAACAGATGGGCAAAAAAAAGGAGATTAAATCAAATATCAGGGCATGTTATGGCCTGAAAATGCTTTTTTTGAGATGAGATAAAGGAGGTTTTCAATTGTGCCACTGTTGATGTTTGCTGAGATGCATGTTGGTCATGGGTTTTTAGTTTGGAAAGATGCTATCTGCGTGTTAAAACAGCACAACACGCCTGAGGCAGATAGCCAGGTTTCCTTCAGTTGTTCCATTCAGTTTGTCAAAAATAATCTCTCTTTGGGGACTGTGTGCAGCTGTCAGATCTAACAGTAGGATGCAAGCCATTTAACTCTTCCCTGACCACAGAAACTCTTATGAAAGTCAATTTGGGTCAAAGTAAACACATTGATTTGATCTTAGAAGAACAGTTCACTCCAAATTAAAATAAGGTCATAATTTGTTTAAATTCATGGAACACAAAAAGAGAGCTTCATGCAGCTCTTCTTCATGAAACAGCAGTTCATGGTAAACATGTACAGCATGCTAAGCTCCAAACAGACAGAAAATGATAAATAATAATTTACAGCAAATGTTCTCCTTTGCCACAGCTGTCAAATCAAATAGTGCTTGCAAGTTAATAAGGTTGAACACAAATTGTTACCACACATCTTGAGACTAAATAGTATTGATGTTACACACCTGGCACCATACATCCGTAAAAATAAGCATTCTTTATTGGCATGTACTGTATGGCCCATGAAGAAGTTTTTTAAGGGATAGTTTACCCAAAAATCGTTCATGTTGTTTCAAACTCGTAAAACCTTTGTTCATCTTTGGAACGCAAATTAAGATATTTCTGATTAAGTCCGAGTGCACTCTGACCCTCCATAGACAACAAGGTTACTACCATGATCAAAGCACAAAAACGTAAACAGCATAGACAACAAACAAAACAACTTTATTCAACCATTCTTCCCCTCTGCATCTAGTGCCATTATGTACATTAAAGTACCGTGATGCATGCGTGTGGTGCTCCTGACAGAGCATGCACTGCGCCTTGTGGTACATTGTGGTACTCTCCATAATGAAGGAACATGATAACTCCTGGGAGAAGAATTGAGTGGAGTTATTTCTTTTTTTTTATTTAGTTTTTTGGAGCACAAAACGTATTCTCAAAGTGATATAAAATTATGGTTTGACCACTGATGTCACAAGGACCATTTTAACAATGCACTTACATTTCTGTGCCTTGACCATGGTAGTAACCTTGCTCTCTATAGAGGGTCAGAGAGCTCTCAGATTTCATTAAAAATATCTTAATTTATCTTATGAGTTTGGAACGACATGAAGGATGAGTAATTAATGACAGAATTTTCATTTAGCATCCACAAAACCTCTCCATTGCAAATACATATATATATATATATATATATATATATATATATATATATATATATATATATATATATATATATATATATATATATATGGAAAAAAGTTATTTTGATGATTGAAATGATCTTTACAGTAAGAAAAGTGGTTATTTTAAGAACATTTCTCAGAAAGGCTCTTTTGGAAACTCAAGATGGTTCTTCACTGGAATCACTATGAAAAGTCCCTTTTGGAACACTTGCTTTTAAGATTGCATTTGATTAGAAATTTCTGACTTTTAATCACACACATTAAGACTTGGAATATATGAAGCATGTGATTGTATGGACTTGTTTTTTTTTCACAGCTTCTCAGTTGTAACCACTTTGAACTAACTTTATTTAAAAAAACAAAACAATTGTGTTCCACAGAGAGACTATATATATATATATATATATATATGGGGTGAACTATCCCTTTAAGGTTACTCTTTCGCTCTTAAATTCTTAGCCACACTACCATAGCTCCTATTGTCTGCCTGACAGGAATGCACATAGAACAAAGAGTAAAATAAGCTATGCGTGTGAGATTATGATGTGTGCATGTCTTTGTGCATGAGAGTGTGTTTGTGTGTGTGTGTGTGTGTTAGAGAGCGAACAGTCACTGGCATGCCTCATTAAAGCTGTCTCTGTCCCCATGTGCTTGGGGTTAACCCCACATGAGAACTAGATTAGGGGACCCGGCACATGGCACTTATTCACATGTCCAGTCGGCCAGAGAATCGGCCTCACATCGGCATCTGAATCATCTGAGCTGCTGTTAGACTTATACACAGTTAGGAGGAGCCCATATGTCATTTCACTAAATATAGGCGTGACACAAAAGTTAACTTTAGAAGCCATTACAGCTCAAAATAAGTCTTCAGCAGTGAAACTAGGTTTTTTTAAACATCACCAAACTTACTTTTTTCCCTTTTCCAAATGTTTCAAGTCTTTGAAGTTCAACAAAAGTGCCCAATTGTAAATGTTTTTGGAGATTTTCAACTCTTATACTTGGACATAAAACAATGACTAGTGCTACTGTAGCAGTCATGTAATAATAACTATGTTGAGTTTTACCACATGTCTGTATTCAAAGATGAAGATATTTATTCAAACGTTAATGTTCAAGCTCTACTATTTCATAGTTGTGAACTGAGTGCTGTAAATGTACATAACCTTATTTACTGTTATGTCAGTTGATTTATGAGTTGAAGTACTAGCTCATAAAGGAGAGGATGGGTCATGTTTGGAGGATGTCTATTTGGGAGCTGTAGCCTATGATACAGTACCTCAAATGGGACAAAAATGGTGTGTAAATCAAGACTTGAGACAGCTGCTGGACATTTTGACAAATATAAAATGCTATTGGAAGTCTAGAAGTAACCTAGAGTGCATGGATATGACCGATTCATTAAAAAAATTATGAGCAACATATCTTAACTTTTTCAAACGTAATACAATTTCTGTGCTTAAAACTGAGAACACAACTGATGAAAGTTAAAGAGAATAGTTAAGTGCTGAAAAGTACATTACAAACTAAGCAGCACCCCCTTTTTCAGCATTATTGGAAAACCTTCTGGGAACTGACTTGAACAGGAAGACAAACAGGAATGGGTAGCTCAGAGCAGACGGCTAGCTAATGTGGCAGGATGGACAAGAGACAGGGAGGCAAAACCTCATTCCTGCTGCTCAACGTCATCCGAGGGCAAGAGGAACTGGAGCAGCAGTCCTCAGTTTATTCATTCTAGCTTAGCCTTTCACTCTCTTCCGCTGTAGTTCGCATGCCAGGAAAAGCTAAATCTCCCTGTTAGCAACTCTAGACATAGAATTTAAAAAGAGTAACATCTAGATTCTAAATTAAACAATACCCCCTAATTTTGGGGGGAGAAATCATCTTAAGAAATAGTATGAATGTTTTACTATATATATATATTCTCTTATATGCAACATTGGTGCATCCAGCTTATTTTACATTTCTGAGTGGCTGTCTGATTTATCTGTGTCTATGAATGTCTGCCCTAATAAAGGCTACACCCTGTAGTGGCTTTGAAGCAAAGGGGTTAAAAATATGTGGTCAGTCAAGAGAAACGGGCATAGCATTACAGTGTAGCAGACATTAACTCATTTTAAACATTAAATATATACTAGAACACACTCAGTAAAATTATATATGTGAGTGGTACTGCAATTCAAAATCAAAATTTTACTTTAGATCAGACATCCAAAATGAAACTCTACTGCCACCTGCTGTTCAAGAGAGGATTATATTTGTGTCCTTTGCATGGTTTTATTGTACATGCGTATCTGTCTGTCTTTTACCAATGTTCTCTCACTCTTTTGTACTCTCTCCTACCAAAATATCTGAATGAGCTACTGAAATGATGCCATCATCACTATGTGTAGATCATCTTAGTGAGGAGGAATTTGCACAAGCCAGTTCCCATGGCAACCGCTTTACTATGGGATGTTGAGAGCTCTGTGCGGATACTCTTTACAGCTCATGTACTCTCTGACACTGTGATGCTAGCAGCTCTTTCCAATAAATCAGCATCAGCTGGCCACCAAAGCAGATATCTAGCAGGCACAAGAAACACCTTCCCGAGGACAGAAAATTAAACATAAACTAATCTACAGACTGGAAATCACTTACCAGCTGCTCAAACAAAGTGACTGACTGTGCAAACACTGCTTGTCTGAGCCTCATAACTGAAAATCAATGCTCCGGTTCATATTTCACTCACTTTTTCTTGCATTTCATTGTTTGACATATGATTTGAAGGCCGCTCCACTTGGAGAGCAGATTTGTGAGCTTGAACCTCAGTTGGCTCTACTCTCCTCTGATAGTGACAAAGTGACAATTGCTAAAAAGGCTTGCTGAGAACAGTGGACCTTTAGAGCCAAACTCCATGTGTCCTTGTGAGAGAGTTTTTATCTGGGGAAATAAAGAAATATCACACAGCTTAGAGGAGCTGTGACTGAGCGTCTCTTTGGGCTATCACCCTAAAGCACTGGCTGTAAAAATGTAGGGTTTTATCATTATCTGTAAAATTCTAGACAGCAGATTATAAATGTTATGATGATTGATTGCATGAAAGTCAGGCGATTGGATAAAACAAAAGGAAGGAACTCTGTCTGTACAAACATGTTTGCTTAAATTGAATAGCTAATGGTCTTCAGTTGCTTATACCTGTTGTCATAAGAGAACACAAACAACATTTCGGGATAAAAAAAAAAGATTTGATGATATAATATAAGATGTCCCAAGGTACTCTCTGCCATGACTAGCAAGCACAATACAAGCCAAACTCATTTATCAGTATTTATTGTATTAATAGAGGGTAGATAGTCTATTTGTAGACCCTAGGAACTCTTTACATGGGGGATGTAAACATGCTGAGGATGTGTCAGACCCACGCTATGTGTTTAAAATAAAGACTATAAAAATTAATCAGGTATCTGCAATGACTAATAAGGTAGGCCTATGACAAACAAGGCTGCAAGACAGGAAAAATACTCTACAGTTCTTTGAAATTTGTTCTAATTTCAAAAACTCTTATTTAAGATGAGTCAGAGATAACTGACGTGCACTTAATTATGTTACCTTGCTCCTTCTTCGGAGAAATAGGACCTTTTAACCAGTGTGGATGTGCTAAATGAGTCACCCTGCCGACAGATGCAAGAACATTCTGTTCTACAGAAAAGTCAACTTTTGATTTGAATCACTCGTCACATGAATTAGCCTCTACAGTCACAGCCTATCAGTGAAAAGATGATTGTTTAGTTGCTTCTGCTCTCTCAAAACCATGGCAAGACTGTCTGGACATGAGGTTTCTTGAAACATTTTTTTCCTTGAATACTTTCAATATCTTTTGCAGTTATATAAGTATGTATAAATAACAGGCTGAATCCGAATTTCTTATTGACTCATAATGTTCTTCTCTGCTGTTGTTTTCAAATAACTTTCGAATTGACATTGTTAAATGCCACGTGACAGGTGAGAGTCAGTGGTATTTGGAGGCAAACTACAGCAGCACCATTTTTTTTAATACAATGCGAATGGCAACAGTGAAGGGAATGAAGGGAACAATGACTTAAATGTCTGTTTTTACACAAACTATTATGTGTTTGGAGTCGAATTTGATCATTGCTCACCTGGTATAGATTTTGTTCAAGTTTTTCCTGTCTCTAAATGAGGCAGAGGTGGTACCATCCTGATCATGTGCACACACCATGGCATTTGGGTGTTCTAATAATTAGATACTTAAAGAAAATTACCATTGTCAAGTTAAAATATATTCTACAAAAATTTAACATTAAATTAATTAAACACAGCATAGCACCTAAATGATGCCAGTGCAATTTAATATAGAAAATAATGTCATTAAACATTGCATTAAAGCAATTTTTCAACTACACAGGTTACAACCAGAGGCACAACATTTTAGTTTTTCATTATTACAGATTTCTTCATCCACTATTTATAGTCCAATGCTTCCTGGCCCACATTGCTTCAGGTAGTGGTGACTGCAGAGCCAAATGACATTTATTATAAACAGTCTTTCTAGAGAGCAAAACGAAACATTTTCAAGCTTACAAGAATTCCTTTGACAGTATACATCATGAAATATAATCACTGCAGGGTAACATGCATTACAGCTAAGCATTTAGGAGATTACTAATACACTCAAAACTCAATTTAAACCACCACCGACTTTTTGTAATAAATAATATCAGGCTAATCACTCATACAGCTTAGCATTACTCATTTAAACACCCTTTATTGCTATGAAAAAGGCCAAAATCTCATGAAAACGCATACAAATCTTATACTATCAAAATCATATGCTTATTATCTGAAAGGTTCATTGTAGTAAAAGTGTAGTATATATATATATATATATATATATATATATATATATATATATATATATATATATATATATATATATATATATATATATTTTTTTTTTTTTACATTGATTAGATACCATTTTTATATACATTTTAAATACCGTTACACTATGGTTATTGGTTAGTGTAGCAAAACCATGGTTTAACTATGGTAACTATGTTTTTTTTTTTTTGGTTAAATTTGTAGTAAAACCATTGTTAATATTTGTGATGGCAGACAGAGCTGGAAGCTCATAAGATCACATACAGTAATTCAGTTAAAAATGAATAGAAACTAGAGAATGTTAAAGGAACTCTCCACTTTTTTTGAAAATAGTATCATTCATCCTAGCTACATCGGCCTAGAAAATCGCAACTTTTCATTTTCGGTCAGTCTTAGTACAAAGTGTAACTACAGAAGAGTCAAGTTTTAAATATAATATAAAAAAAATATAGAAACTCTTTGGTCATTTTTGAACTAGATGCTAATGGTCTAATCAGATTCAATGATCTATGCTAAGCTAAGCTAAAAATGCTACCGCCAGACCTGGATATCGGCTGAATGGATTCGAAAGCAGTAAAACTCAAGTGTTTATCCCCAGGGGTGTCGGAAAATGAGCCTATTTTCAAAAAAAGTTGAGTGTTCTTTTAAGTAAATGTGTAAAGATTTCAATATTTCTCCAAATGAATGCACTTAAGTCCTGACAGCCGCTGTTCAGTGAGGCTTGCAAGTGACTGCCTACCTGAGTTTTGTCAACAAAATGAAGTGACCGCCTCTATGCAGGAAAAAGCTGCCAGAAGACATTCTGTCAGAGATAGCCTGCTGGTTTTGAATGACATGGTGGTGAGAGTGTGACAAATTATTGTAATGTCTATATTAGCTTATTATATTTCTTTGTTTAGAACGACAGCTTGAGGTTTGGTTATCAAGGCCTTGTACTGTCACGTTACAGTCTTTTAGATAACCATTGGGGGGCAGTGCTTCTCTTCAGTTAAACAAAGCACTTGCTAAATGTTGTAATTCACAATTGCAAGAATGTGACTGTTCCTTTTATTAGAGAAAGTCATTTTGTCAGAAAGAGTGCATGCTTCTTGGCCATAACATTAAGAGCTCTGGGATACATCAAATTTTCATTGCCTAGCTGTGGCGTAATGTGATTGGCCACTGTTGCATGCTGTGAACCAAGTGAGTGTTGTTTAAAGCCTGTTATGTTTTTAATGTTTACCCAGAGAAATGTTTTGTGAATGATGTGAAAGTTGCTGGTACAGATGCCATGTAATTGTAGAAGGAAAAAATCGAAGGATGGAGCAGCAGAGAATACATGATTTCAGATTCATGTTTGGACACAAATGTTTAAATTTGTCCCAATTAATTTTACTCTTCGAAGTGGCTTCAGTCTTTGCTGGTATAATCGCCAATTTCCCCTAATTCATGGAGATCAATAAATGTATGTGAATGGCCCAAATCATAAAATGTATATCATATTAGATGCTTATGGGCTCAGGCAGTTCAGTCTAATTTCCACAAAGCCTAAATAACACATTCACCTCCAAAACCTCCACAAAAACTTATGCATACACATGAATATAGCAGAATGTGACAGAGATATGTGTGTGTGTGTGTGTGTGTGTGTGTGTGTGTGTGTGTGTGTTTAGGTCAAACATGAGTAAATAGCAATAAACATGAAAATTGACCAGATGAAATGACAATGAACAACATAAAGGTTGTGGCCTATCATTTCACAACAGAAAGACTAACAGATACCGACAGTGTGACTGACATAGGAGATGTTCTTTTTCTCTCATCAAACAAATGAGGCAGAGCAAAGTACTTTTCATCAGGTTCCTTCATGATCCCTGTGATGAATCACCAAGCATCATCATAGCATATGTGATAGCTTTCACAGTGCTGTTTTTTATAAAGGGACTTCATATTCTAAGGGGAGACTTTGGGAGCTATTGAAATACATGGAAATGTCAAAATGACGTGGCATCTTCAGACACTGCTAAACCTTTTTTTCTCAGAAGTAACTGCGTTTTATCTCCTGTTTTTGCAGTGACATGAATTTTAGTAGTTGTATACAGTATGAGTTTCCACAGGTGACAGGTAGTTCATCACATTACCTATGGATATGTCCATTAACATTTGTCAACCAGTAATTATTTAAATGACCCCCCCCCCCCCCTTAATTTTGAACACAATGTATTTTATTTCATTTTATTGCACCGAATGGGTATATATAGTATATTGCATACATAATAAGTTGATACAGAAATTTATAAATGGCAAAACCTGAGATCTGGTTGTTCTTGATTCGTAAGATTGTAAGATACTCCAGTCAACAAGGAGTGAAATAAATATGCTATTCCCATTGCTCTTTGGGCTAGTCAAAACTGGTGACAGAAATTCAATTAAACCTGTTTAATGGCCCTCTGAGGAGCTCCTGCCAGATGCCTACAATATTCTGAATGTGATTTAGAACTAGCCTTGTGAAATAAATTACATCCCAGGCCACCCCGGATACCACACATTGAACTAGAATACTGAGGGTTGAGGCTGCATACTGTATGTAGCATAATTTTAAATATTAAATCTTTGCAAAAAACAGACTTTCTTGTATTTCAATTTTTTTCACAAAAGCATGAATCATAAAAAAATAAGTATTTTAGCTTCAACATTAGCACAAAAAATATTATTTATAATTTAACTTTATTCCTTTTTTATTATTAATGTCTATTTCCCTTTGTGTTTAAATGGCCTTTGTTCTTCACACATCCACAAATCCATCTAGTACTTTAGGCCCATAATCCAAATTAATTTTTCAGATCCATAATTTAAAGCCAGTTTTTCATTAGTGAACTTCTTTTATTACTGATCTTACGAAAGGTGCCGAAGGTGCAAGACAAAATTACTGCTGTACAACAAAATAACAGTAATCCCTAGACAGCTTTCTAATGTGGATTGTGCAAAGCTCAGTAATTTTTGCATGGTTTTGTTGTTTTAAATCTAGTTGGTGTTTTTGTTATATTAAATCTAAAATGAAGGATATACTGATGATCAGTATTTGATCATCCCTGAAGTACGACACTATAAATATGCTAGATACCCATGAAAATATTTGCAGTCACTAAGAAATGGTTCAGACTCATTCTTATAGCACATATTGAATTCAACTTTGATGTTCATAGCAGTATATGTTATCATGATAACAGCTTTCTGCTTTGTTTTTGGCCTCGTGGAATGGCCTATACATTCTGAGAAATCTAAAATCTTGTATGACAGTGTGAGCGTTCATTCATTTTAATGACTCCGATATGACATATTGCTGAATCAGATGAACATAAGATCAAATATAAATTGCATATAATTGCCTGTGGCGTTATCTTTTTATAGATTGTCAGTATTACAATAAATGTGTTCGTGTGACATCATACCTTAACATGTGGCTTTCTCAGTACTGTTTATCATAAACAGGAACTTCATATTCACATAAGGAAAGAACTATAAATGTGTGGAGAAAAACTGAAGACAAGAGGTATTTGGAAGCATTTAAAATAAATTAAAAATAATAATAACCTAAACATTCATGTATGTATGTATGTATGTATGTATGTTGACTGTATGTGTAAATCTCTGACATAATTGACTTACTTTCTCCATATACTGTACGTGTATTATGTTGCATTAGATGACAAAATATCCTCTCATTATGTTCAAACAAATGATGCTGGACCTCATTTTCTCCAAAGTAATGGCAGTGACAGTTACTATAACTTTATTTTCAGAACCTGCCTCTGTTTTGTATAGCACTGTTAAACTAGGCTGTAAAAACTTGGTCGTAACCAACGCTATCACTTGACTAATTCGTATGTATTTTATGAGGTGAAAACTCCTAAACATAAGTGTTAAACAAAATGACTAAAACTTTCAGTATAATAAGTCCAATGTAATAAGATGGCATGTAACAAGCAATTGGTGTCATGCATATCTTGGCCTGGGAGGGTACATAAGGCATCTTAATTTGTGTATATACAACATTCTATTTTGTATTGAATTGTTTTTAATAAAAAGTCATTTTTACTTTTTTAATAATTTTCAGTTAAGTGTGTGTGTGTGTGTGTGGGTGTGTGTTGTATGTAAGTACAAGTGATAGTAATTTACCTTATTTTAATTTACATACCAACAGTAATTATCAATGATGACAGCAAATGAGAAATTCTGTTAAATTCATTAAATCATTTTGCCTACTTTGATTTGCATATATTTCAGGAACTCAGATTTGTTGAGTCATTAGTTGGACTCATTATATTGAACTCATTAGTTCAGTGATGAACTCACTGATAAGTCGGTGAGCCCATCTGTGACCTCATCAGACACTCAAAGCAGCTGTGCCCAAATTTTGAAGTGGTCTATCATGAACCAACTGTTTTAATCGTTAATTAGTTCACCCAAAAAAATGAACATTAAAAAATAACAAACACTAATTTGTCAAGTGGTAAAATTTCACAGATTTACACAAGATACTAAATTCATTTACATACGGGAATGACATTTGCATTCCCTATTGATAACAGTACTGGATCGCTTATATTTGTTGGGTACAGAACAAACAAAAATGTCTTTGGTAATTATTTTTTGCATGTAAACAAAAACTGTAAGACTGTTTTTGGACTCAAAGTTTCTACATTTAGTGACACACTGCACACTCATTTTCATGCACACTGTGAATATCTAACAAATGCTAATTCTTTTGCAAGCAAGTGGCAATATAATGAAATGTTTGTTTTATAGTCATAGGTCATAGCATAATGCACGTCTGTGTGAGATGTATGTCACATGTTCACTAAAACCACCTTCCATGCATCTTGCACATATTAATGGGAATGGTGGGAGCCAGTTTGTTTAAGAGGTAATGTTTACACAATGCTAACTATGCTTAGTCATCTATGACTTGCTCTGTGAATGAGGGAATTAAGACCTTATTTGGCAAAGGAATGATGCTTGCTGTAACTGTATTGAAATAATGCTACTTCGGCAAGTTTATATAAATGGCTGCACATGAGAATTTGTTTTAAATGTCAGAAAACGACATGCATTCCCATCACTTGTAAATTACCTCCCCATTGCCAACCATGGACAATTAAGTAATGAGAGTCTAGTTAATTAAAGGTAATAGAACTGGATGTGTAAAGTTGGTTAGAGCAGAGGTTAGAGGGAATATAGAATACTTCCCTACATATAAAACAAATTAGCAAATAAACCTGATGTCTAAATGTATTCTCAATTTTTACAAAGTGCAATCATGCAACAAAGGCTAGAATTTAATAGTTAAAAGTTTGCTTATTTGAATAATAATGACCAAATATTAATCATAGACATTCTATGAAATGGTTATTTTCACACTCAAATTGATTCACCACCCCTGCTGTGGAGTGCATTCTGTTATTAACAGTTAAAAATACATTTTTCACAGACACCGTATAGTCACTCAACTTGTCTGAGCCTCCCAAGCTTTTAGCCTTTAATTAGACCCAGAGACCCTTTCAGAAAAATGCTTGTGTTTCAGTTGAGAGAGCCTGCCCTATGGTGGCCAAGATTTATCTGAGCAGCAGAATGTAAAGTAGCCTCCACAGAGACATTATGCCTCACCAACCACAGTTCAGTCTGGTCTCTGGATATAAGACAGCTGAGCTCTAACGGTTGACATCGAACCATATACTGTATAAATGTATATTTGTGTGGGCAAATCGATACAGTATCTGACTCATTGGGTGCCAAATAATACAGAATTTATTGCCAAATTTTAGATAAAATTGAGATTATCATCACACTCAGTGGGAATTCTTCTCAAACTCATGTCCACAGTGATGCTGCCTTGAGATAAGTGTTACAGTGAAATGTCAAATTGTCATTTTAAAAGGTGTAATGGCCATAATTTACAGTTTTTCTCAAATAATTTTAAGTAAGGTTAATACTCTCAGAGCAAAAGTTTTCTAAACAAGTCCGTTGTTTTGATTTCAGATGCAGTCATTCTGATGTCTGCTGTGTCTGCTATAACTATCATTGTCTGCTATAACTATCATAATTTTGTTGTGCATAAAGGGGTGAGTCTGTCAGAAGCCAGGGCAAAGAAATAAAAAAGAATGAGAAATACAATAACAAATTAGATGTGGAGTGGATAGTGGAAGAGGGGCAAGAGATTAAGAGAGAAGGGGGAAAGAGTAAGAAAAGATGAAGAGGACAGATAATGGAAGCTTATAAATTAATCAATGCTGAGAAAGCAACGGACGGAGAAAGAGAATTTTGTCTGATTTTATGGATTTTCAATGAAGAATGATGTTATTAACAGTAAATATTTTTTATTTTTTTATTTTTTTTGGGTGTGGTGTATCCCTAAGGGCCATTATCTCTCCACAAATGATGAAGTCAAAAAAGAAGAAATTCTAACATTCTTAAAGCAAGTATTGTTGGCTTATTGGCAGAGATATAATCACATAACATCTTTGTGCTGCCTTTGGACTTTCTGCCTTTAGTACTTTGGACTGCCTTTTCCTCTTTATACCTTAAGCACATTGTGTCTCCAGATTTTCAGGATAGGCCAAAGTTCTGCTGAATACCTCTAGATCCAAATTATTTTTGGTCCAGTACACTAATATGAGTTCCATAATGTGCCTTGAGCTATTTAGCATCTCATAATAAAAAGAATGGCCTTTTGCATTCACGGGAGACTATAGGGAAAGGAAAGTAAAAAAAGAGTTTACTCACATATACATGCTGGGAGCTAAAAATGAGACACCAGCTTATAAAAAAAAAAAAACATCTTATTCATTAAACAAGCATATTGGATTCATGTGTAAATTGTAAAACCATTCTTACATATAATGTCATGTTCAATTCAGTGCAACAATTCACATGAAAATGGATTTATAAACGATTTATTCAAAAACTGTTTAATGAGAAAGGCCCAGAGACTTAAAAAAAAATTCTGCTTTAAAGACATGCACAGAGAACATTTCAGAAATGTTTCAGCACTGAGAAAATGGGGGGTTGTGGGGGGGGGGGTGGATTATGAGGTAAATTCATAATTTATAAGTAAATGAAGGCAGAACTCGGTTGCATGCTGCTGAGAGAGAATTTCAGTGTGTGTCCCCTGAGCATTAGACACGTAGAGAACTTCTTTTTCAAGCTTTTCCCATTATATGCTTGTAATTCATAATTTATGTGTCTCTACAGGTATGTGTTGATACTGTACGTGATTATGCATACAACCCATGGAACAAAGTGTACATCTATCCCTCTCAACCTTATTTTCATCTATGAGAAATTAGATATGGCATCCACCCAGGTCCAAGCAGACACTTTTATAACTCTCTCTTGTCATTTAAAGACTCTGTATCCATGTTATGTTCATTATTCATGTCCTTCCAGAGACTTTTGGAAGCATGCAACAAGACAAGCCTCAACCACATACTCAAGATTGAGAGCAATCAAATATAAGTACTTAACATTAACTATTGAAAAGCCCATATTGGTTGACTTCTGAACTGTATATTTAGGGAGGAGAGAGGGAGGAGTAAGTTCAGAAAGTAACTCTCCCCACAGGAGATGGGAATACAGCACTCTCTGTGCTCCTAATTATGACAGACACATGTTGCATATTAATTAGCCTAGAGCAAGAGAAACCATACATACTCAAATCACTCTGTTTATCAGGCTCATGACAAGGTGAAATAAAACACATCTAGTATTCTGTCTCTTTTTGTCTGTCTGCAGCTCACACACAATTTGAGCACAGTGGCTGAGGACTTGATCTTCATGGCAGTGCTTTCCCATGCAGCTGCTATGCTTGATTATGAAATGCACTTCTGTTGAGAGCAGCATAAAGGTTTTCTTTCATCAAGAAATGCAAAGTATATATATATATATATATATATATATATATTTTTTACTTATTTTAGTGATGTCAAACGATTAATCAAGTCCAAAATAAAGTTTTTATTTGTATAATATATGTGTGTGTACTGTGTATATTTATTATGTGTATATAAATATACACACATGCATGTATATATATATATATATATATATATATATATATATATATATATATATATATATATATATATATATATATTAATATAAATGTAAATACATGTAAATATTTTCTAAATATATATATATATATATATATATATATATATATATATATATATATATATATATATATATATATATATATATATATATATATATATATATATATATATATATATATACTTTATGTGGGTGTATTTATATATATATATATATATATATATATATATATATATATATGAATATTAATATAGACGTAAATGTAAATATTTTCTAAATATATATATAAACACAGAACACACTCATATTATGCAAATACAAACTTTTATTATGGATGCGACTAATCACGATTAATCATTTGGAAGCACTATTTTTTTTTCTTTTACATTCTGTATTTATACACTGTCGTTTACATTAGCAACTCTGAGCTGTAATTTGTCACTGTCTGCAAAACTGTAAAATAATGTTTCATAGTCTTGAGGATATTTTCTTTTCTCTTTTCCACAAGTAAATATTAGTTTTTCCCCCACTATAGTTTGCACCTGCAGTTTCTATATGTCAAATTTTAAGGATAAATGATTAGAATATATATTGAAAACTTGAAAAGATGAATTATGAGTTATCAATAAAGTGTTTTAACACACATACACAAACAGGCACGGCGGAGGACATGGGCAGATAGCTCCTGGGTCTTCATGTTTGGCTCCCTGCTCAGTTCGCCACAGGCAATCCTTGCCCAGCAGAGCGAGTAATGGCCGCAATGATTGTATAGACCATCTAAGATCAAGAGCCCAGACAGACAGAGGGGTGTGTGGGGTTGTGCGGGGGTAAAAAAGAGAAGAGCAGGAACAAAACTCTAGAGATTTAACAGTACAGGAACTCAGCAGTGGAGGATGTTTTTGAACTGGCCCAGACAACAGTTAGCAGAGGGTTCAGAATCTCCAGCAGTTCACCACTCCGGCAGTGCTAACTACTTTGCTTCCTCACATTAAATTATGAACTCAGGTGAGAACAACAGAATCTTCAGTTTGTTAAATCTGTGTTAACTTTACTGTACTATTAGCATGTGCTCATATTTTTATAGGCAGCTCTTGTTCAGACATAATTCTGAATGGCCAAAATTTATGCATGCCATCTGTTGATAACTGAAAGAAAGAAAGAAAGTCTGTCTACCTTTGTGCTGTAGCAAAACAAATGCAAATTGCATATGGCACAAAGACACATCTCTCTATGCCTCACTATAACACTGAAGTTGCGCGGTGACTCCGAAACAATGGAAACCTCAGCTTTTGATGGCCTGTTTTGTTTTTTTCCAGACAAAAGACTGCACAAACAAGTTTTTTGCACTTCATTATTATTACATTCTGCTCTGTTTTGGGCCCTAGGGGTCATTGTGCCTTTTTATTTCCAATCTCTGAGAAGCTTTGCAACCAGCACACACATGGATGTTGCTAACAGGCTCAGCAGTAGCTATCAATTCGACATCAGGATTAATAATGTGCCCGTCAACAAATGAGTAGCCAACTGTGAGAGGCGCCACATGTGGTGGCATGAGTGGGGCTGCAGTGAAGTTTGCCCTCCCCCTCAAAACACTCCTGCAGCTGCTCACATGACGTGCAGCAGCGACCTCTGAACGTCCTCATCTTAAGTTTCATGTGAAGGAATTGCATCAAATTTTAATGCTGGCTGAAATTCATGAGTCATTCACGGAGCATTTTGCCAATTTGAATAAATAATATGAGGCACCCCCTGTCCATACAGTTTTTGTAATGGTTGGGGGTGGGACAGCTGAAGAATAAATTAGACCTGCCATTGATCTTCCCCATGATTTGGGCTTTTTATTGTAACACTGATGAAATCTTCCTTCACACTGGCCAGAGAAAATGCCAAGCTGCTAGCAATGCCAAGCTGTACGAAACCCTCAGACTCAGTAATATCACTCTCTTGGTCTGGGTACAGTGCCTAATTCCCTGCCAGGGGACTGCCCTTCTGTTCTTCTTTGGCACCAAGTTCTCTCACCATGTCCACCATATGTCAAGTGTTACCCCGGGATGCTTTTCAGTGGCATCCTAGAGAGACTGTCAGAAAACTCAGATAGAATAGCGATCATAACCTCTTTCCTCTTTTGATTTTATTCTTGATACTTTTAAATATACATACATAATCTCTGGGCTGGGGCACAGGTGGATGGCACTAATGTAGTTTTTAAAAAAAATGAGCAAAGTAGAAAACCTATTGGATCAGGTGGCAATGTATGCAACCCAATGCATATAATCTGTGAACATTTAAATAATCAGGACATCTAGAAGCACAAATCAGATTTTTCCATTAGAGTGCAGAGCATTGATCTGGATGTGCCTATGAGGACATGTAAAACCCATCCTCCCATGGTCTCCTGCTGCATCTATGGTGGGTAGACCCAGAGGGTTAAGGATCATGGAAAATCTTTGAGGAGAAATTGAAAGAGGATTCCCACCTGCAGACATGATGCTCTCGTCAGTTCGCCAAGCTCATTTCCATTCAGTTGTTCAAAACCTTTCAGAATAATCTCACCTGGAATTGGTAAGGAAACATGCAATGATTGAAATATCAATGGCGTTTCCAGAAAAGGAGGTCTCGCTACTGAACTCTGCTGTTTTGGTGTATACAGTAGATATAAAAAGTATCACTTAAAAAGTTCCTTGTGCAAGATTAAATTTTCTGCTTAAATGTTAAGCATGCCATCTGTTATCTGAGTGTAAAATAGTAATACAAAATGCCACTTTAAGTAGATTCTGTGTGGTTGAGTATTTTTGTCAGTAGCTTGTAGCCAACTACTTTATCTAAAGGGTAATTTGTAGTTTAAAGGTGATGTAAGCAATGTTGCTATAACAGCCTCCAGATTTAGCTACTAAATTAAACCCTACTTCTTCAATCATGCTGTTGTTACAAAACTCTGTCCTCCAAAGACAAATACAAAGTCAGCCAAACTGATGTTAGCAAACCATTTCTAGTATGTAAAAAAGCCTCAATTAGTTCAGTTTAAAGTGCCTATGTTGACTACAGAGATGTGATTTTTCAAGACACGTATTTTACAATAGCAAATATCTTGCAATAACTTTTTAAGTGTGATATTTCCAAACAATGCTTACATGGTCCTAATCCTTGTTTTTTAATGGACTACTGTTCAAAAGTTTGGGGTCAGTGTTTTTTTATTATTATTATTATTATTATTATTATTATTATTATTATTATTATTTTAATAAATAATACTTTTATTCAGCAAAGATGCATTGAAAGTGACAGGAAAACATTTTTAATGTTACAAAAGATTTCTGTTTCAAACAAATACTGTTCTATCATGAAAACTTGAGGAAGATTTTAGCATGGTAGCGGATATGACAGTATTAATGTATTTGGTCTTGGCGGAATAGAACTGCTACGTAGCTGCTGCTGTTGGTTATTGCTGTTGTTGTAGATTATTGCTGCTGCAGCAAAGCAAGTTCAGGAAGAACTTGATTGTGTTTATGAGGTGCAGTGTAAAGTGGTCAAGGTTTTTTATTTATTTATTTTTTTAATGCATTATTTTCACTATGGCTTCCCTCGACTAAAAAAAAATTCTGGTTGACTAGTATTTGTTTATTTGAAGCATGTCGACTAATCACACATTTATTAATAAATCATTAAAATCATAATAATGAGCCTTTAATTGCCTACAGTGCCTAATAAGCGCTCAAGTGCATGCGTAAAGCTTGCCACATTGTACTGCAGATGCAATGATTTCATAATATTACTGCTTTTACTGTATTTTTGATTTAATAAATGCAGCTTTGGTGAGTGTAAGAAACATTTAAAACAAATATTTTTTAAATCTTATTGACCCTGAATTTACAGTTATTTATATAATTTATATACTTTATTGTACAGTTGTCTGGAATACATAATTTTAATTGATCTATGTATTCTCCAGTTAATGATACTTTGAAAGTCATATCAGTTCTGACTAAAGGCAGTACATGTTTATTCACACAGAGGGACAGAGAGAGAGACACCAGATGCAGAAAATGGGCTATGAAAAGATGTATGAAACAGAGGTCTTAGATCTCATACTGTATATCAACATCACACCTCACTCTGCCCTTGGCCTCATGTATTCTCATAATCAGAATTAAACAGAATTAGTGAGGTAATAACAACAAACAAGAGATTATGCAAGCAAAACACAATCACATGCACATGCATGCTTACTTTTTATGTTCCTAGATAAACACTCAAGAAGACCCATGAGGAAAATTACTGAATCACACTGATGCTTTCATTTACAGAATTATATATTTATTTATGTAATGTTAAGAAGCAGTGACTCATACACTCAGCCACTGCTTCAGTCATACAAGAGTCACATATCTCCCTTCTCAGAGAGACACATCATTTAACTTTACTGCTTTGGCTGTGAGGGGGTGTAAGTGAGCGTGAATAATGCGAGACATTAAAGTACTGGAGATCACCCACTCCCTTCTGCTGACTATTCAAAAGAGACTGTCTGACCATTTAATCCACTGTACTGCATTTGACTTAATAACAGTAACCCAATCACATTGACCCAATCTGTTACATATAGATATGTTTTAGAGATCTGCAGCCATGCTTCGTTTTCAAGCACAAGCAATTAAGTAAGCATGACAAAGTGCCTTTTTTGGTCATTTTGAGAGTGCTGTATCAGTTTGTTCTTATGCTTAATTCTCTGTTATTCAAAAGAATATTTGTGGTTTCTGTCACAACATACTCAGTTATATAAAGCACATTAATACCCTTGCACAGCAGAGAATCTCTTATGGATGAGCTGAATAATCATGGCACGGAAGTGGTTGCCATAGAAACTCATGCCGTGTAAGGCGGCAAAACACTAGTTGAACTTCAGCACAAATTGGTGTGTTCCATGACGAGCTCAGCTGGTGACTCCACGGATTTAAGGTATAAAGATCACAGCAATCGGTAGTTGTAGACGTGTGTTCATGACTTGTAAAGGTAAAGAAGACACAAATCAATTACAACAGCATCTTCAGATCCCACATGCTAAACGTCATCCTGTTCCTCACACAGGAAAGAGCACAGCAGATGCTGTTTCCATGACAACTCAGCCAGGGGATAACAGGTTCTATTTTTGCCCTTCTGTGCTGAATCCCAACCCATTACCGCGAGATAAATTTTTTATTTATTTTTTGTTCATGTGTTGTCTGAAGACAGCCTTGAGAGGAGCAAAATTAAGATGAGCTTTGAGTGTCAGGTCTACAGAGAAGAGACTTCATATCACATGTCAAACGCAGATGCCGTCTGCATCTTTCAGACAATGTTCTGTGAAACCTTCTCCCAACTGAATTGTGGGTTAGGGACACATATATCACACCAACTTATCAAGTTTTATGGATGGAATCTGGTGAGATATCCAGCTCTCTTATATCTCAAATGCTGACAGTTCATCTTAAAGGAGACCTGTTATTTTTATAATAGTTTGTAATATGTCTCTGGTGTCCCTAGAATGTGTCTGTGAAGTTTCAGCTCAAATAACCCAACAGATCGTTGAATACATCATTTTGAAAATGCCTATTTTGAGATGAAGCAGAAACACACTCCTGCTCCCCGTCCCCTTTTCAAGAATAGGACTCTGCCTTTACAGCTCGTACCTCAGATACTCTGCTAAAAATATTTGTTTGGTTTTGATGACCGTGTCTATTGGACTGAAATCATGTGTTTTAAACCACATTAGTTTAAACTTTTGATATACAGCTTTCTGAGCACATGTATCTAAAGCATGCTCACCCAAAGCAGCCGTCAAATGTGTGTACTAAACTAAGTTCTCTTTCATGTCTTATTGTGCATGAACTGTCAAATACACAAGTTTATGTTAAAAACACATGAGTTACAAAAACAGTTGGTTATGTCTGAGAAAGTAAACAGCTGGTAAAGAAATTGCATGTTTCTATTAGTTGTGGGTGGTAGCAGCGATATATACAGTAAATAAATCAACAAATCCACTGCTCTGCTGTCTCCTCTGAGTCTGGGACTCAGAGTTTGTCCTGATTAATCACCTCTTTGGACTGAGGAAATGGAAATATTGTAGTGGATGAATACAAATGATTTGTAATGAGACTTTGGCCACTGACCCTAATATCAAAGTTTTCCTCCCTCGACTGGGTGACATGCAAAATTCATTGCTAGGGCAAAATTGTGAATTCAAATTAAATCCAATAGACTATCACTCAAAACATTGCGAGAATATAGTCCTGCATTTCTCTTTTACTATTCTTGATGGAGATATTTAGGTCATGTTACATCGCCTGGTTAATGTGAAGTGATTTCTTCATAATTTTCTATTTTGGAAGGTAATATATATTCATCCTTTATTAATATGTACATTTACATGTCTTTTAACAAAGATTGTAATATAAATTATGAAGTGAATTGGTGAATTTGGGATTATTGGGATTACCGCAGGAAATTTTCTTGCCCTAATTTTGTATCATGTAATTCCAATGATAATGTGTATGTTTTCATGAAATTGTAATTGTGTTCTTGCAGCCCACTCTCTGGTTCCTCTGCAGACCCCAGGCAATAGCTTTGGGCCTTCATTATGAGAGTGGCGAGAGGAAGGTGAGGCTGTATAAGGTATTGGGGTCTCCCCTGCACTGGCATACTCATGACAGTCTTGTTGTTCCTCCTGCTGTCATCTAGCTGTGCTGTGCTTGAGTTTATCAATGATGGCTTTGACTGAGTTGCAAAAAAGGGGTATCTGAAGCATAGATAGTCATCTTGGACATGGCAATGGATTTTGAAGTTTAGCTCACCAATCCCGTCTTATCATTGACCTAATGACTGGAGATAACCCAAAGGTCGGTGTTTTCTGACTGACGTGGATTTAACCACAACTATATCCCTCCATTTGTCTGTGTATCAGATGACACTGCCTTATTGTTGGCAATGCATCTTTGAAGGTCTTTTGAGGACATGTTGTAAATCTTATAGTAATTAATATAACTGGTAACCACCCTATTATTGATGGCCACTTTTAGCATCCATGCTACTAAGTGTCAAAATAAATGAAAGATGGCACAACATAAACCTTTTACATATTATCATTGGTCAAATATAAATATCAGCAGGGTGCTTTGTTTGGAAACCCAGTTGAGCAATGGAAACAGATCAGGAGGCACTTTGAGTCTCAAGCCAGATATGTGCTGTTTTTGTTTTCCATCAAACATCTTTTGAAATGCAGGAAATATATTTGAAGTGTCCCAAAACACAAAAGTTCAGATGATGAAATGTGGAATTAGATAAAGAGTCTGTTGCGCTTCTAAGTCAATACGCACCCTTGTGCAAAAGCCCAAAGAGCATTTCATATTTTGAGACTAGATGTTAGATGAAATGTTAAATGGATGTCTCCAGAAGTGTTAGGCACCATATGGACTGCAAATATGGAAGGGGGATTACGTAGGAAGAGCAGGGGAGGGTATCTGTCATTTCGGAATGTGTGACATTCATTAACACCAATGCAGAGACGTCACAGCATGATTATTTATAATCAAAAACACCTCTCCGTTCCTCTCACTTCCTATCAGCTAGCAGACACATTTAAATCCATCCCAACCCAACAAGGAATGAGTGGAAATTACTTCATGAACTATCTATTTGGAAGAATGAAATGGATGATTGTGTGTTTGATTGAGTCATTTTGTCTGTGTTTACTGAAAACACTTTTAAAAGAGTCATGCTAAAATTAATCTTTTACTTCAAAAATGATCAAAATTATAGACAAATATTTCTCAGGAGACTTGAAATGCTCTGTAAAATGGCGTTTAGATGAAGCTCTGCAACCTCCAACATCTGCAGAGTATAATTTGTTGCTTCCTGCTCAGAACTGAATTTGCTATAATCATACCGGTCAATGAAAACCCCAATCAAGCCATAAGACTATTAGTCAGCTTTTATTTAGAAAGGATCCCAAAAAATAAACAAGTTGGCACACATTCATTTACAAAATGGTAGAGAGAGCGGTCCTTAAAATAACATGGTCTTATTCAACTAATAGTAATTATATCAGGGAAAAAAAAACAAAAGTCTTAACTAGTCTCCCAGTCTATTATGGAAGGCTGAGAAGAGAAAGGCTGAAGTGAGAAGAGGGAAAAATCTTACAGAAATGTATATAACTGTGATAATTTTCTGAGTTTACATATGTACTCTCACTTTTGGGGACATCTTTTTTTTTTTTAATCTCGGCTTATTGCAATATCAAGTGTTAACTCTTATAGTTGCCATTTCTTTTTTTAGGAAATAGTAATTTAACTGCGATATAATAAACTGTGGACTATTATCATTATCAAACAAACTGTTCTCTTGTAGTAGGTTTCATAAATACTTAAGAATAAGCATAGATGTGTTGGCCTGTAATACAGCATTTCTTGCCTTTTATGAAAAATGTATGCATCCTGGAATCTTGAAAAAACTAATTCTAGATCCAGAGTGAAAATGTAAAAAAGCCATACTGTGGTCTAAATGCTAAATTTGCAATAAGGTAAAAACAAACCAGCAAAAATGTAAATAAAATCCTTGATAAATCACTGTGTATACCATCCAACTGTACATTTAGTAACAAAACTTACAGAATGTATTGACTACATTCACATTGAGGACAGGTTAATATATGACTATATTTATCAATAATTTTGGCACACTTAATTATTTGGCATTTTTAACAGAGCATTTTGTTGATGTGTATGCTTCTATTCATTTCACAGCAAAACATATGCAATAATAATACAATAGGTACTTTTTTTTTACATTTTCCTTTTTAAGTTCATATTGTAAACACTTTTTATTTTTTTAATATTATAACCACTACCCTGATTTTCTTAATAAACAAAAAATACAAACAGATTCTTGAATCCAAACAAGTCGATGAAAGTAAGAGAACATAACTGCGGCACCCACTTTTCAAACAGATTTCAAATGTCAAGCATTGCTAGATATTTCATATTAACACCAAAATGTTAATGAATATATCAGAAGAGGACTAATAAATTACAAGATAAGCAACATATTTGGCATTAAAATGTGAAACTAGTAGCTAAGCTCTTAAAAGTATGTCAAGATTATGATTTACAGCTTTAATTAACTGGTATGCAAGCGGGTTTATTTAAAAGCCATTTCTGTGAAAATACATAAAAATACTTTTTCATAGAGATTTTTTTGTTCGTTTTATTAATAAAAAGACATTTCACATCCTGAAGCAGACGATGGTAAAGTGTGCTTGAGCCGAAATAGACATTGGAACGGCGTCAGCTACGAAAACAGACAGACTTTATTAACTTCTTTCTTTCCCACAAAGAGCTTCTATGAGTTTGTCGTCAAAATATCCGTTACGGGGGTAGATGTCATGAGCTCGCTATGCAAGTGTCTTTGTGTCAGTCGGCGTATTTCCAATAGAAGAGTGCATCTTTTGTTATAAAGGGCCAAGGAAGGATTATGTCTCTATGTCATCAAATGAGGCCCCCGTCCTCCATTCAGGCGAGAGATAGGGGAGAGAGAGAATAGAACGCGCTCTATTGAAAACCATTGTGTAAGGCACTCGGCAGGTTCTTATCCATCAGGAGAGATCAGTCAGACTGACGTTCATTCCCACACCAGGTCTAACAAAGGGCACCGCATGTACTGCTTTGGGGAACTCAGGACTCATCACACGTCCATTCTCGCCAGTACTTCCAGTAATAGACAGTCTCGCTTTGCTCCTCATAGCGTCCGAAAAGGTCACCTGGAACACACGCACATAGATGCGAACAGAGAAACAAACATCCACGCACACACACCAAACAGAGAGATGAAGGAACGTTAGAGCGGATTTCGCAAACTGGCTTCAAGCTTATTTTTAAAATGTTTAGTTGAAAATGCAGACATGAATTTTGATGTCGTGGAAAAACATCAAAAATGAGGAGCAAAGTTGCGAGCAATCACCATTTAAAAAATCATAACGCAAGCAGCAATGAGGGAGATGGGTATGGAGGCTTGTTTCTGTCAAATAAAATAAAAAAGGTAATTGCAAACAATTCTGACCTGTTTTTTTTTTCTTCATAATTGTGAGTTTATATCTTAAATTTGCAAGTAATAAACTTGTATTTCTGAGTCTATATCTTGAAATTAAGTATGTTTTTTATTTAATTTACTTTCTGGTAATTTCAAGTTTATATGTTCACAGTTTGGACTTTCTTCTACTAGGTCTTTACATCTCGAAATTCTGAGAATATATCTCAAATTTGCAAGCTATAATTAATAAGTGTACATTTCACAATAAATCTTTTTTTTTTTTTCTTGTAAATGCAAGTTTATATTCTCAGAGTTGGGATTTTTCTTTTACTAGTTCTTATCATCTTACAATTATGACTTTTTTGGAGTTTTTATCTCATTATTCTGACATTTTGAAATTGCAGTTTCTAAACTCATAATTCGGATTTTACATGTCTTTTTTTCCTCTGAATAATGATAGTACATCTCGCTTATATCTAATAAAATTGTATTAATATCTCAGAGTTTACATCTTGCAATTCAGGTTTTTTTTTTCAGTTAAAGCTTGATATTCTCACACTTCAGACTTCTCGCAATTCGGACTTTTCACTTGCAAATCTCACAATTCTGACTACTGACGTATAAAATCAGAAATGCAAGAAAAAGTCAGAATTGTGAGATAAATAGCCACAGTTACCTTTAAAAACTATATTTTATTATAACTATATATATATATATATATATAAAAAATTATTTGTCAAAAATAAGCTTCCATATGGATGGGTGATACAACAACAGTCATACATGACAATGGAGTTGACAGAAAAAAATCACACGAGATGTACAAAAAACTTTTCTCTCCAATATGTGTGCAGTGGTCTGAGAGAAAGGAAGTTTTTTTGTTTTGTTTTTTCACTAGGAACACCAGTACATACGATCCAGCTTACGGTCCAAATCTCCTCATTCAATAGAACATTCAGGGAATGGAACAGATGGAAGCCAAAAGAAGCGTACACTGGGACAGACTGGAATGACGGCCGCGTATCCTACCCCCTTAAATTTTTACACTTTCGATCCCATATACGTTGTACCCTTCCTTATAAGTGGCAAAATTCTGTGAATTCTGCGAGGAAGTGGGATTAATATTCTGTGCATTCTTTGCCACCTTCATGCGCTTGGCCTCGGCTCTGGACTTGTAACAGAACTCGACCAAGGCCACCAGCATGGCCAGCCCCAGGCCGCCCACTAGGATGTAGAAGACACCAGCCACATTGCTCAGGCTGAGAGCGCTGGTCTTCTCCTGTAAATGCATACGAGACACGGGTCAGTGGTCGGGGAAAGTACAGGATCTCAGTTATAAGCATTCAAACTGTATGCATAAATAACAGTATATTTAAATGGCAGTTTTATGTCTATGTGGATACAAATGCACAGCTCAGGACAGTAATGCTAAGACAATAATTGTACTAAGTAGAATGTGCCCTTGAAGCGATGCAATGGGGGCATTCAACAATTCTGCTTGAATGGGATGGATTTACTAAAGCCTTTAACATTCGCTTGAAACTTACATACAAAACCAACATTGTGGTTTATAATCACAGCTCTTACATTCCTGTATGCTAATGGCTGTAGTAAACATTATTTCTTTGTTGAATTCACAGTTATAGCAGGGTTAATGTGCTATGCTTAGCTGTGATATGAATTACGCTTGTCTAAGAAAGCCTACAGGACCATTTAAAGGGATGCTCAAGAGAGAGGCATCTGGATGGAAGGCATAGCATTAGACACAGGGAAGCAGATGACAGGGATAGTAGGTTAAAGGCAGGAGTTTAACACAAATACACACCTACTAAAAAGGTCTTTGGGGAGAGGAGCTGTCATTAAGATATTATTTTCTAAATATTAGTGTTCTGTACTGTGCACAAAATGACCACACATAAAACACGACACATAGACAGATAAAGAGCTAACCTTTTTTGAAAACTGACTTTTTTATGCAATGCAAAACACCTTAAGGATATGCCAACCTGTTTTCAACCTGGAAATGTTATTTTAAAATAATGTATAAAGATATTGCATTGTTTAATTAATAATTTAACCACTTTAAAATAATAATAATGATTTAACCTTCGAAAATGTGTTTTGTTGATTTTTGTTTGTGTGACTGTATGCAGTTGGGTTGATTCAGTCATATTAATTTTTTTTTTTTTTGACTTGAATAAAACCTGTTAATATAGGTTTTTAGGTCAGCAGAAGAACATTGTCCTGTAATGGCAATACACGAAGTTAGAATTTGAAGAAATACCTAAATTGTTTAATCAATAATTTGAATATCCTGATCAATCTAAATAATCTGATCAGTCACTAATCTGAATATTGCCTATAGTGGTTGAGGTTGTGATTACTTTGATGCCTATGAAAACCACCTAGGCTACGTTGCAAAGAGCACTATTTTATATACCCATATTTTATTGTATTCTAAAAGTGCATACATGGCAAAGCATGATGTATCAGGTTTCACATACTGTACATATAAATATTTCTGTAAGCATCAGCACAAAGCACATCAACACATCAACACTATACGACAACTGACAAAACACAACCAAACAGCTTAACACACAATGAAACAAAGACATATAAGAATCTTGGACACCCTTGTAGATGGTCCTACAAATGACCTGAGAGAAATCATGTTCGTACTTGAACAATTTGAAGTCTTTCTTTGTATGTGCTGGATATGAATGTCTGACAAACTGCTTTTCTAAGCTCAGGTCTGCAATTAATAGCAGGATCTGTGATTCTCAGATTGAGAAGCTGGAAGGAGACCACCGGTTGTGTTACAGATATTACAAAAAGTGCATATGACTGAAGTGGCATGCATTACATTTGAATTTATCAGTGGATGGTACCAGATATTAGTAGCTCTGCAGGCATTAGTCAAATAATCTCACCAAGGCATCTCATGCTTGTCTGTGCATTGTCTGTCTACATTTTTTTTTTTTTTCATTATTATTTAAATATGGGTAATTCCCACTAATCAAAAGTGTGATTGATCACATAGAACCTGCAGCGACTAACCTTACTTCCAGAGTCCTTGGATCCACATTCACCTTTATCGTACCACCATTTGTTTTTCAGCTTGTCTAAGGTGCCTTGCTCACTGAGTTTCAATACTGCAAGGTTTACTGGCGTTCTTCACGTGGGAAATAACATAAATAACATTATCAATGTTATTTTATGTTATTATTACATCACACTGATTCAACTTTCTCTTAGAGTTGACCTTTTCTCTCCTCTTTTCTTTATTGCCGTAGCGATTATGACGTTGATGCGCCATTTGGCCTAAGCAAATGCAAGTTTTGCAGAGCCAAATGTGCATTAACGTATCGCCTGAAGTAAGCAGCAAGGGCAACAGCGATGTGTGCTGCACACGATGACCAATCGCAGAGTTTTGGTGGTTTTGTTTATGTGTGCGTCCTCTAGCAATGGTTTGCAATGCTTAACCTGTCAGAGTTGTGGAAAATGTCCGCCTTTGGACTTTTGGGTGCTGTGCTGTTTTGCTGCTTGCTTGAGTGTTGCATTGAGTTACCCATCACTTTGCTCTCTGGGGCTGACCTTGGAATCACCTCCCCCGCTGCCGCACTCTCCCTTGTCGTACCACCATTTGTTTTTCAATTTGTCCAACAGGCCTTGTTCATTCAGTTTTAGTACTGCGAGGTTAACCGCATTTCTTGAAACGATAAAACATAACTTGTAAGACAGGGTGAGCCAACTTAGCAATTGTCAATGGTCCTCTTTCAAACCTGAAGACTGCTTTCCTCTTTTTCAGCATTTTAACATACGTATAAGAAGAAATCATGATATCTCCTCCCTTTCAAAATATGAAGCTGTTAGAAGACTAATAGCACATATTAGGTGAGTTTAACTGACGAAAGTGGCTCAGAGTGCCGTGAATAGAGAATTTTAACGCAGTACTCACATCCATAACTAATAGCAGTGGCCTGCAAGTAACATTACCAGAAGAAGGACAGCAGAACAGCAATAAAAGTTGGTTATATCTTCATCATACATAATTCTATCTTCTCCTAAGGCCCACCCACCCACTTCATAAATCTGTTCAGATTGGTCTGATCACAGGAGGAGGAGAAATTGAATCCCACTAAATGTCTCTAATAAGGCAATATGAAATACATCTCAATCAAATATCAGTATCAATATCATTAACAGTGGTAAACCCAAGCAGTGCCACCTGTTACATGAAAATGGCTAAATTTGGTTCGATCGGCCAAATTGGAAGTTCAAAGCACATCTTTGTTAATGTTCTTTAACGAAAAATGTGTACTGCAAGGGTTTGGTAAAAACATTTCAGAAATCACATTATTACAATTAAGCAAAGACAGCAATAATTAATGAATATAGGAAAATGAGAGACATGATAGGAGAGGATATTAAGCAGAACCTTGAAACATTCAAAAGACAAAAAACAAGACACAACTTTTGAAAAAGACAAAATCTCAGATATGAATCTATATATTAGCCTTCTGTTAATCTTGAATTCAAAGCATGAATAAATGTACTAATATAATGTCAAATTTAGAGTAATGGGGAATTTGAATATAGAATGTATATAAAAATAAGCTTTTCATATATAATTATTAATGTAAGTGTAAATAAGATATAAATAATGAGTTTTTTTTTTTTATGTGTAAAAAATCTGCATGATAAATATTTATTTACATTTTTGTATCCATTATTTATTTGGCTCTTATGTATCCACTATCACATTTATCTCTTTTATACAAACCAGGACACATGAGCACAGCTACATCAGGGTAGGTGGGATACTATAACAACATTGGACACATTGTTATACTATTCCACCCACCTTAATGAGGATCCTTTGGGGGTGGCGATGCCGTAGCCTTTGGAGTCCAGGTTTCCTCCGACCTTCATAGTGTCACAGGGTTTGCGCTGCTCGATGTACTCATTCATGGTGGACTCCAGCAGGTATGCATACTTCCCCTTGGACTTCCTCACCCGCATTACACCTTCTGCCGTCGTCTTAACAAATACAGAGGGCTCTGCACTTTTCATGTACGTCCACATTTTGTCAAAAAGAGCGATTTTGGATCGCTGGAAAGAAAAAAAAGATACATGGATTAATAAGAACTCTTTACAATCTCTCAAAATGGTTAAACCAAAGAGGTATTTTTTAGTTTACTGTAACTACAATCAACAAAACTGCCTTAGATTTAGCATTTAGGTTCTCATTTTATATTAGCCTTTGAAACATTCAACAAAAGAGTGTTATTAATAGTAGTTAAAACCAAATTGCAAATGCAAAATTAAAGAAAAAAATAGGCATATGGATTATAGGGATTACCCTGAAAAACTCTTTTGTTGAACCAGAATCTAAAGTTCCATAAGCAATCTCTGTTTGCTTTGCTAAGTCTTCTGCACTTTCAATTGGAGACACCATCCTCTCCACTGTTAGGAAGGCAGCCAAGTTAGCCGTGTAGGATGAAATTATGATCAGAGTGAAAAACCACCAGACTCCTCCAACTATGCGACCAGAAAGAGACCTGATGAAAAATGCACAATGGGAAATATTAGGCATGACAGCATGATGACTGTTAAAAATCTCATTCTCAGCAAAAAGGCTTCAATAAAAGCTAAATATGTCAATTTAAATGCAACTCCACTGTATTTCTGAAACTGTTAAGTCCTGTATGATCTTGGGAAATATATTTATGAGTTGGTGACTAAGGACTTTGAAGTCAACATGAAGTCTGAACAGATGTTTCACTAATGGTATTTGTGAAAATGGCTGTTGGCAGAATTTGTTTCGCCTGCTTAGATGAGTCTTTCATGCATAATGAATAACCATCATCTAAATATGTAATGTTTTAGTGTAGTATATGTATTCATTCCAGCATGAATATAACTAATAATTAATATCTTTTGACCAAAAATTCAAGGCCAAGCAAGATCAAGAACAAACCTTGGTGAAATATCACAGCCCTGTCTCATAAAAGCTCCAAGAGAGAACCAAAGGCTGTTGAAAATCCCAAACTCATTGGTTGACTCGTTAGTCTGTATCTGGCCGTCCTCATACTCCTCTGTGTGCCACTCATATGGACTAAAGCGACTGACCAGGAAAAGCACCACGCTTACGCCGATGTAGGCAAACACGATACACATCCAGATCTCATAGGCCAGTGGGTCCAGGAATGAGAAAACACCAGGCTTGGATTTCTGAGGCTTCTTGATCATGATGGAGATGCCCAAACTCATGAATGGCTTTGAGAAGTCGATGACTTCTTCTCTGACTAAAGTGATAGTCAGTGGAGCCACTGCTATGTCAGCTTTCTAAAATCAAAGAGATTTAATATTCATTCATCATAGGAAACGCTGATTCAAACAGTTTAGAAACTTCTTACTGTATCAATTATGTCCATCTTTGAAGATTTAAAATATATATATATATATATTTCTTACCCCATAAACCAACTCTCCAACCATTCCATTCCAGATCTTCGTCTCTGCATCTCTGGCTCCATATTTGCCATCTCCTACTATTTTCAGCTGATATTTAAATCCACAGTGTTTTGCTATTTCAGCTGCCAAGTCCACACAGTACCCCTCATATCTTTCATTATCCACAAAAAGGTCAGCATTCTTCTTTAGCATTACATAAGGTGCTTCCTGAAAAAGACAACAGGGAACACCTTGTCAAGGAGCACATATTTCAACAATACAGCATAATAGTATGGGAAACCACAACTGAGACCTACTAGAATAGTGGTGACGATCACAGTCTTGTTTTCCAGCCCCATTGTATCATTTGGGAAGAGATCAGACTTTGTCACAACCATTTTGTCAACTTCATTCCAATAGCCAATCTGAGAAAGAGAGGCATTTGTGAGTAACTTTTTTTGACATTTATGATGTGAAATAACACATGCTGCTTTCCATTCTATATACTTTTCTTAGAACTAAGCCTTACCTTAACCGGTCCATTGCTTTTCAGTTCCATGACATTGACTGTGTAATTCACCCTTTTTCCGTATTGGTCAAACTGAATATTACCAGTGAGACCATCAACTCTCACCTGCATGAAAATTACATGACAGAAAAGGAATATCATTTTTGAGGGATTTTCTTTTCTTTTTGTAAAAAAAATGGCATCTAAAAGTGACAATCCAGGTTCAAAATCATATTTAAGTTAAGATTTTATATTACAAATACTTTAACAACTCCATATAAACAATACAATTGTAAATATTTTCTTGTGTTCATTGGGCAGATTCTGATAATGACTTGTCACCTGTTTTAGGGCACGCTCTATCTCCACCCCTTGTGCCCAAGGTACAGCAGGATTGGCCAGACAGTCTCCATTGTTAGCTCTACGCGAGATGTCAATTCGCTGTTTGTGCAGATAACGGAAGGCCTCAGTCATCACCTGAACGGCGTCATATGTCAGTGCTGAAGTGTACTGGATACAGAGAGAGAGATGTTAAGGAATTAGTTAACAGGGTTGGAGAAGAAAATCTGAAAAATACTTGTACTGTAGCAATTCTAGCATTGAATTCAATATACATTCACGAGTAGCACGCATGGTGCTGCTGACACAGGAGTAGGTGTTCTGACATAGAACCTGGATAAACTGCGGCTTGTTTAAAAGCAGAAAGATGCATGCATTGTGGTACTCTTGTGATGGTAGATAAAATTGTTGAATAGAGTTATTTTAGTTTTCTTTGTGCTCAAAAAACTGTATTCTCAAAACTTTATAAAATTACGGTTGAACCACTGATGACACATTGACTATTTTAATGATGTCCTCACTGACATTCTGGGCCTTGAACGTGTTAGTTACTTTAGTTGCTGGTTTGCTGTTTATGCAGTGTCAGAAAGCTCTCGGATTTCATCAAAAAAATCTTAATTTGGGTTCCAACAATGAACTAAGGGCTTCGGAGTTTGGAAGGTGAGGGTGAGTTATTAATGTCAAAGTTTTAATTTTTGGGTGAACGGTTCCTTTATTACATTTACTTGGTAAAGCTGTCTCAGGAAATAACAGTAGTTATATGAATTTCATTACATTTGAATTTGTTTGCTACCGCAATGCACAGTACATTCAATTCAGATCCATGAATGTACTGTAATTTAAAAGGCATTCTCAATCCTACATTTTCAGAATCCATTGGTAATGTAAGAATGAAACACTTAATTTCAGTCCCAGGAAATTAAGCACCTACTTAGTCTTTGTAAATTGGTGAGAAGACAGATGAGACTACATTTTATCTAGAGTTAAAAATGACTAACAAGCTCGTCCTGCAAATTGCCTGAACTATACAGGCATTTAAATGAAGAGGTTTTATGTTCATGTAGCAATTACCTGAACATCTCTTTTCATCATATTTAGTGAAGCTGTCTGTAACATTAAAAGAGACTGTCTCACACACACACACACACACACACACAGATCTCACCCGTATCTTGTTGTCTGCTCCAGGATATTCTTTTTCCTCCAGGGCTTCCCAGCGCTGGTCAAATTTGGATACCAGAGGTTCATCGAAATCCACAATCTGAAAGCCTGAGACATTAGCTCCACCGTATTGGATTTTTGAAAGATCTCCATCCACAAAACCCTGAAAACATGACATGGTTTTCTCAGCATTTTTCACACATTTTCAATAAGACGTGTTGTTCTTTGGTAGTGTTTTATTTTATATAATTTACCAAGTTTGCTATGATGTAGTGATATCCTTTCACATGCCTGCCGATAGTTATGACCTGCAAAGAGAATAATGAAGCTCATGAAATCAATGAAATTAAACTACACTTCATAAATATATATTAAATAATTATAAGAAGTGTATACTGCTCCATGTTGAAATAAAAGCAGTCTGAGAGGTTTGTGTGCTGACGGCAAGGTACTTGTAATGTGTTTGCCCAATTGTGTGTGTAGATAAAGCTATATTATAGAGCCCAGATCAGCTGCATTGATTCTGGGGGTTGGTTAAACACACTTCTGCAGGCTTTAAATACAAATCAATAACTCTTCTCTCAGGGTGCAGAGAGTACGAATGAAAAAACTCATCTCATGAGGACTTTTCTCCCCGCTAATGGTGTCTGTTTGTGCAGCCTAATTGAAGATTCATAGTTATGGTGCTCTTAAAATGTACTAAGTTGCTTTAATTGTTAGTTTTTATATTGTTATTAAAGTATTAAGTAGACTTGTGGTTTAAAGATGAAAACAATTCTTTTGGATTGCCTAGTTCTTTTTCTTTACATACATTACTGTTTAAAAGTCCCTTACACTCACCAATGGTACATTTATTTAATAATTTTTTTAAAGTAAATACTATAAAACTATAAATGCTGTAAAAATAAAATACTATTAAATACTTGGAAATATCTAATTTAATATATTTAAAAATGTAATTTATTATGTCATTACTCCAGTCTTCAGTGTCGCATGATCCTTCAGAAATCATTCTAATATTCTGATTTAGTCCCCAAGACACAGTTATTATTATCCAGTAGTGCTGGTTTGTGTGTGTGTGAATTTCCCCCAGAAATGTTTTATGATTAGAAAGTTCAATAATTTACTAGATTGTTGGATAATAAATGTCAAAAAAAACAAAAAAAAAACAACAACACTTGCTGACCCTGAACTTTTAAATGATAATGCATTTGTTTTGCTTTGATTAGATTGTTTATATGTCTGCATTATTTCATCACCCATACAAATGACAAAGACTTAAATTAAATACAGATGCAGCTAAACCAGCTCAAATTTTGAGCACATTTTTTGAGCTGAAATACTGTATGCTAAGATAACGTTGATTACATCAGAACTATTCAGTGCAGCAGTTGATATGTATACCTGTTCCATGATATCTTTAACTTTGTCCTGTTCACAGTCAAGAATCACTCTGCGCTCCTTCTTGTTTTCTAGGTCCTGAAAGAGTGAGCGATATGCTTCATCCTTCCTGTCATCCTTCATGTTGCCCACATTGATGGCGGTCACCTGCCATTTCTTCTCTGCTGCTGTGTCCAGCACAACTTGGAGAGTGGTAAGTCCTGATTATGAAGATGAGGAACAGATTAGGTTTTTAGAAGATGCTAGGAAGCAATAAAAGCTACAAAGGTCAAACTAGGCTGCTTAAAAATTATTGAAATAAAGTCACCTCTGCAAAGAAATGTGCAACATTTTAGGCAACTTTTGGGCTTAGCTCTCATGATATGTTGTTTTCTTATGTAACTGTTTCAGTTTCTTTGCATGATTTACAGTACTTCAGACCATTTTGAATCATTGGTGGCCAGTTACATCCTTAATAATACTCCATGGAGGATTTGATAAAGAAAATAAGACTCTAAAATTGGCATTTTCAGTTCTTTTTTTGCTAGATATTGTATGCTAGATATGTGCATTTGATTTGCAAGAATATAAAAACAGTGTGTCAACAGAGTACATTAACCGTGGACAAAATCTAAGGGAGTGTGAGGCACAATGTGTTTAACCTTGGTTAAAGGTGTAGCTTAGAGACATGAGGATCAAGGCTTACAGCTATTCTTGGAGATAAGTGATTAAAAGCTCGTTAGTAAGGGCCATTAGTGCAAACAAATGAGATGTGAGCATTGAAATGCATTGTTACTCCAGCACACTCCAAAACCACTTCTCAATCTAGGAAATCCTGATGTGGGTCACTTAAAACCTAAGAAGCAAATGAGATGATAGCACTTCTGATCATTATTGTTCCAGCACACTCCATAATCACTTCTGAATCTAAGAATGCCCGATGGGTGACATAGAAGCTGAAAATTGAACCATTTGCAGGCAAATCCTGACTCAATAGGAATTTGTTTAATTTGCTAGCTGATATGTAAAAAAAATACAAAATAAATCAATAAATAAGAATTAGTCATTTGAAATGTAAAAAGATTTAGAATTGTAACACTTATTTGGGCAAAATAAAAATAACAACAGCAATAATAACGCATTTGACATTTACTCAACCATTCAAAAGTTATGGTCTGAAATATGTTTATGCTTTTTAATAGATAGATAGATGGGTGCCATATTTTAAACAATTGTTTATTTTTAGCATGTATTATATTATTTTATGTAGTGGTCTGTTACTGAACCACAACCATTATTGAACGTGATGTCGGCTGTATTCCATAATCTCATTGTCTTTCCATAAGCACTTCGCAGCTGGATCTTTTTTAGATATTCAGGGATGTTACACTGATTTAATTAGCCATCCCAATTATGCAGGGGTTATGGATGAGTCTCACATCACAGTGAGGGAAAATTAGTCTTTGTGCACAGTCAATCCTTCATTGATTATATAAGACACTATAAAACAAAGAAAATCACCAAGAGAAGATGAAGTAAAAGGAGATGGGGAGCAGTGACTGTCCTTCAAGATCAAACATTTAGCATTTTTCCATCTCAAAAATATATCTAAATTACGACCCATGCTCTCAATGTCAAATGTAGATGCATGTCTCATGTAGAGATATATTAATGGGTGCGTTCATGACCTCAAGGTTGATTATTGTAATGATTAATTGAGTGGTTGTTCTGCAAGCTTAATAAACAGACTCCAGCTAATCCAAAATCCAGCAGGTAGAGTTCTTACTAGAACCAGGAAGTATGACCATATTAGCACAGTTCTGTCAACACTGCACTGGCTCCATATCAAACATCGTATAGATTAAGCCCTGAATGGTTTAGCACCTCAGTATTTGAACAAGCTTTTGTTGCACTATTCTCCTCCACATCCAATGCATTTTCAAAACTCAGGCAATTTGATATTACCTAGAATATCAAAATCAACTGCAGGTGGCAGATCCTTTTCCCATTTACCGCCCAAACTCTGGAATAACCTACCTAACATTGTCCGGGAGGCAGACACACTCTGTCAATTTAAATCTAGATTAAAGACCCACCTCTTTAATCTGGTTTGCACATAACACACTAACACATTTTTAATATTCAAATCCGTTTTTTAGGCTGCATTAATTAGGAAAACCGGAACTGGGAACACTTCCCATAACACCCGATGTGTTTGCTACATCGTACGAAGAATGGAATCTGCGCTAATATTAGTCTGTTTCTCTCTAATTCCGAGGTTACTGTAGCAACAGATCCAGTCTGTATCCAGATCAGATGGTCTCTGCAGTCACCCGGATCTAGTACCTCTACAATTTTGAATGTCAACGGAGACCAAGACAACTACCATATTTTTCGGACTTTAAGTCGTACCAAAGTATAAGTCGCATCAGTCCAAAAATACGTCATGACGAGAAAAAAAAACATATATAAGTCGCACTGGACTATAAGTCGCATTTATTTAGAACCAAGAACCAAGAGAAAACATTACGATCTACAGCAGCGAGAAGATGGCCATTGGTACAAGACCACAGGAAACAGATGAGTCCTCTGCACAGTCTGACTTTGCTGCAGCTTGGAATTTAACTGCTGGTTTATACTGGCCAGAGGAGTACAGTCCCCCCGACTGTGCCTGGTTTCTCCCAAGGTTTTCTCTCCATTCTGTCACCGATGGAGATTTGGTTCCTTGCCGCTGTCGCCTCTGGCTTGCTTAGTAGGGGACACTTAATTACCAGCGATTTCGCTGACTTGATTGCACAGATACTATTTAAACTGAACTGATCTGTATGATGACATCATTTAATTAAATGATTAACTTCCTTTTTGCTTTATTGACACACCATTTTCCTATTTAATGTTGTTCAGTTGCTTTGTTAAAATATCTATATTGTTAAAAGTGCTATATATATAAATGTGACTTGAGTTGACTTGACTAAAAAAATTACAATCCAGAAAATCTTTAAGATTTAATGACCTGCTGAAACAGGAATTCTGGTGCTCTAGCATCTTTTTCAGTTCTAAGCATATTTCTCTTTTGTCATGCACCTGTCCCTAATGACAACACCACCTAACAAGCACAAGAGAGCGTTTGTGAGGCTATATGAGTGTGTCAGCTTCACTCTGGGTCCCCTGTCTCATGTGTTCCAGGACCATGGACAGCGACACGCCAGATCCACATGAGCAGCAGTAAGAGTGACGAAATGACCCCCGGCTACCATCACTTCACTGCTCATCAGCATCCAGTGAAAAAGGATGCTGGCATCTCCACCAGGTAAGTGATGAAGAAAGTATCTAAAGCGATCAACAGTCATGCAGAAAGCACCCAGCAGGCTGAAAAAATCCATCACGTCTTCACATCTACGCCTCTGAACAGAACAATAAACTGGAACCTTCACTTAATTTATATAAGCACAACAACTACCACCCTGGCCACCAGCCACTTTCACTTCCACACTCTGTGGTTTAAAAATAAAAGCTTTTCTAGGACTATAAATTATGAATTTGTTTCCTGCTAAAGTTCTCAATATCAGGCTTGAATAAACTCTTTATCAACCCATCAGCCATTTCTTTACTAAAAACATGCACAGTTTATATAATGAGGCAACAAGTGTGTATCGCTGTATCTGTGAAGGTTATCTGGGTTAAAAAATGCAGTGGTGTGTGATTGACTTGAAAAAATGAATGAAATATATATATATATATATATATATATATATATATATATATATATTAGGGGTGTAACGATACGCGTATTCGTATTGAACCGTTCGGTACGACGCTTTCGGTTCGGTACGCGGTACGCATTATGTATACCGAACGGTTCGTTGGAGTAATTAATTATATTTGAAAAAAAAAAAAAAGAGAGAGAAAGAAATATAATGATATGCGTTCAACAAGGTAGCCCAATAACCCAAACAACGTAACAGGCAACGCCCCTGACACTCCCGAAGAAGAAAAAAACACCATCTTATATGTTTATGTTAGGCTACTCAGCAGGCGCTCGCTCACTCAGTACACGCTGAAGGCTCGTTGCAAAATAGCCAATGCGTTTAACAGACTAGAAATGAGAAGATCCTCCAATAACCAACAGGTCTGGTGTTTGGGTGCACTTTGGATTCCCTTTAAGCTATAATGGTGATGGCAAGAGAGTGGTGGATAAAAAAACAACGGTATGTCGCATCTGCAACATGACAGGGTACACCAGCGGGATTACAAAAAAAAAAAAAAAAAAAACCAGCGGGAATATCTGGGATATATGCGTCAGTACTATCTGGGAAAAGACGAAAAAAAGGAGAAACTTGCACGCAGCAAACTATCCCTGCAGCATTTAGACACTATAGCTTACAGGGAATCCAACCCAAACACCAGACCTGTTGGTTATTTTAGGATCTTATATTTCTGGTCTGTTAAATGCATTAGACATTTTGCAACGAGCCTTCAGCGCGTGCTGAGTGAGCGAGCGCCTTAGGGGCCGTTCACATATCGTGCCTAAAAACGCGTGGAAAACGCTAAGCGCGTCTTTCTCCTCCTTTCCAAAGCGCTCGGGCAGAAGCGCTCATGAGGCGTCTGTCTTTGCTAAGCAACAATGACGTGCTCTCTCCATGAGACGCGGAAATTTCAGCGAAGGATAAATGGATTTGCAGCTCTAAAAATCGCTTGCAGTAGCTCTGCTACTGAATTTATTTCAAAATTGCAATCCATATACAACTATGATCAGCTGTTCCTTCATCTTGGCTGAGCTCTCAACGTTGTTACGGGAAAGGATGAAGCTGATTGGTTGGTTCTTGTCACATGACCCGCGGTGCGCTTGCGGCATTCTGAAAAGTTGAGATGTTTTTACATTTTGCTGTATCTAAAACGTATCGAACCGAACCGAACCGAACCGTGACATCAGTGTATCGTATCGAACCGAACCGTGAATTTTGTGAACCGTTACACCCCTAATATATATACACATATATATATATATATATATATATATATATATATATATATATATATATATACTTTCTTAATCAACTTTATTAATCATAATTACCCTCTTTTAGACTACTATTCAACAAATCTTTCCACAAGTGTAATGAAGGTTGCAGACATGGATGTGTACTGTACCACTAAAAAAGGCTTACTCACAAGTCATCATTTTAATCGAGCAATTTTTAAGTAAACTCATGACATGACTGAATGTGGTGATATCTGAGAAAGTGTGTTGTTTAATAATGAGATCGCTGCTTTTTGTAGAACTGCTTAAGCTGAACTGAACTTGTTTCAAATTGATCAATTTCACACTGAACATGGTACTGAATCAACCACAGCATGTAAATCATCTGTAAATACACAGTATATTACGTACCCTATAAGATGCAGTGCACATCCTGTTACAAATCTTAAATCTTCCACATTATTTGCACAAATGGAGGACTGGAGGAATACTGAATTTGGCATTAAGTTTGCATTTTTGACCGATCTCACCAGTGAAAACTATCATGACCACAGGCGCTGTGCTGCTGCTCTCACACAGTAACACCAACACATTAATAACACACACAGCACAATGGTTACCATGGGAATGCAGCGTCGGTTGACCTAATTAGTATGACAAGTCATGTAAATGCGTGCGTCAAGGTGCATATTTCATCCCACATACACAACCACACAAGTCAAAATAAATAATGCAGATTCAGCCCGCTACAAAAGCAAACAGTCACAAAGGCATACAAGCGAATGCACACACAAAGAGGATTTTTGGGAACATTGGGTTATGTATACATAATTAATATTCATAAATGATAAATGACACATTGTGTGCATGCTGATCTTCATCACAGGAAAAGTTAAAAGTAGCAACCTCACAGTTAATAAAACATCACCATTACGGTCATTTACGACACCACGGTCCTCAGAGACTCACGTCAACCGTTCTCATTAGTGCCACACAACTCTCAACCTCCACAACCATCAAAGAAAGTGAGAATTAGAGGGTGACATAGAGGAAAATGAGTAAGACATAAGGGAGATTGATAAAAAAGGAGAGTGAGAGACATAGATGAGCTTGAGGCAAATAACAAGCTGCAAAACAAATGCCAGTAGGTCCAACAGACACAAAATGAACCTTTAATAATGCTGGATCCTGCTCACTCCAGCTCAAGGTGCAAAATAAACCTGAGGTTCATGTAGATATGCCTTCTGACAGGCTAATATCCTTAAATATGAATATCCTGAATGCAACCGCCATAATCTTATCTGTAGCATCAAATATTGTCAATTGCTTTTATATAGCATCATAATACTGTGTGAAATATAATACTGTCCCAAGCCCTGCATTTTAATGATGCCCCATGCTGAACACTTTACTGAGACACTTTACTCATATTTATTTTAAAATGCTAAAGGAATGGCTTTATCCAAAAGTGATGATTTGGGCTTAACAACAAATCAGCTGATGTGCCTGAAAGCCTTCCCACTTGCAAAACTCAAATGGAATCCTATTTAAAAGTAAGCCTGTTATTTTTCCTTAGCTCACACACGTCATGTTTATGTGGTGTTGAATAATGCAGCGCAGTGCCTTACCTCGGTCACTGTCGTACAGGTAGGCAAACTTGTCCCATTTGTAGTACTCAATGAGACTCAGGAGAGGCCCTTTGATGTCTGGTCGCATCTGAATGATAAACTGCTGATTTCCGTCCAAGGGAAAGCTTGGTGTGATGAAGGAGACGTGCAGTGTCCCGCAGAACGACGTTATTGTGTTCACTGACTTCTTGTCATAAAATCCAAAAATAGCATAAACTCCTCTTGAGAACTGAGAACAGACTGTAAAAAAGGAGAATCAATTAGAATCGGATGGAAAAGTAACACATCATGAGAGTCTTGCAAAACTGTAGGATCTCATTTGTAAAGATTCTTCCCTCCCCTAGTGTAAAAATAAATAATTAAAAATACTAAAATGTATTTGAAAGTATTCTACAAATACATGCGCATATTTATGTGGGACTGATTATTATACAAAGATCATATTTAATAGTGATATTTAAACAGATTTTAGGCATAATATTAAAATGTGTATTGTGCAATAAAGAAAAACTCCAAATGAAGTTTGATAATATTTTTAAATCAGTAATTCTTAAGTGACATGCCAATAAAAAATGTTAATGGATTTCAAGTATACTTAGTATGAAATAAAAGTTATTTTCAAATAGTTATGGCATAGCTTTTTATTTCGTCAAAATCTCTGAGAGACATGCAAAATCATTATAAAATGATGCTTATTAAGTAAAATGTTATCAAGAAGTATGTGAATATTTTTTTTTTTAATTCACTAAATATTTTGGAAAAAAATCTATATTAAATAGTAGCATAAAGTAAACATTTAATAAACGTTCAGGTACATGCTTCTATACCTCAATTGTAATTTTTAAATAAAATTATTATATTGTTGTATTATTTAAACATTATTAATTTAATGTATTTTTTATCATAAAGATTTACATACAATAAGAAAAAGAAAATGCAGAAAAATATAATCTAGTTAGGATCCACTGTTTTTTCAATGTTGTTTAATGTACTGATCAAATTAATTCTACTTTGGAAGAATGTAAACTTCTTTGTTCCTATATGATGTGAAGTCAGCAGAAGTAAAAGATGAAGGTTATTACTGAGGGTTGACATAAGCAAATGTATTGATGAAATACGCATTGCAATCAGTGTAATCAACTTAAGGCCTTTTGTAATTAGACTTGCTGACAAAATTACGACTTATGATGACAGATGATGGTACAAACACTTATTTTTATTAATTTTGTAATCACTGCCATCTTGATCCTGTTGTCTGGTCAAAGCCTCAGGATATGAGCAAGAGCAACAGTATTACTAATAAGGGCTGTTTGTTGGCCGCTAATGAGTCTTTGTGTCACTCATGCTGAGCATCCTCATAAATCACACCAAGACAAACGTAGCTGCAAAAGACTGCAAGTACAGTGCGTCCTCATGTTCCTGAGATGCTATAACATCCTGTAACTGGGCCACCTCTATATCAATGACCATCTGGCTCTGAGCCTCTGGAATATTTTCCCTTCCCCCACTTCCCCCACCCACGACAACAGCTCTATTTTCAACCCGGACTGTCGCTATTTCCCAAGACACCTTTCTGCCTGTCACCTCCATGTATCCATTTTATACAGTAGACACTTCTCCATGGCATGTGACAGATCATAAAGCAAAAGTACGCAGCTGCTCTTAGCCCTGTCCTTAATGAGTGTGCCTCTCAGAGTGTGTTGGATCAGCCTAATGAACTAGGTCAAGCAGCATAGTTGAAAGCATTTATGAGCATAAAACATTCTCATCTCTAACCAGTTTCAACATTTGCATTGATCTAACAATCAGAGGGGCAAGAAGAGGTCAGGTCATCTGATGGGTCAGAGGAGGTCATCTGGTAAATGGTTGATGAATCAACAAAATGTGGCATGCTAGTGCTGATACAAGCATATAAAGCTACATTTGATAACTATTCAATGCAAATGTCATCTACCAGACATGCTTTTAATATTCCACATGAACTCCATGAACACAATGAACACATGAATTTTTTTTTTTTTCAAATTACCAGCTGTATTACAACAAAATCGGTGAGAAAGGATGTTAAGTACAGATAAAAAATGCACTTTCGAATTGCCTTTCCTCAGGCTATTACTGTCTAAAAATAATGGGACTGTTTCTTTATTATGCTGCCAATTATTGCTTGCAGTCGACCTCAATACATTCCGAGTTATACTTCGATTAGGGGAACTGTTCCATTCCCTATATGAATTGTATATGAATTGTAGTTTTAAAGGGCATATTATAATAGCCTCAAACTGATGTCTATTTAATTATTATTTCCTATATAATAGATTTATATTCAAACTAGAGACGCACAACCTTGCATTTTTTCATTAGAATATATTTGAGAAAAACTATTAAAAGTAGTTATATTACTTGAAAAAATGTAATAATATAAAATACACATTTGAAATGAGCGCACATCTCTAGCAGGGCAGTGAAGTAGAGGGCAGAAATTGTAATCAATTAAGTTTTGCATCATTATTGTAAAGTATTCTGATTGATTTATAATTTTTTTTTATATATATTTTATTATTATTATGACATTATATCATTATATAAGTGAATAGATTTATTTATTATTATTATTATTATTATTATTATTATTATTATTATTATTATTATTATTATTATTATTATTATTATAAGATTTTAAGGGTTTATAGTGCCTCTATAATATAAAGAATCCCCTATATAACCCATTTCTCAATATGTGTGCTACAGTGTGTAATTAACACAAACTTTGATTTAAATGTTTGTATGGCCCAGTCAGTCAAGTGTGAAAGAACAGTAGATGTAGGTCTTATTAAAGTCTTTTAATCATGAGCAAGACTGCCACCATACAGAGAGCGAATGAGACTCGAGAAGCCATTAATGACACTGTCACATATGACTGCTTTTCAATGGCATAGAGTCATTAGCATACAGAAACAACCCTAACAAGTGGAGTGTGTGGATAAATTACTTCATGCTGTTAATAGCTAATGCTTCCGAGCTCTGCATATTTATTTCATTTCTTGTCATTATTTTTACATTTCATTGAAATTTTGTGTCTCTTAAGAGTGCTATTCAAATCTCTATATTCTCTAAAAAAAATACTGTGTGGAAGAACAAAGACTACATGGTGTAGTTGGAAATTATTTGTATCTAATTCTGTCAAGGGACAAGTATTATGTCACACTTTTCTGTAACTACAACTAGTTAGGTCTTACAGGAACAGTTGGCTCACCCCAAGACATTGCAAACTCATACTCATACTTTCAAAATGGTATTTGACAGTAATATCAATAAATACATACTGACACACACACACAAACATCACATTAATTAATCATGATTGATTTTATTTGACATGTACTTGGAGGTGTGCTGTTTAGAATGGATTTTATTTTTTATTTCATTTATTCACATAATGTTCCCTTTCTTGTACATGATCATACATGCCTAAAGAATTTTACTTATGGAATTATTCAATTAATCAGCTGTTTGAATCCCTACCATTAATCATGGACAGAACTGTCTATATAGTTTATATATAATGGTTAGGTTTCATCTAAATGTTGGTGCAATAAAAAAGTAGTTATAGTGCACCTTTATGCTGCAACTAGTCTAAGTTGTAACTTATGCACAAGCCCAGAGTCTGAAGAGCTAAAAAAGGACAAAAAATACATAAAAGGGCTATTATTGTTTGCTTTTTGCATTTGATTATAAATGTATTGTTGTAATAATCATTCTAAAAGCAATTGGGGTCAGAAAAACATGAGGGTGAACAAAATAATGACAGAATTTCTGAGTTTTTGTACCCTAGCCCTGAGTTTTTGTACCCTAAAATTGATGTGTCTTCTATGAAGATTACGATGGTCTAAACCATGGATACAGCTCTATATGGGCTCACCGGGCCTGATCATAGAGCTGATATTAAATGTGTCCTGGTGTAATGAAAGCAAGGTAACCTTCAGAAAGAGCGAGAGAGACAGAGAGAGAGAGAGAGAGAGAGATGAGAGAGAGATGAGAGAGAGAGAGAGCGAGCGAACAGAATGCCTGTAGTGGTATATTTAGCTGTCCTCATTAGTTGGCCTTATTTTCTTGCATCTGACACATTCTGTTCTATAGGGCTTCTATTTCCTGGACCTGCGATCAAGTCTGCTTCCAAAATGTGTTCCTTGATGGACTTGTAGCTTGCGGAGTTCATTTTAGTATACATTATAGTATTGAATGTACTGTTTACTCTGAATTTAAAATTACATTAACTAAAGCGAAAATTGTTTCCACAATATTGTGGAATATGTTACACATAAGCACAAATCACTTGTTCACACTGATATAGGTGCCACATAAAAGCATTATACGTACTCCTCCATAAGTCCTCATTATCATTTTTAATTAGTTTTTTTTTTTTTTTTTCATTTTATTATTTGTTTCTTTGAACTAACTGAGAGTGTGCACGGTATAGTCGAATTAAATGTTGATTTGTTAGCGTGATAATTTTTTGTGTTTCTCCGCCTCTTATGTGTTGACATAATAATGAATTGCATATGCCACCTTATCGCTGCTTACCAAACCTTTTCATAGGGTCCGTACTGCTAGCCAACAGAATTGTGGTTGCTTTTTTATGGTCTGCAGTACATTACTCCGTCTCTTTTCACAGTATGATGTGCTAAGGATGTGAATGCTGAGATGGCTGGTTTTGGTCAGGTTTAATAGGCTCTGGCTGTTATGGTGTGGTCCTGTGGGTGCGTTTAAGTCCGTATGGGTCTCTGCGTATAAAAGCAAGTTTATGTGAGCAGACATGTCTGAGCGGACACATTCCTGCCATTGGTTTAAGAGGAGCATTGTGGGATGGATGCGGTTCTCACAGTCTCTTCCTGCAGCTGCTCCATGGAAACACAGAGAGCCTCAGTCCCCTGCAAACCCTCTTGTTTACAGAGACCGGATAGAGGCATGCTAAAAAGATAGGGGGAGGTAAAACAGACAAAAGCCTGACCTTTAAGACCTGACCTAAAAATCTGATTTTAAACACATGGGGCAAAAGTTCAAACAAAACATGTTTCAACACATAATCATGTCATCTGAAAATGGAGAGTGATTTACCGATTAAAAACAAAGTGTTCTTTATAAAATTAATAAATGATAATACTTTGCAATTTTTGATGTGAAATTATTTTATTCTATCCGAGCTATGTTAATTAAAAACTAAGAAAAAATAAAAGATTACACCAACCTTACACTTGCAACCAATAGTGTTTGTTTGGGGTGGGTGATTCAGAAATATTAAATGTAAAATTTAAATGTATGCAATTAGCAGACGCTTTTATCCAAAGCGACTTACAGTGCATTCAGGCTATCAATTTTGACCTATCATGTGTTCCCGGGGAATCGAATCCCCAATCTTGCGCTTCATAACGCAATGCTCTACCACTTGAGCTACAAGAACATTAAATATTATATATTATTTATATATTTATATTTATATAATATTATAATATTATCAAATATTTTAGCAAAAACAAAATGTAAATATTGTATTGGCAACGATGTTTTTATTTCTATTTACTTGTACTGTACAAACCAGTATTATATAGACATTATTTGTAAAGTATTATTACGCTTTAGTACAGGGATCAATTCTCAGTATTAACTAGTTGCTTATAAGCCTGTCATTAACACATTGGCTGTTTAAAGCAAATATTCTGCAAGACCATAGTCTACATCTACATCTATATTAATAAACAGCAAATTAGGAGTTTATTGAGGCAAAAGTCATAGTTAATGGTTTGTTAATGGCGAGAATTGGACCTTAAAATAAAGTGTGACCACTGCATTTATTAATATTTTGAAATAGCTTTTCTATATACATGTATATATTTTTATATATGTATATTTTTATGTAATTTTGACGTGCTTATGGTTTTATATTAAATTATTTTGTTTCAGGTGATTGCCAATACAGCATTTCTATTATTTTATGTATATAAATAATAGTATATATATATATATATATATATATATATATATATATATATATATATATATATATATATATATTTTTTTTTTTTTTTTTTTTTTTTTTACGTTTATTTTTGATCCAATATTACATTTTTTTATTTAAACTTTATTTCAGTTAATGAAAATTATTTTTAATAGTTTCCATTTTAGGTTAACCTTAACAACGTTGATGCCAATGTTTTGTTTCGTTTTTCTTAGTAATTTAGCTGATCCGTATCAGTAAGATCAGAGAATTCAGGCACACATTGAAGGTTGAATGCAGAGCAGGTGCGTGTGACAAAAACAGGCAAAGAGGAAATTCTGCAAATGGCTGGATTAAGAGAGTGCAGAGCAATGATGTGTCTCTGCATCTAATAAGGTTCTGTAAGTAGCTCGGAGTCGGAGTCCAGTATAATAAACATATGAGACTTGATGTTTGCTCATTATTGATGTGCTGTTTCCATAGCAACAGCAACAGCCAGACACTAAATGGTGCGAGAAGAAAATCTGAATGTTTCAAAGGCTGCAAAACAAGCTTGGTTAAGGGAATAGACTAATAAAACTTGAATTGATTAAAATAATTTTGTTTTAAAACATACCTTATTCATTTTAATGCGAATACTCTACTACTTATATAAAATTATCTGTGAATTATATTTTTTTAAATAAAATTATCTTTGTTCAATAAGCAGTTACATGTATTACTAATAATTAGCATAATAAACATTTCCTCTGATAAGTAATAGTTCATTAGCCTAATTGGAGGACGTTTGCACAGCATCCTGGCATTTCAGTACACAAGATTTAGAACATGTGATTATAGTCATTTTACAGCAGCTTTGAACATGGCGCATACGATCAGAAATTAGAATCAAACATGCACAGCCAATCAGATTTAGAATAAAAACACTGTTTTTTTTTTTTTTTTTTTTTTTTATACTAATAGTGTTTTAAGGTCTTGTTTTTTTTTTTTTAATGGCATGCTTTCTTCAAAACATGAGCTTAAAATAATGTAATTGTCTCTGTAGATTGATAAAGTGAATGCCCTTATGGTGAAAGTTATTATAATGCAGTCAGCATGAATAGCAGCAGTTTGTGGACTTTCAAACACTGTTCTGAATTGACTTCTGAGAATTCCTGTTCAAACATGCACACTGTAACCACAAACTGAGCGCAACCACTATGATTAGTCATGCTTAATTTCAGTCATGAACACTTTATATGGATTACAGCAGGGCGACGGCGATAGATGCAATTTCCATTATGTAAATGCAACTCTTTAAAGGAACCCAGCATCTCCATGGTGACCGTCGAATAGAGCGTGCATCTTTCCTGTGTGTGTGTGTGTATGTGTGTGTGTGTGTGTGTGTGAGAATAAGTGTGTGTTGAAGTTGATTTCACACTCTGGCAGTACAAATCATATTCCACCCACACAAACACACACACACACACACACACACACACACACACACACAAACACATGTTCATTCTAAGGGAGTTATTCAGTGGCAAGTGTACAAGCTTAGGAACAGATAAACCACAGGGCGTCAGAAAAGTCTTCCTATAAGGGAAAGCTCATCACTATGGAAACAATGGCACAGTCTGGCACGCTGGCTGTGAAGGATACTAGCTGGAAGTCTCTTCATTTCCTCTGAAAAATCCATAAAATATGCACATTTAAAATTTTAGGATTATTGCCTCTGCAAAAATAGTGCTTGAATGGAAAGTATGTTTTATTTCTTTGTTTACTAGGTTCATGAATGAAATAGATTTAAAAAGTATATTTGTTTCTGTGATGCCACAGTTGAATTTTCAGCATCGTTACTTCAGGCTTCAGTGTCACATGATCCTTCAGAAATCATTTTTAATATGCTGATTTGGAGTTTAAGAAACATCAGCAGGTCAAAGGATTATTCATCTGATTTTAATTTTAATTTTATTTTAAAAAGCAAAAAAAAAAAAAAAAAAAAAAGGTTGAAGCAACCTCTAGTAAATTGCATATTATTTTCTTTAGTTGCCTACTGTTCAGGTTAGGATTATGACAATTATCATGAAAAAAAAAAAGTGACTCTCTATATATTCACAATTGTGCAGTTCTAGTTCAGAGCTATAAAGTATCCATTTTTATACATGAGAGGATGACAGGTTTGAGCACAGACTAAAAGAGAGGCCATATTGAGATGTTAACCAGTACTGACTCTCACTCATTTGTCATGATGAGATGATGTACTGGACTTACACAGAAATGTGACAAAGCTATGCTGCCTCACACAGTTCAGCCTTAAAAGCTCTTACTGGATGGCACACAATTACTGCTTCCCTCTGTATGAGAAGACTAGAGAAAGTGGAAATCGAACTGTCAGATAATTTATGCAGGCCATGTCTGTTATGTAGCTGCAGCCAGGGAAAAAAAAGTGCTTTTAATAGATGGGGGTCATCCCTGTGCGGGGAGCTGCTGTATACTGCACTTCACTGAAGACTCCTTCCCAACACAGCCTCTTTCAGACATGTTCATCTTTCTTTCTTGGTTTCTATCTTTCATATTTGCTTTTTGTTATATTCATGCATTGTCCAACTTGCTGAAAATGGCATTTAATTGCATTTATAAAACCAAGTTACTTATCAGTTGCTTAGTGACTTCATTAGGAACTGTGACATAATGCATGGTTTTTTATTTATTTTTTTAATGGCATGCTTTCTTCAAAACATGAGCTCAAAATAATGTTTCAGCCGATTTTACCTTGTTGGAAAATATGAGGTCTAGGTAATATTAGACAATGCAAATGCAAAATATTCCTCACATTAAGCCACCAAAACGGAAAATATGAGTCATACTGCGACAGGTGCAGTTGTAACGACAGACATAGCCTGTCATAATGATGAAAAAAAAAGTGTCTATTTTTATAAGAAATAAATATTTCAATAAATGTACACAATTCACTTGACATCGGCAGGTGTGTCATAAAGTTTACTTAGGACCCTGACTTCAAATCATTCATAGTTTCTAATGCCCTTTTTCTGTTCCGTGCTTTTTCCCAGCAGTGTAGCTCTAAAGCCTTTCCCAGGCTGCTGTGTGACAGCCGGATCAGAGCGAGCACTCCTGAGAACCCTACTGTGTCAGGTAGGAAAAAACAGCAGGTCTCTTTAATTGAAAAGGGATCGAATCACACAGTTAGCGGAAGATAGTCGAAGGACTGGGTATGTACTGACAAGAAGCAAGGATTGAAACACACGCAGCTAATTTATTTCCCATGGTTAATAGACTTCACCCACTCCCAAACCAGATGTGCAGCGAGAAGGTAGATCAGCGTAGATAGCGTCCTCGCTGTATTTATGGATACTGATATTCCTAGGGGTTTATGTTTGTATGTTTCTTGGTTAGAGCATTTAGTGAAGCACAAATGCACTGAAGCGAGTTCCATCACTGGAAGTGCTTCCAGAACCAGGCACAAAACCACAGTGGATATCAATCAGTGCTCCCAAATGGAAATTTGTCAGCTTATATGCAAATGAATGTCCTGAGAAACTACTCAGAAAATGATATTCAAAATAATCAATTCGAAGATATACTTTTTTAGAGATGATTACTAATACATAACACACATTTCCTGGTGTACAGTAAAGTGAGTTGCACATAACTATACTAGAAGATACACTTATCATCTCATTAATCACACTTTTCATAATTAATCTTTAAGGAATGCCAAGGAGCGGCAGACTCTTTAACCGTATTTATCTACAACTAATCTGTGTCATATTTTGTGTAATGTCAGCAAACATGCTCCAGATATGTCTTCCAGATAGATGCAAAGCCTAAGGAAAGCTGACCAGCACATCTGCTTTCTTGATTCAAATAAATGCATATAAAGAAGACTCATAAATCCACTCAATTAGATTTGTGAGGCCCTTTGCAAACATAAAGCTTCCATTTTAAAAGCTGGGGGGTTTTATCAGTCAGTCTAGCCTATTTGCTGTTTTGAATTTTTTAGTTTGTTCAGAGAGGTGAATTCATTCACAAGAATTCATGGTAAAATCAGAGAATGTTATTTAACGTTATCATTATAAATAGTTCTTAACCTACCCTTAATCGTGGCACCTTAACATCAAATATGTTACTTCAACACATGTTAAGAACATATTTCTCAGTGAAAATCAGTTTGAAGCTGCCAATGACACACAACCAAGCCGTATTTATACAATAGCACAAGTGCTTTTCAGGTTATCAGATAATGTCAGCAGGCTGATTCACATCTGAAGATAAGAGCTAGTATAAAACACAGCATCTTGCCAATAGAGTCTCATTATCTGCATCTCATACCAAGGTGGCACATCTTGTTGTTTGTCTCATTTAACACTGAGCCATTCGCTCTATCTGTTCTGGAGTTGTCATACTTCAGTAACAAGATCATTCTGACTCATTCCTAACCAGCAAAACAGAGCAAATGTCAGGTTTAGAGAGTAAATGTTTCCCGAACCAACAAGAACCGTGAAGTCTTTCCTATACCAGAGACCAAAGACCTAGGCTGATCTGTGTCGCACATCCACTGTGTTCTTCACGTGCTTCATGTTGAATAAAACACATCATGACTGATCTAAATGGCATAGAATGTGGTCTAGGTTGAATACTGCTGATGGATATGATCTCCCCAGGTGCTTTTGGAAGGAGACATTAAACTGTATGGGAAAGATGGAGACAATAAAGCAGTGCCTGTAAATGCATAGTGCCATCTAGGGGTTTTTATGTGTGAGAAATAAAAGGAACAATGCCTGAAAGACCTACTGTTACAACAAAACACTCATCTTGAAGAATAAATATGAAAAATGGTCAATTTAGAGAGAGGTGAGATTAAAGTAAGTTTAAACTGAATTTTTTTGATTATGCAAGACTGACCCAGTTAAAAGACAAAATTTACATATATTCTCAAAGACAAAACCCTTGGGATGAATACTTTACAAACAGGGAAAACATCTGCAGGCTAACTGGCATTCAAACATTTCCTTTTTTTCAATAAATATGCATTGCAAATGAAGTAATACTGTAGATCATAAATGCTTCAATATCAAAGAATAGGTTTAAAATGCATCTGTAATGAACAGGAAACTAAAACATAGTATAGAACGTTCTCATATAGTTCTCATAAGGGAAAAATGTTAACTGAAGCTTTTGAAGAGAGCTTTCTTCAACAAGAATCCTTTTTGAAATATTGCTTAGCAACAGCCCACTGAATACTAAATGAAATCCTTGAAAAATAAGTGATCCACTTAATAAAGGCTTTATTTATTCATGATCATCTCATAAAGTTCTGAGCTGATTAAATCGGATGCAGTGATGGTCAAAAAACTATAAAAGAGGTTTATCATGCATTGGAAATTTCTCCTTCTTATTCTTCTGACCGTTTCTAGCTCAACAGGCTACCCACACTAACAACAGCAAACATGTTTATGCATGTGTTATAAACTGTATGTGTTGACAACTGTATGTCATCTAGCCTCATGCTGATAGACCAAAAAAAATAAAAGAAAATCCTACAAAATGACATATTATGCCATAGTTTTACATGGATGTTTAATTGCATACATTTTATCTGCATTTATGATTACTTAAAATCTAAAGATCAATTGGGGCTCTTTCAGTATTATTTATTTATTATTTACTTTCATGGACTAACCGTAAGACATTAAACACATTAAAGCATTAGACCATCAAAAACCTTTGGGACATAACTTTTTCCCTTTTTATTTTAATAAAAAATGAAATAACCACTTTTGCATAACTTACAATAATAATTCAATTTATAACACTAATGTGTGCGACTGAAGCTGCCATTATAGGCCAAATTTGCACATCTGTCGTGAGAAATCTATAATCTATTCCATCCCACTTATGAAAAACAATTACCTGAAGCATGACAGATGTTTTGAAAAATGCCACGGGTTTTTTAGCAGAAAATTACATCATCATCATTATCTCAGGTGGCCTTTCGCCCCATTGTACCCAAAAACAGTGTGTGAGAGAGGCTAAAAAATAAATAAATAAATAAAAAATAAAAAGCTACACAACATACTAAAAGGCCACAAGTGAAAGGGTCAACTTCAAATTTGACAACATAATTACAATTATATATATATTTTTTTTTTTTTGATAATGTAAAAAAAAACTTGCTTCCTGTGCCAAAAAAGGATTTGCCGAAATCGGAGGGAAATTACCCGAAGACAATAGCATGGTTAAGCAGCTTCTGATGATGAGAGCTCATTCTCATCTCCGTTACTGTGGAAACCAGCTTCACATCCCTCTATACACGAATTCCTACCAATAGCCACAATAACTTCAGCATCTTCATTCCAATTGACAAAATCTGATTTTGTTCAACATACAAAAATAACGAAGCCCTGTATAATCTAAACTATGCAATCACGTTTATTCATAAAAAATAAAAATAAAAAATGACATAACTTACAGCAGTTAGTTACAGCGAAACTGTTTGCTACTTCCAGATTGTCGATGTGAGGCGTCAGTCTAAATTCAGCCGTTCCGAACTGAACCATTCCGATCCGAAACGCGCTGTACTCCTGATCAGCTCCCCTCGGAAACAAGCCCCCTGCACGACACACACGAAATATATGTTAAACAGTTATACAGTTCAAATGAATTAAAACGTTAATTGTATGAAAAAATTACGCGCGCACTAAACATACCAATTTGAACACTTGGAGAGCCTCCAATTGTCAACCCATATAAAAGGGAAATGAGACAAATCGATAAATTCTTGAACTGTTGCATCTCCACGACAGTGTGTGTTCACCCACTGTATGAAGGAAATATTTGTCGTTTACAGTGTTGAATCACATCCGTAACATATTGAGGCGTTGCTGGAGAATGAGAGCGACTTCTGTCTGCAGGTGGTTCCTCTATCGCGGACTCCCGCCTCAGTCCCGCTTCTGGAGGAATAATGCAGATCTCTCTCTCTCTCTCTCTCTCTCTCTCTCTCTCTCTCTCTCTCTCTGTCTGTCTTTCTCTCGCGCGCGCGATCTCTCTCTCTCCTCCCTCTAGTCGCGCGCCTTCTTATGAGTTGATACCTTCACTTACACACAGGAGCTCGGCACGCAGACACGGAGATCACGGAGGTGATTGAAATTAGAAATCATTTTTTTAAGAACTACTTCAAAACACACGTGTCCTTTTCCTAATTTTTGTGCTTGTTTTGAATGCAGACGTTTTTGAAAAGAAAAAAAAAAGTTTTCTAAACACATTTTGATTTAATGAATATCAAAAGTATCAAATGCTAAAAATAAATAGGTGGTGTATGGGGGTAACTTGTTCTTGCATCTTGACAAAAGGTTTGAATACTTTCTGAAAGGTTTTTAAACATGTATTTCAAGTTAATTATTGAAGTCATTAAGTTGGTAATACCACACAGTCATGAGGGTCTAAAGGGGTGTTATCTTGTTTTGTTTTTTTCTAGTCATATGACAACAAAATGGCTTCCTACATGTTGGTTATGCCACACTGACTTTGATTTGGCTGAGACCAGTTGTTGTTTTTAATAGTAATAATATTTTAAAACAAAATTGCTTCCATGCAATTTAAATAAAAATAATAATAATAATATTTTTTTTTCATATAAAGCTGTGTTCAAGGCATCTTTGTATTTTCTCTCTTAATAAAGAGAGAAAAAAAGGTTTCATTTCCCCACTTCTTGAAAATGGACAAAATGTACTATAAATCTAAGATTAAAAATATAAAAGGGGTTTCGTTGTCTAATAGATATTCTGTTCATTTTCCCCTTTTGAAATGTGATGACTCACTCAGTGAGAACAGGCGATCATAAATGAATTCATATTTTATAATCGTACAAAAAGTGGTAAATTAAAAAAAAAAAAAATTCATCCGTATGAGCTAAATATAGAGTGTATCTCCATGGTCTTACTGTGGTATATGTGAAGAGGGATGTAGCTAAGAATTCTGAGCCGATTACCTTTTTCAAAACAAAATTAGAAATTGTTGTGAGTCCCATTAGACCTGCGGGTGCTTGAGTCATTCCCACCATTTACTCCACTTGCTATGACCCTGGACTGTCATACAGGACATCCAACATGATGTTCACATCTGAAAGGTTGCATTGCCTTCAGGACCATGGACAGGTCCCTCTCACCTCCACAAAACAAATGACATGAAACCTGACATGATTTGATGAGCTGAACATACAGCCATGTGTCTTTATGTCTCTAGATTTCCATATCTTTGATAAAACAAAAGTAATTAAAATTTCATGAACATTCTGCATTCCACAGCTTTGACAGCTTTGAACAACCTTGTGAGACCAGTCTGGACTGTTTCTTTTTCTTTTTTTTACACTATTTCTGCACTTATTTGTATACTTTGTGTGTGTGTGTGTGTTTGTTAATGCGCGTGAGTGCGTGCATGTGTGTGTGGATCAGTTTGCAAGACATTTAATACACCTGTTCCTAGTTTTTACCTCTGTACCACAACACTGCAACCCATACTTTTCTGAAGTGTACATCACAGGCCATATTCTCTAAACCCCAGAGTGCAGTCTCTGATTAAAGACCTGACTGCTTTCATTGCTGAATATATAATGGCAATGAATCTACTAATAGTGCTCACAGATCTGATTGAATTTTGGAAACATTCTGTTTCCTCCTCTCCCTGCAGCACAGACCACAAGCAACACCTTAATCATCTCCCCAACTGCCATATCCCAGTTTAATTTCCCTCGGCCCATGCTCCATACTGCATGAGTTGCTATAACAAGATCCCAGGCTGGAATGTTGTTTCAGGGTTAAATTGCAAATATAAAAATTGAGCTCACTGAAGTGATAAATGGAAAATTAAATATTTCATGATGCTAAAATGACAATGTGTTTTTCTAAAGAAAGGTGAAGATAACCATAACCCACTTTCATTCATTCGACCTCAGGTAACAGTAACTTCTAATCAGTTCATAAGTATATTTTAACTTCAATCAGTGTGGCTGTAATTCACCTCACAAGCAATTATTCCATATAAAAAATTTGATTTTTCTTGGAGTGTGCTAAACAGAAAAACCTTTGAAAACAATGGGGTTAAATATGTATTTGCAGGCAATACAAACAATACATGGATTTTTGTAGAATAAAGAAAATGAGATTGATTGACAAGTAGATGAACTAATGAGAAGCAAAAAATTTTTATCTAATTAACTAATAATCCCTTGAAGCTTTAGTATATGTTGTGCATGGCACACACACATGCTCTAGCTTTCTCTCTCTGTGTCTTCTAGCACTCTTCAATGTCATTTTTCATGCTCATGGCTGTTTATCAAGTGGGTCGTCCTGACATTAACATGTTACTGCTCTATCCTCTCTTCTCCTCCTAGATAAGCCCCCATGAATCTACACATATATAAGTAGAAAGGGCATGCAGTGGGCAAGGAGATTGGCTGCAGGACTAATGGCCATTTCTCACGGCATGGACCTAAGCGTGACACACTGTGAGAAATTCACATGATCTAGTATGATTTAGCCTTAAGCTATCACAGGCTAGTGTTTTTGTCTTTCTGGCTTTGCTTTTGTAGAAAACAGAACACAAGGCATTTCATATGCTTTACAGAGCAAGATATTAATTCACTGAAATGGTGCTCAGTTATTATGAATTATTGCTGGTGTTCAGTTATTATAAATGGTTCTTATCAATGTTGAAAACCGTTTTGCTGCCTAACATTTTTATGGAAACTATGACAATTTTTTTGTGGATTTTTTGATCAATAGAAAGTTCAAAATAACAACTTTTATTTATAATAGAATCTTTTGGAACATTACAAGTAAATGCTTTTCACTTTTGATTAATTGAATGCATATTTGCTGAATAAAAGTATTCATTTCTTGAAAAAAGAAATACTGTATTACAATAAAATACGACCATAAAAATATTATCCAGCAAAAACTATTAGATTGATTTTTGAAGAACTGTGTGACACTGAAGACTGGAGAAATGGCTGCTGAAAATTCAGCTTTGCCATCACAGGAATATAATATATATATATGTGTGTGTGTGTGTGTGTTAATAATAATGAGCAAAAAAGAACTTGTACGCACACACACATACATATGTATTATAATTCTTTCATTAATTTAATTATCGTTTAATATTAAAGAAATAAAGATCAAGAGTGAACACAAAGATCCAAAATATATTTCAGTATTTGGTCATATTAGAACATATGGACATTTATGTGCACTGTGGACTAGAGCTGCTCTAATCCATGGTGACATGACATTGAGGCCATAATCAGCAGTGTCACCCATGCAACATGCAGCTAAACTGGTCAGAAAAAGAGAGAGAGAGCGAGAGAGAGAGAGAGAGTTGGAAGTTAGAGGAAGAGATGAAGAATGCAAAAGACAAAGAGAGGCAGAAAAAATGACTTCTCATCATCCGTTTCCGCCACACATAATTTCACCCCCATTCCTACCATATATTCAGTTCTGTCATGCCTCCATTTGAAAGATGCCAACCCTTTCAAACACCCAAATTTATGCACACTATCACGCACACACTCCATATCAAAAAAGTCGGTCCATCTGTCTGGGTATTTGCAAGTAACCTTAACATCAGTCTCAGCTCATGATAAAATTTCCCCTTCACACTAAGACTTCACTCATGCGAGGATGAGAGGCAGTGACACTGGAAAATTCAGCATTGGGAATGATGCTTATTTTTTTATTGCCATTTCTTCTGACTTGCCTTAAATGCCTAATAAAATTTCAGCTGAAGATATGTCACTATATATTATAAATATAATAAAGGCCAGTGTTGGGACTGGAAGGTGCAAGAAAGTAGAAGCTGCCATCCAACCTTCACCTCACCTAGTGTGTGTTCAGGTTGTATTAGGCAGTAGTCTATGTGATATAGGTTAGAAGACTGAACTGACCGGTGGGGTGGGAGGACAGATAACCAGCAGGAATCAGACAAGCTGCTTGAAATAATGTGTGAGACAGCAATCACGGGGAAAACGCAGAGGCGAACGCATGTGGGTGGGCTTGGAAACACACGCTGAGTAGTGTCACGCTCAAACACACAAATACAAGCTGCTGAAAATAACTTTAAAACCGTTGAGATACATTTTTGAGGAGTGCTTTGCCTGCATTATTCGAGTCAGTCTTAAATTTTACCTGCTTCGACTATCAATATAGCACATTTCTAAAATAATTTCTTATAGTGTGCATTGTATTTGTGCTTATCAAACTGATATCTGGGAATTCAAAGGCGTACACCTCCATGTTTGCCTGTCTAGTTACACTAAAGAAGCGGCTCTACCACTGTAATTAGTCAAATGACTGTGAAGGAGGATCTTGCAGTAAAATGCTAAGAGGAAGGAAATACATATAAAGAATTAGCTAGATAACAGAACAGTTTTTCAACACTCCATCACACATTTGTGTGATTTTGATATGTATACTGTAGTCTGTTTAGTGAGTAACTTCATAAGTTGGACCCCTAGGGGGCTCTGTAATGCATCTTAACATTTTGAAGTCTGAGGGTTTAATCAACTTTAAGTAAAGCAGGCTACTTAAAATACATAACAGATAACCAAATACATATCCAGATGAAGGTTTTTATTCTAAAAACACTGATTTCCACAGCAGTCTGAATCTAATGTGACGGCCTTAAAGGTTTTCAAAGCAGACCTGGCTCCAGACACTGTGAGACAGGGGAAATATATCAGCAAAATCACGCAGTAGCTGTCTCTGTGTCTGTTGCCATAGCAACTAACTAACCATTCACATGCTCTGCAACTCTGTGTATACCACAAAGATAATATGAGGGGGAAAAAGGTGGTCAGGTTCCCGATGGTTTCTTCTTGCACTTCCCTTTTATATAAACAACTTCAGGTTTCTCTTAGATTTATTGGCATGGCCTATTTGTTGTGTGAATGCGGCAGCTAGGGAGAGGTGGGGCACTCTCCATTTAGCACGCTTCATTACATTCCAGACAGATTTCATATTCTGACTAGTGCAAAGACAGCCGTAGGTCAATCTGCCAACATATTTCACAGCATAATGAATACTGGTGTTGGGTTGGGCGCAGGAACAGGTCGGACCCTGACTCCCAGACAGCTTTAGTGTCTTAGGTCTCATGCTAGGTCAGCAACACACATAACAATAAATCAGAAGGACTTTTAAATAGCCCTTATGGGAAAAAATACTCGTAGTTCTTGGGTAAATTAACTTTGATATTTAGTCAGGTACACCATTTTAAAGTAAAAATGTAGTTACATTCCGTGCTTTAATTAAACATTAAATTATATTTCTAGTGCACAAGCTTAGATTTCTACATTTACATGCTGCACTTGAATAATACAATTTTGTTTGTTTATACAAAACATTTGGGAATTATGTGGATTATTGGGAATTATTTAATTGTCATTTAGAAGTAAATGATGAAACAATGAAAGTTTTTACATTTTAAAATGTCACCATCAGTGTGATTAGTGTTCCTTTTGGTTAGGTTTGCTCAATTTAAAAGGGTCAACACTATTAAGAAGTTTTAAGTTAAGTGGACTTCACAACCACATACAGTAGTTTTGAAAACTAGTTTCATAAAATTAGTATAGTAGTTTATTTGACCCCATTACTTTTAACTTTCATCAAATACTTAACGTACTGATAATATAGTGATTTTATATTTAACTATATTTAATTTAGGTGAACAACTGGTCTAACTTTCAAAAATTGGCACACATGTTGATAAAACTTGCATTATTTAAGGAAATAATTAATTCACTGTAATTCTTTTTTCTTTTTTCAGAAAGGTTTATAACATCTACAGACAAGATCTGAAACTATGAACAAAACAACCTATTTCTAGTTTTTAATTCTAGCTTGACTTTTTAGGACATGATGATCTTGGGAAAGATATAAATAAGAAAGAGACTGATAGGTCATGAGGTCAGCTGAGCCATTGGGCCATTTATTGATGGTTGATTAACAAGCACAGAAGATGTTTATTATTTTCTGCTTCATACACTTGTTTGTAATTTCTGGAATGCTTGTAATAGGAACATCAAAAGACAGTTCTTATGGCAGTGTTTATCAGTACAAATATCTCATTATCATCTTAACAGCTGATCTGTAGGTCAAAAATAATGTTATATATTTTAAATATAATATATTAATAATCCATATACTCCATTTCTACATGCAAGATAATAATTTATCTCAGGTTTGTTCATAAAGTAAACATAGAAGCTGAAAATCAATGTTTTATCAATGCCTTCATTCTTTCTAATCGAAATGTTTTTTTTTGTTTGTTTTTTTTTTTCTTTTTTTTTTTGCAATACTGTGTTTACTGACTGCACATCAGTGGTAAAACTGCTCCGTTTGATGTCTGAAGTACAAATTATATGGGCTGAGACTATACGAAGGAGGGAAAAGTTAGCTAAATGGAAGCAGTTTAAACTTTACACAATCACAAATACACAGACCAGTAAATTACATTAAAGAAAAGGAAGGTGAATGGGAAAATCGCACGAGCATAAAGATCTACACGCTTGGCTGCCGAGGGGATGACAGGTTTAGGAGGTGGTGGCTTCTTGTTGTTCTTGGCTTGTGATTTACCTAAAGCACTACCAACTTCAATGGGTTTGCCGTAGCAGTCAAAGTTTGAGAGTTCAAAGTCTCGTGGCAGAGAGCCTACAATGCTGAAGTCATTGGTGCGCAAATCTGACTTGGAGGTGCATACCTTTTTGCACCTTGTCTCTGTCACCTGAGAGGGATAAAGAGGGAGAGAGTGAGAAAAAAATTAATAAAGAAAAAACATGTCAGATCTCTGCAACATCTGGTGTGATTTTTACTGAAACATTACAGTGATAGTTTACCCAAAAATGAAATGCCTTCATCACTTCCTCAATCTCATGTTACTCCAAACCAGTATAACTTACATTCTTCAATGAAAAACTAAAAGAGTTATCCTGAATAATGTCCAAACTGCTTTCTACCTTATAATGAGAAATAATATTGTAAAAAAAAAAAAAAATGCTATACAAATAAACTTGAATGAAAGTAAATGGTGACCAACATGGCTGTCTCTGGTCCCCAGTACAAATTGTACAAATGGTACTTTGTTTTAGTTTTTTTTTTTTTTTTACCATTAAAAATGATAATAAAAATTAATTTGATTACTAAATTATAAATATAATTAAATAAATAGTTAATTTTAAAAAAAAAATTCAAAAATGTAATATACAAAATTTCCTGGTGAGTTAACTGAAAGAATAACTGATTTTATTATTTTTTTAGTAATAAAACTGTTTACTGTGTGTTGTGTGTGTATGTGTGTGTGTGTGTGTGAAAAAGGGTTAGTTATTTTATTATTGCAAATATATGTAGTACATATTATGTAGCTTCATTGAAGAAAGAAATCATACTGGTTTGGAATTATATGAACATGAGATTTTGATAACTGGATTTCATTTTTGACGTAACTATCCCTTTAATTTCACACTTAGGTATTTTCATTTGTATAATTAGGAAATGAACAAATGATAGCTGGCAGGCGGATCATTTATGCATTATGATACCCATTCCGGCAGCAGACATGGACAACACACCAAATCTGACTTTTGTCCCTCATGTAGAGACACATAATCTCTCTATAGGTTTATTTTTGCTTTTTCCTTTCTCTTAACACTCTTGTCTGCAGGGAGAGGGAGATTTTGAGGACAGGCAATTATTTTGAGCTCTTCCTGAAGCCCTAACAGGGAAGAGGCAGTGTAGCATGGCCCTCCCATGCAGGAACAACAGGAGAAGGAAAAAAGTAGTGTGAAGAAACACCTACCTTGCATCAAAATAGAACAGGACAAGACAAGCATTACGAACTGTTGTGACATCGCGCTGTCTGTTTCTCTCTCTCTCTCTGACTAACGGAGCAGAGGGATGTCTGGACAACTGATGTCTGATGGTTTAATGCCAACTTCTCTGTTGTATTAGTTCTGGATGTGTGGAAAGGGGCAGAAGCCATGCAGTGCTGGACCGCACTACTTATCACTGGGTGCACAACATTTAAATCCTCAAACAGCTTGATATCTTTTCTAGTGTGCGGGGACACATGCACAGATTTAGGAAACTGTCTGTCAAATGCAGTGGGAGCTTTCATATGCTTCTGATAAATGCTGCCTGCTCAAAAGCGTTGAGCATGTCTGAACAGCCGTGAGATGGTTAGAGAATCAGTCGCAGCAAGCAAGCCTTGGGACGCGTCCAAACAGCTCTTATTCAGAGCAATGAATGAGGCTTTCTTGGAGGTCGGTGACTTTTAGGGGTTGTGCAAAGAGCATGTGGGTTAATTTGGGGTCAGATGTTCTTCTGGTAGCTGCTGAAGGTCCAATCTGGGAGTAAATGTGTGACAGTGGTTGAAAACACACCGCATCCTTAAGCCTCCCTCTGGGACTAATTTAAAGCTTATAATAGACTTGAGTAGAACACATTATTCAGCCTATTTATTCTGTCTGTCAGGCTATCCTTGCCTTCAAGCTCGGCTTCCAACTGTTGCTATAAAGCTGTCTGTTTTCTGAGGAACATGAAGTACTGTGATTATCCCACCTACACTTTTGCATGCAGGCCTAACATTAGAAGTGCATGATTTTAGATTACATAACCACAGGGACAGCAATGCTACTGAGTGCAATGAAACAGAATTGAAACAATGAGCTCTTTGAAAATGTCAAATCACCCAATCAAACATTATGTGTGCATTATAACATTTGAAATGTCTTTACTGTCTGTTTTGATTGATATAATGCATCCTTGCTAAATAAAAAATAAGACAATTCTTGAAAAAAAATCCCCCAAACATTTGAACAATATTGTATATAAAATATTACAGATGATAAAACTAGGGTATAACAAGATTACCATGGTAGATGTTCATGAAACGGTTTTGGCATGTCCAAATATTTGAGTACCCTCATAATATGTACCGTACATTAAATCACTACCCCACTATCCTTGGTGCTTTTTATTATGATTATGAGCTATGGTAACACTACATTATAATCATTTTGTTTGAATACAAAGTCGTCTGGTTGTTTCTGACCTGTAGAGTACTGACATGTATAGGGGTGCTTCCCATGCCATTGATGGTGTTCTTGGCAGGGGTCTTTCCTTCCGCCTTCTCCTTACTAGCAATCTTTGCTCTCTCCGCCTCCAGCCGTTTAGGGCTGTTGAGCATCACCTGAACCACTGCGTATTCAACCAGAGAGGCAAAGCCAAAGAGCAGGCAGGCAATCAGCCAGATGTCAATCGCCTTTACATAGGAGACTTTGGGCAGTTCAGAGGCCAGAGACGTGCACTCAGAAGAGAGTGAGAGCACTGACAGGATCCCTGCAGACAGAGAGAGGTCATTAGATCAGATTAGTTGATCTGAAGTTGTTTCCAAAGATAATAGTAGACCAGACTGTAAAACATATGAAGGCATCTGTAACAGTTTTAGATCAGTGGACAACAAATGCCATCCAGATTTAACAGGTTTTCATATTTTTCTGTTACATCACTGTTCAGAAGTCCAAGATTGGTATAAGTTTGTTTTTTTTAAGATGTTTTTGAAAGAACAAGCTTATGCTCATCTACAGTATACTGCATTTATTTAAACATACATTAAAAACAGTAATATCGTGAAAAGCTTGATGCTTAATATTTTTGTGGAAACTAGACAACATTTTATTCAGGATTCTTTGATAAATTTAAAGTTCAAAAGAACATAATTTAATTGAAATATAAATCATTTCTAAATAAATAAAATGTCTTTACTGTTACTTTTGATCAATTGAGCTGAAAAAACAACAACAATGTATATACTTTCCTTACATGTTTTAAAAATTAAATTAAATTACATTTATGCATTTGGCAGACGCTTTTATCCAAAGCGACTTAAAGTGCATTCAGGCTATCAATTTTTACCTATCATGTGTTCCCAGGGAATCGAACCCCAACCTTGTGCTTGATAGCACAACACTACAGGAACACTAGTTTATTTTAAAATTTTGTTACTTATTAATCATTTCATAATAATCTTACATCTTATAATATACTTATATGTAAAATATTTTAACATTAATAACAACTGTAAAATATGAATAAATATTTAAATTCAATTTGTTGATTTCTCCCCAAAAATCTAGTTTTAATCTGGGCCTGTGTATGAATAATCTAAATGAATGCAAACACACAAATATAAACCAAACACTCACAAAATGCAATAAATGACTGACCTGAAATGACCATGGACAGTGGCATTTTGAGATGGCTCTTGATGTAATCACATTATACTGTGACAGTGAGAACAATGTGGACAAAATGATAGTGGTACTGGAATCACCAATGAAATCACAGAAAAAAATTGCATGCATTTATCAGCAATATCAGGCTATAATTGGAAAACACAAGAAATCGTCACATTTCGTGGCATCTTGCATAATCTTCATCGCATCTCAGATAATACTCTCTCACTGACCTCTGTGGTTCTCATAGAGAATTAAAGCCTGTGGGCTGCAGCTCAGGCTGATGGGAATATCCTGGACATGCGTTATATTTCCTTAGACATGCCTTTAGGTAAGTAATTGATGAAAAGAAGCTAGAGTGCTGTAGGGGATAGAAAAGATCACCCTGAACCTCCCGCAACGACGGCGCTGAAAAGATTCATTGGTGGATGTTGCACTGATGAAAACGGGAAATGAAAATGTAAAGGATGTGGTCGGTTACGGGGGTATGAGATGAGGTGCTGATGCTTGTGGCGGGACTGATGATTGGAAAAAGTACCTAGAGGCACACGGGCAGCGCTGGCGTCAGGGTTGATCCAAAAAGAGAGCCAGGAGAGCACGACGATGAGCAGGGTGGGGGCGTATACACCCATCATGTAGAAGCCCACCTGCCGCCTCAGAGTAAAAATCACCTCCACACACGTGTAGTATCCTATCATAAAAAAAATCAAAAGGTTGCTTTAAATTGACATGTTTTTTCCTGGAATCACATCTAATGGCTACCTCCTCAACAATGCATGAGAGAGCTCATGTACACATTAGTGCCATTCATGGAAAGTGGAAAGCTTTTACCTGTCCCTGCGTAGAACTTGGTGCAGTTGCCATATTCGATGTCCTCTTGTTTAATATCGAACTGAGGCAGAGCAATCTCCTCCATCTGTACAGGGTCTCCAGACTGCCACATGAACTGCAGGTCATCTGTGGTGTAGCCAACTAGACACGCATTAAATAAGGAAAAAAACTGTTAGGCTCCAAGAAAAGTCTAAAAATAGGGCACGGCGTACTGTGTTAAAATGAAGGAATATTCCATATTGATTTTTCTGATGTTTTACCCGCATTTTGAACCATAAATTGCACTGAGTCGTGTTTTGGGGATAAAGGAAGAGTCCATAAACTCCCCAGTACCTTTTCTGTTTTTCTAATGATTTTTTTCTTGCAATGTGTACTAGCCTCACACTTCAGTGATTGACTTTAAATGTTAGAATATTAAACATTATATTTATAGTGATCACGCTCACCAAGAGCACTTTCTAGCTAAATATATATTATATATAACATCAAATCTATAACAACATCAAACATTTTATTGTTTTCACATCAAATAATCATGAATGATTGTATTCATATTCACGTACAGCTCTCAAGCTGCATTTTGCATCTCTGGGTGTCCATGGGGAAGAGAGTCAAGTCCAGTGGACAAGAGAGGGTAACAGACAACCTGCAAAAGGAAAAAAAATATGCAAATTTGAGTACCAGACAATGAATCATGTGAGTTTGAATCAGAGTAGTAATTCTGAACGGGGCAGAATTACATAGATTTTCCCTAAAATACACTACTTGATCAGCTACAGGTGGTCACCTAAACATTATATCAATTTGCACTTAATCATTTCAATTTTAAGGGATTAAATAGAAAAATAACAGATTCCACTTACTGCATTTAAAGATTCATGCAGAATATATTCAGCAACATTGCAAAGATTTCTACCAAGATTATTTTATCACCAGGTTGCAATTGAAAATCAGTCCAAATTTAACAGATTTCCAGAAAATCTAACAGAAATGCCACAGACATAAAAGGTATTTTGTGACAGTGGGATACATTCTTCATGCAGTTCCCTTTATTGTGTACAGCAAGCACACCAAGGCAAATTTATTTAAAACAGTATTAACACATGAAAGCTTTTTTTGGTTTTCTGCTGTAATCTGACAAGCACGGTCTCAGATGCAGCAAAGAGCTAATTTTTACACCAGTGAGGCCACACAGAACTAAAGCACTGTGCTTTATATATTTTTGTAAAGGCCTGGGAGAGGTTAGAGAGATCTGTTTTTGTTTTAAATGTATCTTTACGGTGCATTAAACAAATTATCTGAGAGAAAGAGAGAAAGAGAGAGACGATGGGGTTAGGCAAGAAAAGACAGGGCACACAAAGATGCAAAATAAAGATTCCTTATGAAAATAAACATTGCGTCCATCACATTTTCTTGCTCCAAGCAATGTTTAATTGTAAACTTTTTTATTATTATTATTATTTATTTATTTATATGTCTCTTACTGGACAATTTGACTTACGCATATACAATTTTAGTATCACTGGGATACTATTAGGTTGGAATTGCTTAATAATTTTTCATTTGAATTTTGTAGTTAAGTTTTAGAAATTTATTTTTATTCATTTTTATTTCAGTAGTAGTTTGTAGTATTTTTTTATGTAATGATGATGTAATTATATCTTTTGATATTTAAAGTATATTCATAACATAGTGTTATTTCTGAAATCTTTTTTAAGCTGACTAAAAAATAAAAATGCAAATCTTTGCACAAATGTCATGTTCCGATAAGAAATGAGATTCTCGTTTGCATTTCCAGTACACTGGACGTTTACAGTAGAATGAAGAGGTTATGGGAGCAGAAGGATAATAAAGTGTGATAATGGGGGTGTAAGGTATGTCAGTTTCATGAAGAAAAAGAGAAAGGAAAGATATCAAATGTAAAGTCTATGCATGTACAGTATTTGAGGAAGTTGAAGGTCGAGTAAAGGGAAAATTTGTTTCAGGGAGGTATAACATGAAATAAACACTCTTGTTTCTTTTTGAAAGACTCTCATTAGGACAGTAATCCCCTGCCACACACATACCCAGAGATAGAGCAAAGCAACTTGGGCCAATGCCAAACGTGAGAAAGGGCTCACGGAAGACCACCCAGCTCATGCTGTGATCAGGGTGGCATGGAAAAACACTATGGAAATACATTTGCCTCAGACATATCAGAGCAAATGTGATGCTCTTAAACACACTTCCCATCCAGATTGAAATGGCTCTGTGCCAGTGTTAAGATTTTATCTTGACCCCAAACTGGACTGTGTCCAATGCCCGTCTGGCACAGTGACCACAACACTACAACTCATGTTTGTGTAAAGCATAACGGCTTGTGGAATTGTTTATCTTTATAAATAACTGTTTGTTTAAATCTATCCGCGTTGATAAACTTTTGCTAAATAAAATAATATTTCCACAGCACTGCAAGGACAGACCTACAGCAGGTTCACTGGCTACTAGAAGTCTCTGAGAACTTCATTCACTCAGCAGGACCTGCAGATAAAGCAGTGGAAAGGTAATGACAGAGGTGTCCACCACTGCTAAAGGACTGAACTTTCACATGGGATCAAATAGCAGGAGCTGTAATTTAGGTGTCAGTGGCGAGGTGAAATCCTAGGGTCAACAGATGTATCGAGTCTCCAACTCTCAGATCACTTTAAGTCCCCTGAGGTTTATTAAAAGCATTAAGAAGAGCTTGGAGGAGGACTAAATCACTGCTCCCTGTCATTCAAAGGTTTTTTTTTTTTTTGGTTGTATATACATCATAGGACACTTTTTTCACTTGTTTTGGTTGTATACTCAAATTAGAATGGAAGCCTGTTTCTACCTCAGACTTATTAGGTAATTAGGACTTCATTTCTGATATTTGTGAATTTATTTATTGTGATTCATCTCACAGTGTGAATTTATGTACACTACCATTCAGAAGTTTAGGGGCAGTTTAAAAAATAATAATACTTTGACATCCTCAGCAAGGATGGATTAAATTGATCAAAGGGGACATCAAAGACTTTTACACTGTTGCAAAAAAATTAAAACTTGAACTTTCTATTCATCAAAGAATCATCAAAGAAAAAAGTATTGGAGTTTTCACCAAAAAAGCATATGTGCAACATTATTTCTTGTAATTGCAACTTTAAATCTTTTAAATGTCACTTAATTTCTCACAATGTGACTTTTTATCTGGCTGCGTGACATTGTAACTTATTTTAAACTTTGTCTCACAATTTAATATTTCATTGCTCGGTAACTGGCTTCCATAAATTGATGGACATGCTGAACCATTAATTCCAACACCTTCAGATTAAGCTCCAGCACAGTCATTTGTTCCACTTTAAAAGGCCTTGACATCTAATAAACTCTTGGTGTTTGCTTTGTTTTGATTGCTGCGGTAAATAATGTGAGTAGGTGTTACCAGGACTCAGAGCTCATTTGTCACCATCCCCAAAGACAGAGGTTGGATACTCTGCAGGAAGAGAGCATAAAAGTTCACCTCATGCTGATGAGGACATCTCCGTTCCTGAAGATAAAGAGCAGGATGTTCTCCTGAGTGACGTCATGAAAGTTAGCGCTCTTTTCGTTGGCAAAGAAAAGATCGGGTTTCCACAGGCATTTGAACATCTTGGGGTCAACGGTGAGCGAGTCCGACTTGAAGTCCTGAGGAAGCCGGAGTCTGGGATCGTTCCAGCGCTGTCTCAAGAAGATGTTGACACGATAGTCCTAGGAAATATAAGCCAAAATATCCGTTGAAGTTTTCACAAATTCAATCAAGCCTGTAAAACCTGGTATTTTGTGTATAAACTGGCTTCTTGGATGGTAGTTAACAGGGCTGACACCTGTCTTTGTGTTACGTGACAGGAACTGTGAGAAGCTCTGATTTGGACACAAAAGCAGCACATTAGTCCTTAGGGTGACAGAGGAGCCCAGGTGTCTTAGGCATCTCCATGGCAACAAGCATTTCTCACGACCTCTGAGTGATGTTTTTTTTTTTTTAAATGCCTGTCTCTGAAGTATCCAGGCTCCAATAATGCCTGGTATTGAAGGCGCACAGCTGCTGCGCTTGGAGCTGCTCCTATTTACATTTCTAACTATCGCAAACATCAGAGGCGTGCAACGGGTGCTGCAATGAGGGCTCACGCTGTATGTGAGCACCTACACTAGGGAAAACACAGGGTTTGTTAAGTCAGATTGGCCCCAGCTTCCCTGCCAGCTTGCGTGAGCAAAAGGCTTTGAAGTGGCATTTTCTAGTGGTGCTTGTTTAGCTAGCGCTGATAGTGTGAAGACAGACGACATGCCAAATAAAATTGCCACATTCCAGCTGCATTAGGTCAAGTGAATTTGGTTCCTAAATGTTACTGGTTGTGTTGTTTCTGTGTGTATGATTCACATCTTGGTATGTCCTGTTTTTCATTCGGAGCTCCGACCAGGAACATTCGGGATGTATTACACACACCATGGATGGCACTGTGTCACCCCAACCAACAGGGAGCATTCTCAGTACATTCTGGTATTTTTCAAAATGTTGAGAAAACATCACATCATTAATTGAACTTTAACCCAGGAACCAATCCAGAAAATGTGAAAAAAATAATTGGGTAAGGATTTCTCTGCAAGCTTGTGAAAAACAACGAGACACTCCGATTTTGTTCCCCCAGTGATGTAGAAAGACGATCTTAGCATAAAATGTTAAAATCTGCAAGTTTCCACCCACATCACCACCATTGCGTTTTTGTAAGTGACAGGGTGTACCAGTTCTAACGCCATGGTGAACGTTTGAGCAAAGCATGCTAACTGTTCTGTCTTTGGCACACAGTCAGTATTTAACAGTTTAAGCACAATAAGACATGGTGCTTCAGTGCTTCGAATTTGTGCACTCAGAAAACCGTATATCAGAAGTATAAATTAATATGGTTTTAAAAACCTATATTGTTTGCAGAATAATGAAATGGTATGTTCCCCTAAGGCCCATTCACATTAAGAACAATAACTATAACTACATAGTGTCCACACCAATGCACAATAACATTGTTTATTATAGGCATGCATTGCAATTTTGTCTTCTGTCGCTTTAAATGCTTGAGTTCTCTATTAAAGCAGGATGGATTCTGATTGGCTGCCAATGTTTTTATCGTTCATTAGCTGAAAAAAGTTTCTGTGTGGGATTATCATTATAGTTGTTGTGTGGACTCTTCTTTTTAAAATTAGAACAAATTTTAAATTGTAGTTATCATTTATAGTTATTGGGCCTTTAGTGTTCACATAACCATGAAAAAACATTCAGAGAACTTTCAAAAATAACATAGTCATAACTTAATGAAAAGGTTAGTAAAATGTTCTTAGAAAATAATTTTGTTAGCTTTAATGTTTACAAGTGTTGTTTTGTTGGATCTTCCTGTCCAAATGGCTATATATGCTGTGGTAGGCAAAGTGGCCTACTCTGTACTAGTAATGTCTTTGGATAGGTTATGAATAGCCTTTTTGTATTTCTGTTGTATACCACCTGTTCATTTTAAGGTTAACCACAGCAGAACGATGCAACAACAAAATGGGACCTCAATTCCAATGCTATTTAAGCCTGGTGTCACGCAACACTCCTGTAGAAGTAAATGAAAACTATATTCAACCTGTGACACCATGCAGTGCTGGGCAGAATACATGGCCTTCTGATGTGTTTCCAGGGGAAATATTTTCAGTGGAGGTGATCTGAGACACTCTGGCATGATTTGTTGTTTATGGATGTCACTGCTCATAAGGAGCCAGACATAAGATTGTGGGTTCTGGAGCTGATTTTTTTTATTTTAGTTATTTTCCTGGTGGAGTGTTAAGTAAACACAGTAAGCCTAAAATAAAGCACACAGTAAGCCTAAAATAAAGCACACAGTCATGAATCCAATCGTCTGTCTGGTAGGAGTTGTCTGACAATCTGACATTTTAAAAACGTTTTTTCCTTTTCTTTTTTTTTTTTCTTTTTTTTTTTTGAGACTGATCTTTGTTCTTTGTTGATCTAATAATTGATTTCAATAAAAAAGTTAAAGTAAAAAAAGTAAGAAAAGAAAGCAGTTGAATAATCATGAGGAAAATACAGTACATGAATCAATGATCAAATGTTCTGGCAAATGTCACTTATCAGATTTGTGTTCAGCTTTTTTTGATAAACATCTACATCCAGGGAACTTTTTTTGTGGTACGGTGAAATTACAAAGAAATTGAATGATTGGAAATAACTGAAAAGATGTTAATTATATACACTACCATTCAAAAGGTTTGGGGATATGTTTTTTCATACTTTTATTTAGCAAGGATGCATTAAATTAATTAAAAGTAGAAAAAAAAAGAAAGAAAGAAAGAAAATAAATCAGCATATTAAAATGATTTCCAAAGGATCCGATGACACTGAAGACTGCTGAAAATTTATCACAGCAATACATTTTATTTTAAATATGTTAAAATAGAAAACAGTGATTTTAAATTGTAATATTTTGTACTAAATTACAATTGAATAAATAAATAAATACATGGTGAGCATTAGAGATTCAAAAACATTTTGAACGATAGTGTTTATATACAGTATTTATGGTTTTTATTTTTATGTTTATTTATTGCTATATTTTTATGTTCACTATTTATGTGTATGGAAACACAAAAGTGATGTACAATACCATAGTAGTCTCTTGGATGGACCCAAAGCTGTTGATAAAAATGTTCACACGATCCTCAACAGGAATGCCTAAAAACCAAAACACACACAAAAACTTTACATCTTAGCACATCAAGCACATCCATCAAACAAGACACACCAAAAGTCTTTCTAGCATGACTTTTGAAAGTCATTCAAGTCATTTAAACAGCACGCGTTCTCACGGACTATTACGGGTAGCATTAACTATTTGGTTTATACCATGAAACATGTGTTTTCACTTTATGTATAATACGTAGAAAGCATGGCATTATAGAAAAATGCTTCAACTACTCCACTGCTATACCAATTCCCAAGATTATAATGTTGACTTTAATGACTGCCAGGAGCTTTCATCTTGCCCAGATATGAAGAGCAGCTGGCTGGCCATAGGGAGTAATAACAATGAATCATACAGTGAGCTCTTAACACTCAGACCACATCAAGGCTCACGTTTACGCCGAAAGCCAGAGAGCAGGGAGGCGACAGAGGTTCTCACTCTTTACAACCTGCTTCATTATATCAGGAAAGGCTGCCAACGGTAGCATAACCTAGAATTACGTATCTGCCACAATGTATATACATACATTAAAACATGCTTTGAAATGTTACATAATTGGACATAAATATATTCATTGACATGTTGGCATGCAAAAGCCAATGTCATAATCGTAACAACTAACAAGTGAATAAATAGCAGTACCCAGATGAAAAAAAGTGCACTTCCATAATTATCTTAAAGAGCCCCGTTGAACTAGTACCAGCAGAAGTATATATTTATACAAAAAGTGAAAGCTTGTTAAGAAAAACTCTTGTTGCTATTCCTGAGGTAATCTGAGGAAAGTGGTAGGGCACTGGTTGGCTGCTGGTTAAACCGTTTGAGTGGCTGCTAGGTTTGGCTTCTGGGGTGTTGGTAGATAGATGAGACAACATAATGAATCTTGTTCATAATTACATATATCATGGCGCTAGTACTGACCTTTGAAGTTGGGTCGGATTCTTGGGTCATAGCTGACCAGAAGCCTGTTGAGGATGTTGCTGGTAGAGTTCGCTGGAACTCGGGCCAGATCCTCTGATGACAGCTGCCTGAAGGGAGCAACGGTGGGGGACATTATGGTGCAACCATTTAAAACAACAAAACTATGTGAAATCATGCTCATGTTTAAAGTTTCCGTCATCTGTTTATTAAAATGTCTTTCATTTTTAATTATACTATTGCAAAGGGCAGCACTTTCAACTCAAGGGTCAAACATTATGATGATGTGAGTTACTCCATGTGTGAAATGTGAAGTACACACAACATTAGAGCAGATTAAATGGATAGTTCACCCAAAAATGAAAATTCAATATCCTTACTACCTTTCTAGGCCATAAAACATTTCATTTGCGTTGCTGTCTTTACAGGGTCAGAGAGCTCTTTGGTTCCATCAAAAATATCTTAATTTGTGTTCCGAAAAAGAACGAAGGTCGTATGGATTTGGAATGATATGAGGGTGAGTAATTAATGACAGAATTTTCATTTTTAGGTGAACTGTCCCTTTAATGGTTAGTTAACTGTTAGCCTATAGTTCCCATAGTCAACATTTTATGTATATAGCGCAATAGCAGTGTTTTATGAAAAATGGGTCATAAAATGTTGCACACAAATGTACTTACGAAGGACAGTAAACCTGTTTTCCCTTCTTCTTTCCCTTCTTAGCAGATTTTTCTTTGGTAAATCCTCCTTCCATCCAGAGACAGATGATAAGCAACAAGAAAATCACCTTTAGAGCCTTCATATTACAGCAGTTTAACTTAGCCTGAAAGAGAAACAGAGCAGGTATATATATATATATATATATATATATATATATATATATATATATATATATATATATATATATATTATATAAGATGCATACTGACATTATTTTTATTATGGTTATTAGGTAATTAAGGGCTGTTTTGTTAATAGTGTTATTTAATTCCCTTTACTTAATTCCAAATTGAAAAAAAAAAGCAGAATCAATATTTTAAGATCTCTACTTTTTTGAGAAAACAAAATCTGATGTTATTTCCTTTGTTCAAAGTCTTACGTAAACATAGCCCTGCAATGGATAACAATGGATAACAAATGGATAACAATTGCCTCTCTCAGAGGAGATACAGTATATGGCAAGAATGCGCTGGGCTGTCTTGGAGACTGATGGTCCGTTGGCTCAGGAAATGTGGTTCTGTTGTGTCCGTGACCACTTTAAAAATGGTCATGGGTGTCTGTCACTGTGGGTGGTCTGACAGTGTGCTTGTACAGTATAAAAGCACATTGTTTCCACAAATTATATAGGACAAATTATTGAATTTATCACCCAATCTACAAATCTTTGCCCCTAAACAGTGCCTTACTGATATTTATGTCACGGTGTTTCTTGGTATCTTTGCATGTGCATTATAAGAATATTAGCAGGAATCATTAATTTAATAAGTTCTATAGACGGTTTTATTGGGCGCACGCGCCTGGACCTAAGTTAACTTCCGGTCTGTGTTGTGTATATCAGTCTGGCTGCGGTGCCATCTACAAACGCAGTTAAAGTCAAGGTGATGAGTAGACTGAAGTTGGACTCAGGTGGTTGTGCTGCGGGGTGTGTTTCCAAAATACATTTATTTTTGGAGACTCGCCACAATTTTAAAACTGATTGATTTTCAAAAAGGCTTCGTTAAATAAACATGAGTAACGTAACGTTACGTAACGTACTGCACGTTTAATAATAATAATTCCTTACATTTGTTTAAATATCTAAACGAGGCACGGGTGTTTTTATTTGCTGTATTTCTGAAAGAAGACTTGCATGTTATATGCGTGATAAAGCAGCGTGTGAGCATACCAGCTCTGCTTTGTTTACAGCTGTTACTGGGGAAACCTCTATTTCTCGCGCTTTATGTCTATGCTTTAAAACATCTCCTGCTGGCAAATAATGAATTAGCATTTTCATTAAGTCCGCCTGATCCACACAGAAAACACATTTTGTTTGTTATCAAAAAATATCTACTCTAGAGGGACTTGGCTGTTGTTATTGATTCTATTTGGAGTCTACCGGAAGTTAAAGTTAGGTCCACAAAAGCGCTCACGTGCATTAACGTTTGTTTATGTTGATGCCGTTGAAACCATCTATAGGAAATAACTTAGTTATGCTTTAAGTAAGACCTACATGTCAGCAGTTTGAACTATGCCAAACGTCGATCTTATTGACTCATGTACAGTCCTCTGTACAACACAATCATCCATGAGTGTCCCAAATGTAGAGAGGAAACAATTGGAAAGACCAGCATGAGGAATTCCCCTCTAAAGAACACTGCCAGAAAACTCCCCTGTCTAGACTCTTCCACCCTCCACCTCTTGAGGCCTGATTCTGCGCCAGTGCATTGATCATCATCTTAACTGAAACAGGCCAGCGTTCATGCACACTCCTCCAATCTCTCACTCATTCCATCATTATGATTATCACCAGATGCTTGTGTTTCTCTTTCCGATCTCTCCATATCTCTCAATCTCTTTCTCTCTCTCATTCCCTGATTCAGTGGTCATGGCAATTTGAGTTTAATGTTCTTCTTTGGAAAGGCACAGAAAAATACTGACTGCAGGTCTACATATGAAGTATAGAAATACAAAAAATGGATTATAATGTTTTACCATGGAAGATAATTTAAGTTAAAGAGAGACATGGTTTTGCTTTATTTTCACAAAAGACTAAGTCTAAATAAAGTTGACCCTTATTCAATTGAAACACTTCTCTTTCTTTTTTTTTTTTTATCGTCTGCCCTTACTAAGTCTGACTGCTTCATTCGCAGCAAAAAAAAAAGGCACACTCTGTTCCACTTATACAGAAGTGATGTTAATTATATATATATATATATATATATATATATATATATATATATATATATATATATATATATATATATATATATATATATATATATACGCAAAATATAATTACGACGGCGATTATCGTCTGTTTTTCTTATCTTTTTCAATTTCAGTAATCTGAACAGAATCTATATTCCCGCTATCCTTTTGCAATTTATACAATATATATATATATATATATATATATATATATATATATATATATATATATATATATATATATATATATATATATATATATTATGTTCATTATATTAATTATGTCTACTGTTGCTAACACAATATGCTGCAGCAATCACAAAAGGTTTAAACAAATTGCTGATCATACACTATTATGAAGGCTCCATATGACTGTGATCATGATCTATGATCTCCATATGGAAAAAAAGTGTATAAAATTATGAATGTTTGTGTTTATGTATTTTAATTTCTAAATTAAATAATAATAATTGCATAATTAAATAATAAAAATACCAAATATACATATTAATAAAGAATATATATTCAATATTATATATCATTTATTACACACACTTATTATATTATTGTTATTTTTTGATTCAGTAATAAAATAGTATACTAATTAGGCCCAAATTACATAATTTTAGCCTGACAGATGATGCTCATATTGGCAAACCTCATCACTCTAATCTCCTACTGGCAAGCTTATATTTTATGCAAATGCTTAAAGGTATAGCAACGACCTGTGGATGAATCTGAGCATCAAGTTGAAGAAGTTGCATTAAGGCATGATAAAAAAAAATAAAACAGGTTACGGCAGCAGATGGAGGAGAGGGAAAACATAGCAACAGCATCCTCCATGACGATGAGGGGGTTGGGATGATGATGATGAGGGGAAATACAACACAGAATGACAACATTTACACGCGTCGCACCTCCCCCCATCCATCACACACACCTAAAACACTCGATCGTTCTTTTATTTAAATATTACCCGCGGTTTCACTTACCATATCGGTAACGGATGTTGTTCGAGTAGCGCTGACAGAGCAATCGGTCGTTAAAAAGCCTTCAAGACCAGTCAGCGTCTATATCGCATTCTGCTCGTCGTTCCTTCAGTCAGCGCGAATCAACGCGAAATATCATCACGACGGCGATTCCCGTCTGTTTTTCTTATCTTTTTCAATTTCAGTAATCTGAACAGAATCTATATTCCCGCTGTCCTTTTGCAATGGTAAAGGGTTGCCAAGATGGAGCCTTGTGTGTGCACCTGTCATGCAACATGCGCAGTAGAACGCTGTACAAGCACAGAATTAATCACACAGCTTCCACATCAGCACTGGAATATAATGCAAGGCCATCACACTTGCTCTGCCGTTTCAGCACCAGTATGTTCCTGAAAATGATTATCACATGCACAGTACTCTCTGTTGTGTCCATGTGATGCTTGAAATTGTGCTTCTGTAACAGAAAGATGAAAAAAGAGAGAAATAAAGAACTCATACAGTATGCAAAAAAGAAAGAAAGGAAAAGAATGAATGAATGCAAGAAACAGAAAGCATGCAAGGACAACTGCAATAAGAAACAGAGGCAAGAGAGAGAAAGATGAATCTGTACAAGAAAAAATTACGAAAGAAACAATATGTTAGAATGAATTTATATATATATATATATATATATATATATATATATATATATATATAAAGAAGAAGAATAAAACCTCTGTATTTTTGTGCATGTGTAAATAATTAAACGCTTAAACTTCATGTTAGGTTTTGGCAATTTTGACCTAGAAAATGATAGTTCATGTTTTTGCATTGTACTAACACTTACTGTCTTTGTCACACAAGGTATTATAACTTTTTGCACTTTTTGAGGAATTGTTGTTTTTTTACTCAAAAACTGAGGTGCAACAGCTCAGATCCATGAATAGTCACTTCCAAAAAAGAAATACAAAACCTGTGTTAACTGGGGGGAAAAAAACAACAACAAAAAAAAAAACAAAGTTGACAAAAAGATTGAATCCAAGATTTGGAGATAATAGGTCAATGAGATTCACAAGCAATTTTTAAAAGGTCAATTTCAACTGAGAACACAAGATTAAAGAAAATGATTTCCAGCATAGAACAAGGGTTAATGTTATTTACTTTATCATTTTTGAATATATGTATCTATACTTGTTCCTAGCTGAATGACCGTCTCATTTTAAGCTTAAACAAGAGTACTCCAGCAACAAGCAAAGTGAAACACAAGTGTGCCAGCCAACAGACACAAGGTGCGAATATCTGTATTTTTAAGAACATTGGGAAATAGAACCAGTTGTTAGTGGAATGAAGCCATCAGGTATAGTCTCAAACCAAGGCCAAATACATTTTTGTTCTCTCTGAGCGACGTCAAGCACTCTATCACTTCACTCAACAGACAATATAAACATTAAGATGTGAACCAAGAGCAAAGCTCAGACACATTTTTCTCCCATGCAGATATTCTTCAAGGGTCCTGGGCAAATGGTGTTTGGATTAAGTGAGAATGAAAACACAGACATTCACAAATTTCCGCAGGGCACTCTGGCATTCAGCAGAGGTCCAAAGACCTCAAGCATTGTACACATGAATTATATGCAATACTATACCTCCTTCATCAGCTTTTACAGAACAATAGACGCCTTAGTGTCTGTTTTTCATTGTACCAGAGCAGAACGCATTAATAAACCGTGCACATTAACTAAATTACTTATTAATACCAGTTGAATTAAAACCCAGACAATAAATGACCAGGAACAAAGGGAGGCTTGTTTTCAGAAAGTGTTCAATGTTTGGCCAAAAGCCACATAGCTGATGGACAATACAACACCGGTCCAAAAATATGTCAGTATGTTCTAGCAAATCGAATGTGGTATTATATCTGGCATGCAGACTCCACTCTGCTATCAGTGTCCACACACCCCTTTGCTGAAACATTCCTCAATAAAAAATTAAATAAAAGCAGTCAGAGGGTGAAGTTACTTTTACTTTCCCAAAGACACTTCTTTTTGCAGTATGATAGTGTTTAGCTCTCAAACGGTGACTGACAAGCATGCCAGAGGGCTGAAGGAATATCAGGAAGTCCCTAATGGAGAATAACTGCTGGGACTCCGAATTAGTCGTCATACAGTATATACAGTAGTCACTAGATGTGATACATTACATGTAAGAAAGGGACTGTCACAAGATGTGTATGGAGAAGTCTAAATAATGAATTTAAAATAGTTAGTCTAGACAGACATGATAGGAAGTTTAAAAATAAATCTGTATATTTTAGATTTATATTCTCACATTTCACTGACAATGTCTATTTGAGGGATTCACACTTGTTTCTCTAGCCAAAAAACTGTGCAAGGAGCATGACTCATCCTATAGACTCTCACGCTTTACAACATATTTATCTGATAAAATCTTACAAGTTCATCCGTCTTGTGAAGTACGGAGTGGGATAATTCCTTAGGTCGTAATTGCAGCTTAGCAAGAAATTGTTTTAACTTTTACTTTCCCTTTTTATGTCTCTTGGAACAGACCCAAATAAATCAAAGTGAGCAGGTCAATGGCCTTTTTCTCACATTGGAACAGGACCAAATCACAGACTAGAAGCTATGTACAAGGAGAGAATTTACTCACCTGACAAATTACATGGAACTTTAACAGCTACAAATGTGCAGTACAGTACAAACAGAGATCAGGTGTTAAACACAAGAGGATTTTTAAAATCCATATGGTTTTACAACAACCGTGTCTTTATACTCTATGTTACTTAATATCATTTCTACAAGCAAAAATACCTTAAACGAGACAAATATCATAGTGACTTTTTTCATTTTTGGGTGAACTATCCCTTTAATGTTAGCCAAAACTAAAACTATTAAAATTTTAAATGTAAAAAATTAAATAAAATAATATAATATAAATATTGCCTTGGTAACTAACTGAAATGAAATTAAAGCTGAAATTGAAGGGCTAAAATTACTAAAACTAAAACTCAAAAATAAATACAAATAGATTGAAGCTAAATAGAAATATATATATATATATATATATATATATATATATATATATGAAAAAGGCAAAAGCAAATAACAAAATTACTAAAAGTTAAACTATCAAAACTAAACCAAATTTATTTCACTATTAAAACAAAAACGTATATATTAAAAATAAAAGCACAATATAAAAAATACTATAATCGTATGTAAATAATGCAAAAATAACTCTGGATTTGACTGTAAATCTTTAGCACGTCATTGTAATGTCCCTTGCCAATGATGCATTTCCTGGTCTGGACAATCTAACATGTCATATCCAGCATGATGGATACTGCACTGGATAAAAGGTGACACAAAGTTTGTTTAGTTTAGTTTCCTCTATGACCTCATTGCAATCATACAATGATTATTTTCTCACTAATGCTACAGCCGGATGCTAACTTGCTGGCCAGACAGGCATTGACCACAGTGACCTTTTCCTCCAGTCCTCAAATAGCCTTGTTTGTAATTTCATTGTTTATCTGGATTCAATATCAAAGTGACTCACAGGACCACCATGAAAGCATAAGACACTGTATTGTCTCAAACAAGGCAAAATAGCAATCTACTGAAACCCCTCCCCCATATACAGAGAGAGGGAGAGATTCTTTCTGGCAGAGGTGCTGACATCTGCTGTAGGTTTTGGGTTGGAATATGATACTCTCCCATAGTCTGCACATGACCTCCAGTCTGGCGGCACCACATACTACACCTTTCCACTTTATGCTACTGAGGGATCCATGAGCAATATTATCTGCATACCTAGAGGCCAAAACTTCTACAAACCAAAAAATAGCCAAAATAAAGTATTAGGTATGTTTTCTTTAAAAACCTACTCTTGCTCTGACTGTCAAAATCATTGGTCAAAAAAGACCAAATATATCCTCCACACTCCCAAAATTACACATATATATGTACTGTACATATGCTGTATATTTCTGTCCATGTTGCACACAATGCAACAATAAAACAACACACTTCAAAATTGGATCATATCAGAATGAGATCGTAAGCTTCCACATGCTTCTGATCTCAGGTTTTTTCCCCCTACTGTAGTGGTCTGGGGCTGAAAGTGAATTGCTTTGCCATTGCATCATTTGTCTGGGAGAATCACTTCAATGTGTGCCCTTCTCTGATTGTTTAGTCTGCCATAGAAATCTACACCTAACAGGCACGTAAGGAACACGTTGACAACTAAGAGATGAGATTAACCACATGAAAAGACTTTCATGGGTTGATGCTTTGAGCAAGGACAAGGAAATAACTTACACAAGGGGAGTAAGTGCACTGTCTGCAGCTTTGATTTGACAAATTAAGAGGTCTTTAGCAGTTCCCTTAAGATCCTTTAGGCATTGTTCTGACTTCACAATGATGAAATGCCAAACAAAACGATGAAAAGATTTAGACGTAAGAACCGACACAGGCCACAACTTGTGATAATAATAGTGTTAGGCCTTATTCCAAATAGTCACACCCGTTCAGGAAGCCTTTCCACCAACATAAGAAGCAGTCATGAACTAATGATTAATGCATCTTCAGACCATTTGCAGAGGCAGTGTTAAAATTACAATAATGACAAAAGATGGCAAGCTGACCATGTTATCTAAAACTTCAAGTCCCTAAAAATGATATATTTTCTCTGAATTCTCACATGTATTCTTACCACTAAAAACAACAAGAAAAGGGAGATTCCAAAAGATTAATTCTATAACTGTAGCAATGTCTAACTATGGTACTTGCCAGAAACTATTATCAGAATTTATTTTCAGAAGAATATATAAGAATAAAGTGCAAATCTATTTTGATCTGCAATGCAAATCTGTGGAGTTTTTCCCTTTTTATTTTCTTTTTTTCCCCATCTCCAGCACCAGTGGTCTCCCAGTTATTCAAACATAGGGAAGTAGGCTGCAGATGATGCTACCAATGTACAGATTATCCATACTCATTTGTACAGTATGTGAGATTAGTTCAAAAGCATAGCATGTTGAAAAGTGTACAGGTGCATCTCAATAAATTAGAATCTCGTGGAAAAGTTAATTTATTTCAGTAATTCAACTCAAATTGTAAAACTTGTGTATTAAATAAATTCATTGCACACATGCTGAAGTAGTTGAAGTCTTTGGTTCTTTTCATTGTGATGATTTTGGTTCACATTTAACAAAAACCCACCAATTCAATATCTCAACAAATTAGAATATGGTGACATGCCAATCAGATAATCAACCCAAACACCTGCAAAGGTTTCCTGAGCCCACAAAATAATCCCTCAGTTTGTTCCACTAGGCTACGCAATCATGGGGGAAGACTACTGATCTGACAGTTGTCCACAAGACAATCAATGACACCCTTCTCAAGGAGGGTAAGCCACAAACATTCATTGCCAAATAAGCTGGATGTTCACAGAGTGCTGTATCCAAGCATGTTAACAGAAAGTTGAGTGGAAGGAAAAAGCGTGGAAGAAAAGATGCACAACCAACTGAACCGTATGAGGATTGTCAAGCAAAATCGATTCAAGAATTTGGGTGAACTTCATAAGGAATGGACTGAGGCTGGGGTCAAGGCAAACAGACGTGTCAAGGACTTTGGTTACAGCTGTTGTATTCCACTTGTTAAGCCACTCCTGAAACACAGACAACATCAGAGGCATCTTACCTGGGCTAAGGAGAAGAAAAACTGGACTGTTGCCCAGTGGTCCAAAGTCTCCTCTTTTCATCATCTTTTCAGATGAGAGCAAGTTTTGTATTTCATTTGGAAATCAAGGTCCTACAGTCTGGAGGAAGGGTGGAGAAGCTCAAAGCACAAGTTGCTTGAATTACAGTGTTAAATTTCCACACTCTATGATGATTTGGGGTGCAATGTCATCTGCTGGTGTTTGTCCATTGTGTTTTTTTGAAAACCAAAGTCACTGCACCCTTTTACCAATAACTTTTGGAGCACGTCATGCTACCTTCTGCTGACCAGCTTTTTGAAGATGCTGATTTCATTTTCCAGCAGGATTTTGCACCTGCCCACACTGCCAAAAGCACCAAAAGTTGGTTAAATGACCATGGTGTTGGTGTGCTTGGCTGGCCAGCAAACACCTGAACCACAGAGAGAATTTATGGGGTATTGTCTAGAGGAAAATGAGAAACAAAAGACCAGAAAATGCAGATGAGCTGAAGGACACTGTCAAAGAAACCTGTGCTTCCATACCACCTCAGCAGTGCCACAAACTGATCAACTCCAGTCCACTCCGAATTGAGGAAATAATTAAAGCAAAATAAGCCCCTACCAAATATTGAGTTCATGTACAGTAAATGAACATACTTTCCAGAAGGCCAACAATTCACTATTATTATTTTTTTTTACTATTGGTCTTATGAGTTATTTTAATTTGTTGAGATAGTGAATTGGTGGGTTTTTGCTAAATGTGAGCCAAAATCATCACAATTAAAAGAACCAAAGACTTCAGCTTCTTCAGTCTGTGTGAATTTAATTTATTTAATACACGAGTTCCACAATTTGAGTTGAATTAATGAAACAAAATAACTTTTCCACGACTTTCTAATTTATTGAGATGCACCTGTATGCCAAAAGTTCCCTAATATATACTATTTCCAATACATTTCCAAAGTGTGGACCCATGCACACTCTAATTGCTGATTGATATATAAGAGGAGGATTTGGTTCGGAACTACAAACACGGTGGATGTAAATGAGACTGACGAAGTACAGATGCCTTGAAAGGCAGTTTGAGTTATTCATATATATAAAATATATATATATATATATATATATATATATATATATATATATATATATATATATATATATATATATATATATATATATATATATATATATATATATATATATATATATTTCCCAAGGTCTTATAGCCAGCACAATGCTGTACTGCAGAAAATGTTGACTACAAGCACCATAAACATTCTACAAATTAATTTAAATTAAGAAAAAAATCATAGAAGTATTTTTTTTTTTATTTTTACTAATTGCATCGTTAATGTTATTTTAAATAACTTTATCGATTAACGGACAAAACCAGCGTCACGTTATTGACCCATAAACATATGCTCACTCTCATTTCTCTCTCACACACACACTCACACACGCACACACATATATACTTGTGTGGCAGTGGAAATGTGAGAAATATAGTCTCTCACTCCAAGCGACTGTAGCAGCAGCACCAGCAGCAGCTTGTGAATGGTCCCCGCCTCTCCGGGGAGTTTCCTCCAAGGGGAACTTTTACTTTATGTGCAGCACCTGTTGTGTCGCCAGTCGGCCGTCTGCGCTCGCCAAACACTCGGAGCCACCTCAAGACACTAATTTCCTTCAGAAAGTTGGACAAGCAACGCTGCAAAGTGCCATTTTACCCCGAGTCGATCGCTATGTGTTGCGTTACTCGAATGGACTATCTGTGTTTGCAAGGGCAAACTGTCCTCTTAAACACTCGTTTTTAGGCGAACAGGTGTGCGCTCACTAAGTTAAGAGCAATTATTAACTTTGTGCAGATGCTCAACGGGAAACTTTCCACACAGAAGTTTTCGCAGTAGAAACTCTGGCCGATCAGGATTATGTGGACTTTACTTTACGCGTGCCTGTGTCCAAAGTTGGATACGCGTCTCAAGAACAATATTCCTGCATGGTGATTGAAACAACATACAAGTGCCTATAAGCACCGACAGCCACCATTTATCCAAATGATTCCTTTGCTTCTCTTGATTCTTATATCGTCTCTTCATCAGCATGAGTCGGTGGCGGAATCGAGTCACATCAGTAAGATTCACCACGCCAGCACGAAAGAGCAGAATGGTAAGTTCAAAGAGTCATATGATTTTTCTTTTTCTTTTCTTGGCTTGTGTGGGACTTCTGATAGTGCTTTACAACTAAATACATTGAGTTTACCTGTGCAGTGGCAAGTCTTTTTAACATTTATTCTTTAAAGCATACTAAAAAAAAAATCACTTCATATTTATCTCTCCTATTTATTATATAAGTTTTTATGATGTAAGTAGTAAAGCTGGAATATATACTAGCAAATATTGCGATTGTTGCAAGTACTAAAGATTAAATAGTTAAACTAATCCAGTGTCAATTAGAATACATGTGAGTGATAAATGATGTCTAACCCAAATGTCCCCGTAGAAAAATTCCATTTGTTATCATAGATCCTAATAGTAAAATCTGACAAGATTTTAAATAGTCTATTACCATTCAATTGACTACTTGATTGAATGCTAGTCTCTGTTGAAAAAACTAACAGCACTAATATTTAATACATAATTGGTGATATAACAAATATTCCAATGGTTATTGTTGTACATATGAATTTAAGGAATAGTAATTAATAGAATAAATTACAGAAACTGAATTAAAAAGAGTAAATGTTTGAACAGCTTGCCATAAATGGCTACAATTTAAAGGTTCACACAGCATTATGCTTAATAGAACTTGAAGTTACCTTTGGCTTTCATGTGCATGAAACGCACATCTCTATGTGTATTTAAGAGGGAAAAAAAAGTCTGGTTAACGTGGTCCCCTGGGGAGGGATTTCTCTCTGATCGCAGAAAGACTCCATTCATGCAGCGTGGGGTGCCCTGGGGCAATGTAATTTTCTTTCCTCTGAATCCCACCAAAATTCACAGGGTGAACGTGAAAAAATGAAAATCATATTGATATAAAAAGCAAGCATTTGCATTTAATTTTATTCTGAAACTATGAGCTCAGTGTTGTAAAGCAGGCGTTGGTGGGGACATGCAAACTGTCGCCCATTGCGCACCATTAACAAAATGTAAACTACTACTTGTGTTGACTTAGGCGAGGGAGGGCCCCTTACTGTGTCAGGGGTGAAGCAGAGTGGAAACATCTTGCTTCTCTGGGCCCACTATCAGAGCTTTCATTGTATTATCATTCTTAAACTGTGGAACATGCAGAACATTTCTACTGGAAAGCAATGTTTATATGAAAAAAAAAAAAAAAAAATATATATATATATATATATATATATATTGTTTTTTTGTTGTTGTTGTTCTTTTAGGAAACATATAAACATGAAATCCTTCTAGTTCCATGTGTATATATTTGAAAAGTAACTTCTGTATAACTTGGGACTGTAAAATTCTAACTTTTTTTGTCTAATTAAGGCAGGCTTAATTGAATTGGCAGGTCTAATACAGCACATACTGTATCTAGTCCTCTCAGGTCAGAGTTGTGAGCCAAGGAAGACCTTTATGATTGCTATTTGAGGTTTTTGGCTGTAACGCCACCTTTATTCCCCAATGACTTAAGAATGGAGGTGAATTGGTAGTATGCTCTGCCAAGGGTCTCTAAACAGAGAGTCTTGTTCTCTGGCTCTCTCTGTCGCAGCCATCTCTGGTTGGTGTTGATTGAGGCAGTTCTTCACCGCCGATCTGAGGCTGGTTTTATTTCGCAGCTTCAGTGTGAAGTTAAGGTCAAGTTAAAAAGCTACTCAACCAACTTTCTCAAGTTAACCCCAGTAGAGAGTTTGCCAGCCCACAGTTCATGGAGCTGTTCAGTCTCATAAATGCTTTTTTTTTTTTTTTTAATTGTTTGGTTCAGTGGTTTTCATACAAATTTTTGATGTGAGGAGGATTTAGTTGATGAAAGATGTTAAAAGATGTTTCCAGTTCCATCCTTACTAGTGACTCAAATGTTTATGCTGGTGTCTGCACTGACCTGACCTTTAAATCCTGTTTCATGAAGTCATAAGTGACCATGCTGAAGGTTAGTTTGTTTACAGTAGATGCATGTTTAGGGTGTTACAACAGGAATTGTCAGTTGATTAAACTGCAAATTAGTATCATATCAATGTTTCCCTTAAACCATATGCAAAGACAGTACATTACAATGTTAAATGAGTGGATTGTTAAATAGAAATGACAATAATTTGCTTTCGAAACCTATATAGATTGTAGGCTTATGTTATGTTATGTTTTCTTTTTTTTTTTTTTAGATGGAATGCTAAGTTAAAAAATGTATCAAGGCTCCTTCAATATGAACAACCCCTTGCTCATTCTATGCTGCCTGATCTTTGTAAATATGGTTTGTCAGGTCAGAGAACATGATTAAATATGTACATTTTTTGTGTGTTATGTTTGAATGATCAGCTGTACGTAACAATTAAGTTAACAGCCATATAGTTATGACCATACAAGTATGAGGAGCTTTGAGTAAGAGAACAGAACCTGAATGGTTGTCTGCTCCACTTAAAATCCCCATTTATTTTCATATTCTAACCTCTGTATGGGCTTATGCACAATTTCCGCCATTATTTTACACTTCAGTGTGAAATTATTAACATCTATCAGAGATCTTAAATTTATAGCCATGTTATTGAAGCCAATTTTAGATGAATGTTATCAGCAATTACTAGGTGACATTGGTGAGTAGTTGTTTATTCCTTGTTGCAACAGTGTCCTACCCTAATAACAAAACTACAAATACTTGCACCATGATCAGTTAACCATTCCCATCTTTAGCTGTATCCATATGCCAGTTCTATAGCTGTGGAAAGGGTTCAGAAAGCAGCTGCAATTTTTCTAATGGTGCCAGATTATCCACCATTAATCTGCTGTAACCCCTTTGACATCTCAGACAGAGACGTGTGAGAGTCAGCCTCAATAATGACTGAATGCTTCGCGAGGCTCTGCATTACTGGATTACTCAGTTAGGAATGGGGTTAATGTGGTGCACCAGCTAACTGGGAAATGCAGTGCGCCTCACGTATCAGACAGTTAAGTGGTGGGTGTGTAATGATTAAAGCATATTGCTTGAATGCTCACAAGCAACACTTCACTCTGCAGTTAGGAGTTTAAATCTAGTTATTAACATGTACATGTATCATGGCCTTCCATGCACATCATGCAGGATAAAGGGATAGATAACCAAAAAATGAAATACACACACGTGTGTGTGTGTGTGTGTGTGTGTGTGTGTGTGTATGTGTGTGTGTGTGTGTATTTTTTTTTTTTAAATATAATTATCTGAGTGAAAATTGTTTATACATTTTGGTAATGCTTTTTTGCAATGTCCTTGTTATGCATATGTAATTACTAATAGTAATAACAATAAATTATGCATAATTACATGCAACAAACCCTAATTCTAACCCTAATTATATAGCAAGTGCATTTAGTGAATTGGTATTACCAGATACTTAAATGTATAATCATACTGTAAAGTGTAACCTTTTTTTTTTTTTTTCAGCATGGGTTTAGTTAACTATAATAACCCTGCCCCAATGTTATCCCAAACCTGTAAGATCATATGTATGTTGTGTGGTGGTGGTAATAGAACATTTCTCTCTCTCTCTTTTTAAACATGAAATGAAAGGTCTAATGTTGTTTTGACTTGCATTGTATGAACATACACAGTTAAATAGATACTGTTGGACTTGTGGAGAAATTAATGAATTTGAAATTTGAAGCCACTTGCTCAATCAATTTCTCAAAAGAGAACAACATATTGTAGGTATTACCTTTGCTGCAAAGACTTCAGAAGAAAGTGGTTCCCAGAACTCTGAGACTATGTGACAGCTGGCTGTGCTCTTGCTTGGCAAAGCTCTACATTACCAGCCTGTTGTATTAAGTAGTTTCCATAGCATTTCAAGTTTATATTGCATTTGTGAATTGTGAATACGCTGTGGGTAGCGAATGGCAAACCTAAACCAAAAGGATTTTCAATACCCGGTAGTCCAATAAAATAGAAAACAAGCTTTCTAGTAACTCAAGCACCAGCACACACACACACACCTGAAACAAATGACTCCCTGTTAATGTAAAAGTTTACCCGGGTCCTTTTGCACCAAGCTCTTCTGGCTGTAATACTGTAGGCATTGAAGTTTGTTGTCAATCGACAAGCAGTACCCTGCCAATTCCCGACTTTCAAAAGCTCAATGGGAGCTGTTTTTTTCTTCTGAGAACTTTAAGACTAAAGGAGGAAAAAAGCATTGGGAAGTTAAAGATATTTTTATGCAATACTATGCAGTTTGTTTAAAGGGAAGTCTCTTTTGTAAACTTTCTGGGATAGAAGATTGCATGGTTGGGGTGTCCATGTTTTTGCTGTCACCACACTTTAAAGGCAGTGCGACTGATTTGGCAAGTAAGCAAGTCAATGCCTGTCTGATGTTTGTCGTGACGGACAGTGAGTGTACATTCCTAACCCAAACAGAGCTCCAATTTAAAGGGATCAGCAGCAGGGCCATGGAGTTCCTCTGTAGAACTGGGTCAGAGCCTTTGATTTGTTTTTCTTTTTTTTCCTCCTGTAATTTCATGGCCTTTCTTCTTCTGTCCTGGCACCACCCGTGTCATCTACCTAATACCCATAATCCTGTGAAAGATATGTCCTCTTGTTTCAGTTAAATATGAGGTCAAGAAATCCATAGCTTCTGCTCTGAAATGTTCATTGAAGATCATTTTATGAGGACATCAGTAGTGGTGTCCATCATCTACACTGATGAGAAATGGGTCTGCTAATCCTCCATTGACCATTGAACCAGGCCTAGCTTGACAGATGCTAAATTGCCATGATCTAACAGATAATAGTAAATATTTATCTAATCACACAAAAAAGTAGAAGAGATTTAGCCCAGTACTTATACTGCGAGACCCAAAAATAGGAATCAGACTTAAAAGATGTAATTGTGCTACATAGCTGCTTCCTCCTGTCTACTTACCTCTCATTTTTGATGATTTATGTAGTGATAGGAAATAACTATAGCCTCAAGCAATTCTAGTTGTAATGCTGAGCCCAGATTTGACTTTTTAAAGCAGTAAATCTCAAATTGCACTGACAACAAATATGATATGAATATGAGTTTGGCTGTAGTGAAATGTGTATAAACACAAATAGGTTTTCTCTTTTTCATCTGAATCTAGTTGTTTTTCTCCAAACAAAGTTTACACATTTAGACAAAAAATATATTACATTTATGGTGCTCCGTCACTGCTTTCCTGCATATGTGTATGAAAGTGCACTAACATACAAAATTTTGGGGCTAGTAACATTTTATTTTAATATAAAGTGACAGTAAAGACTTCTACAGTAAAACTCTGAAACTCTCTTTCTTACTTTCTATTCATAAAATAATCCTAAAGAAATAAATAAAAAGTCAACACTGTTTTCAACATTGATTAAAAAAGAAAGAAATGTTTTTTGAGCAGCACCAAGTAGGCAGATTAGAATGATTTCATGTGACATGCTTTTGCCATCACAGGGATAAATAAAATTAAAATAGAAAATGGATATTTTAAACTGTATTACATGTAGATAAATTTAACCGAATTATAAAATTATGTTCGTTTTTTATTGTATTTTTCATCAAATAAATGCAGCCTTTTCTTTCTCATGGGGGGGGGGGGGTGCTTGTATGAAGTTTAAAATCATTGGTTACCCGTAAGCCAATCACATAACATTTGGTTATGACTTGTGTTATTCGCCTGCTCAGCGGCCTCGAACTTCCAATGTAAACACAGGAATGCTGCGAAAACAAAGCCAACAAGCAAAATACTAGAGTGTACATGGCAGTTCACAATCACAATTATCGCCTTGCTGGACTTTGGCCTCCCCAGTTTCTCGCTAACGATCGGTAACAGTTAATAAATGTATCTTTTCCCAAAACCTGTCGGCTTCAGTTGGCCAATGCTGGGAATATTCTCCACAACAGAGTGAATAGTATCCCGTGTGTCTGTGTCCGTTTTCAATTTCCCTAACCTAAACTACAATCCTAAATTCGGCGCTTAGCGTCTACGTCACTGCTGTCAACCTGTCATCTGTTCGTTGATTGGCTGGGTGTTTTGGAACCAGATGAAAACTGGGAGATCTATCTCACTATCTCGGACTGAGTACAGAAGCGAACTGAAATTGAGCGGATGTACAAAGTCTGACGTAGTCAGGCTAGAGAAAACCTTACCTAACCAAAACTTTTGAACAGTTGTCTGTGTAAAAACAACACTTTAAAGAACCAAGTTCCAGCATTGCCACTGACCATAACTATTGGTTATCTCCACTTCTCTAGACTGGAGGAGCTGAACATTGCAGCCTTCGATTCAGCTTAACTTGAATCATTAATGCCTGTCAATCACTCCCTGACAACAACACTTCCTCAAGCTTTTGCTCACCCCTCACTTTGACTCTTCGGCTCCCTTTCTTTATTCATCCTACCTGTCACCCACAGACAGTTTGAAGACAGATGTATCTGCGCTTTTTAATAAACAGAGTCATGCACTCAGACAACACTTAACAACATCTGCTAGAGACTTAATTCAGGGACTGTCACATGAACTAGTGCAAAAAAGAAGAAAAAAAACTTTATCTTCTAATATTGTACAGTGGATATAGTGAAAGTGATTTGTGGGCAATGCTGGTTAAGTTAGACTTGGTTGAGCCACCCCTACCAAAACTTGGCCCGCTGGTTATTTAATCCTGTCTGCTGACACAAGAGGATAACCTGTAACTGTTTGTGAGGCCTAGTGCTCTGCCGGAACAGATAATTCTACACTCTTAGCCGTAAGCTGTCTGTGGATATTGCCTGTTTTCAGAGAAAACTGAATTCCAAAGGCCTTAGACTTTTGGCAGCAGGTAAATGTGATGACTTGACCTTGGTTCCTATCTCTTCAAGGCATGTCTACATACCTTGGCAGATGTCAGCACTCGCTGTCAGAGAGGTATTTTGGACCTTCCCCCTCCTTTTTAATCCTCACTTATCTTGCTTGGTCTCTATCAACCCATGTAGATATGTGTGTTTAAGTAGAATGTGTATTATAAAATAAAATAAATATATATAAAATATGCAAAACATTTATAAATCAATTAAACAATAATAAAACCAAATACAATAAAAAAGTAAATAAGCAAAAATAAATGTAAGCTTATAATAAATGAATCGTGAGAATTGTATACCATGAGTGTCATATTACTGTATTAAGTACCACTGTAAAAAATGACCGTGAATTGAATCATAAAAGACTGTAAAAATGCTACAGTGCAAACCTGTTAAAAGGTTAACGGTAAATTCCCCTACTACAGTATATGATGAAAAACTGTACTGGATATTACATGTAATTTTACGGTAGTATACTGTTCTACAAAGGTTTTTTTGGACTATTAATCTCACACCTGGATTTAGATTTGATTAATATCCTGGCATTCTTTTATACTACATAACTCACATCTGAAAGATTCATTGTCCTGGGTGTTTTCTTGGCTTTGGCGTGGTAATTATTACTGAAGTGGGAAGTCTATAGTCTTTTGTAGAGTTTTATCAATATTCAGTCATGTTAGCTTGGCTAACTTGCCCGTTTGAGACATGAGTCTGAAATTGTCTCATTACAGCATGTTTATGACTTGAGAAGGAGATCACTGGATGATCACCAGCCCACACACCAAGACACACTCTATTAGCCAAACAACATGCCATTATGACTGGCGTGTTTGTGTCGTGGCTTTGAATTGAGGAAATATTTTGCTGTCAACACCACACCACTGTGGTGACATGACCTCAGTCAGCATTTCTCAGAAGGTCTCTGCTGACCCACGGCTACTGTTTTTACACAAGAGAGGTTGAGAATGCTCAGTCCTCCACTTTGCATGGTGTGATAAATATCCCGTGGCCACTGAGGATTCACTGAAGCCAGACTTTAAATTTTATTTTCCGTGTTAACATTTGACCTGTTTTAGAGAAATGGTATGACTGACAGAAACATTTGGATTATGCAAGGCTATCAGAAATGTGACCTGGTGGGTAGTGTATTTTGTCCAATATGTTGCACAGCTGTGCAGGCGACCAAAGTTCAAGTCTACAGTAATTTTCGATACCACTCACCTCACCCATCTTCTTTCTATTATTCGTAAGAATTCATACAAGATTGTAAGAATTCGTAAACCTAATCATAAAGCCTTACCCTAAACAGACCCCTAAACCTAATGATTGTAATAATAATTTTAAAAAAGTTGAATGTTTTCATTGCATTGTTTTTTTTTTTTTTTTTTTTTGTACACAAACACTAACACTTTCCACATGATTAACTGAATAATGATTAAAGTTTTAACTGATCATTTCTGATTTAATATTTTTGGAAACTTTTCCAGGCCTATAAATCACACTTAAAAATAGGTTACTTCACATTTTAAAGTTTTCAAAAATGTGAAACGCTTACTAAAAAAAAAAAAAAAAAAAAAAAAAAAAAAACTTTATCTTCTTCTTTTTAGTTTTCAGTCTTGTTTAAATGTTTGTCTTGTCTTGTTTTAAATAATTTAAAGTTTCTTCTAAGTTTGCTGATGCCCCCTAGTGGGCCCTGTCCTTTTCCCAAAGCAGCCAAGCCATATTCACCTGAATAACTCCTTTTGTCTACCATTGACAAGAAAAATGTTGAATAATATGAAGTAAAGTGAAAGGCAAAACCTTTTCATTTTTCGCCAGCTATGCCTTAAGTTGTTTTGTTTTGTTTTTTATTGTTTTGTTTTTTTGAAACATCATCTATGATTAATACAGTGTATTTGGTTAGTAATTGCTCATGCAGAACTCCGATTTCTCTGAAACTGTAATCAGATGTGTTAGAATGTGGCTTCCAACAGCTTCATCGTTATTCTGTCAGCGGTACGATGCTGACTGGTGAAATATGGTAGATATGTTATTTGAAATCAAGGGGAAAAAAGTAGCAGCACACCTGTCGTGGTACTCGCTGGCTGAGCGCCAGTGTCCCCATGCCAGAACAGATTGCTTTATGTTTACTTGCACATGCTGAGATTTGATATACGACAGTGTGCCAGTCGCACACCCTAGTGTGTGTAACTCAATCGCACATAGTATTTGGAGAATGTCTGGCTTTTTGCCGGTGCACAAATAGGTTCTCCGGACACACTCTTACACAGATGCTGGTGTCAGGCGTGGCACGTTGGTTCTCCCTGGAGACTGGAGATCTATTTCCCAGCCTACAGACTGAGCAGCAGCAGCTAAGATGGACTCCAGGTGTGATTTATAGCTGTGTGAATGCAAGGCCAGATTCAGGAAGATTCTCTTGGACTGCCACTGAATCTTTTATCGTATCGGCTTTATAGTGCCGTAAGTCTTATTCTTTCACGCATGCAGGAGTCTACGCTGACTTTTTAGTGGTTTTGAATGACTCGCTGAACTTTCTCTGCTTGCTGTCTTTTCTCATCTGATAGTGCTACATAATCAGTCCCACCGGATGAAGGATGCTGATTACGTATTTAGAAGCCCATTAATTTAGTGTGCAATCCCTAATGGGCTGTTAAATTCCCATTGGCTTGTGACACAGTATTACCGCAGCACTGATAAGTGAAATGCATGCTGATACTAACAAAAAAAAAAAAGTTTATCAACTGAATCAAAGACTAAGGGTTATTCAATGTGTATTTATAATAGACTATACTTGTAATATGTTCCTTCTGTTATAACAGACTTGCTTTTTATTTCTTCCCTCTATCTCTTTATCTTAGTGTGTGCATATATTTCATGGCTAATGGGGAGGTGGGTGATCAAAATGGTGTCTGAATGACTGAGGTGAAATAAGGTGGGATACATCAAGTTTAAAGCACCAAAGGTGAAATTGTCTCACCCGCCTCGCATCGGACATCTGTTCAGAAGCCTCTCATTAACTCCATGGAATGACAGCACTAATTCAAGTCGGAAGCCCCACCGGCTAATGAGATGCCAGGCACAGCTCTCATTCATCTCTGTGCCACGCTGAGTGCATGTTTCACATCACATCAGTCACCAATTCTAGGGACCATATCTGTTCCCACACATGTGGCAGGTATGTTAAAGTGACTTTTTTCTGATATTTTGGCAAAGTTGTGTGAATCCATTCTCCTGTAATGCATCTGTGCTCACCTCATAACTAAAACACCTGGTTTATGTGCCCATACTTGCAGAAACCAGGTGCAGCTTTGTGCTGAAATCTTCTTTAAGGTATTTTTTAATATTTCATCATGGATGATTTGGTGTGATTTTCATGTTTCGATCCAGACATGCAGGTTGCTTTTGAGAAATAAGGGCATTATGAAGAAAAAAACTTGTACACAGTTATTTAAAAAGTGCACATCATCTGCCTTCAATTCATGGCCCCTTTCACTTGATTGAGATGGATAACCACCATCAAGATGGGATTACATGGAGATTTAAAGCAATCATTGGATGATCTGGATTGCTGCTTTGTTATGCAAACAATTAAAACACACCTGGGCTTGTATGTATAGAATGAAGATTTAAATAAAAGCCAATTTCTTGGCAAAAATGCATAGTTTTATATAAAGCTTAAAGTAACTTTTGCAAAGGTCTGCGTTTTATTTGAGCAATTATTGACTAAAGTGACACTTAAGTGTTGTGAGGTATGGACTGATGTCAATCCAAAATGCTTACCCGATCTGCAAGAGTAATGCATCACCACAGTCATTCTTGATTTAATAGTAACCATTATATGCCAAAACATAGGGCTGGGCGATATGGCCTAAAAAAATGTTTTTTTGTTTTGTGTTTTCACAAAAGATACGATTTATGATTTAAAAATATATTATTTTGCCCCCACCCTACTTAAAATCAATGTTCAAATGACAAATAAATTGTTCAAATTTTTTTTAAAGATAGTTCTTTATCATTTACTAGTCAAATTTATAACTGAGACGAGGTGATTAAAAAAAAAAAAAACAGTAACGTTATTACCCTAATGCTGGAAAGACCTTTATTTTATTTATTTATTGTTTTGTTAATAGTAGCCCATCATGCATCTAACCATCCACTCGGCCTTAAGAGCTGTTAAGATTAAAACTTGCAACTCCGCAGTGAGTCAGTGTCATGGACGTAGGAAAGAGCACGTGTAAATATATTTTCTAATATATATTTCCATCTCGTTATGCCGCTGGTTTAGGTTATTTAAAAAAATAAATTAATAGAAATTATTTGTAAATAGAGCAGACTGTCTAACTAGACACAAGAGTTGTTGTCCACACCCCACTGTGCTAAAAGTCTATCTAAACTTGATGACATCACACTACAGTGTCAAATAATCTGAACGTATTGTCAGTTCATTTCGTCATAAATAGAACGAGGCATAAGTTCACTGACGGGGATCGTCACTTGTGGATCGCGCCGCTCGTATCCGGTGTAGACCTGGTGTGAGTTTATTAATGGGTTATGTTATAGCCCTGGTTGTTTTTAATGTTTTTATTAAATATCTGTATCGACTGCATGATCATATCATCATATTATTTACTGTCATGCGAGCCACAACAGTAAACTTGGCGAGCCGCGCAACGAGCATTGCTGCTTTCTGCTGTGCAAATTTTGTTTGTGATGGAAAATAACAGTACATTTTCATCAGTTATTTTATCTACAGATCGATGCATTTCTTACAGATTTCAAAATCATTTCAAAATCAGATACTGATGAAGTAGCACTGTAAGATTACATTTGTTGTAATTAGGGCTGGGACAATGCGTCGAGGTCATCGATGACGTCGACGCAAAAAAATACGTCGACGCAAAATATGCGCATCGATTCGTCGACCTGTTTTTATTTCTCTAAAAAACGTTTGCAAAATGTTTACCTTATGTGCACTGAATATACGTGATGGCCGGATCAACATTCTGTCCAACATTATATAACCAATCCAGGGGTTTTTCTGCATTGATCTTTTTTGAGTGATGTAGAATAGATTAACGGCTGCACCTGACAGGCGCGTACAAGAGAAAGCCGGGTTTTGCACGCACTCACTGTCTTCAAACAACACGAACGCTGTCTTGCTCTCTCTCTCTCTCTCTCTCTCTCTCTCTATCCCTCGTGCATATTAACCAAAATCATTAGACACGATAGAAAAAGGGCGGAACGCCAAAGTTTCACGTGGAGCATTTGAGATTTTTTTTTCTCCATGACAGGCTGCTGGCTCCCACTGTTAATTTATTTTAATTTTTTTGGAAAAGCACTCTCTGTATTAGCTTAAAGCCCTCAAGTTTACATTGGTTACTGTATTGTTTCAATTGCTCTAAACAAGTATTTTGGGTGACCTTTTTTATTGAATGCTAGACATCAAGTTGTTATTTTCATCTGTAAGAAGAACTTTTTTTCAGTAAACTAGGCCCTATGTGTTCAGTAAGCTTGTTTCAGTAAGCTATGCGTTTTTAAGGCTTCAAGGTTTTATTGAATGCTATCTCTATACAAGTGCAAAGTAATGCATTCTTAGTCAGTCTTTTATTTTGTAATTTTAAGAACAATAAACATATATTGCAATGTTAAGGAATTCATGTTTTTTTCATTCAGATATGTAAATCAACATGTATAAATTGTTAGTAGTCAATTAATGGGGAGATAATCAAAATCTAATCGGTCTGAAAAAATGTATCGTTAGATTAATCGATGCATCGAAAAAATAATCGCTAGATGAATCGTTTAAAAAATAATAGTTTATCCCAGCCCTAGTTGTAATGCATTATTGCGAAAGCGAATGAGTATGAATGTGCTGTATCTGTCATTATAATCTTCTGATCTGAGAGATTCATCTGTATCAAGCTATAGCTAAATATGTTTAACGTGAATTCTTGCCGAATATGCAGTTTTATTACGGACTGTTGGCATGAATTGTACTCGTGATGGAGCGTTCTTGGACCGAGTGAAAACCACGACGCTCCGACTTAAAAAATAAATAAATAAATAAATAAAATACACTCCTTGTTCCAGTCAGAATCACTCCACTCCACTCACATACTCTGCTCAGCAGCATGTCTCTACTGCAAATGCGCATGGATGGTTGAGCCCACTCGGAACTATGGGAGCCTTGAGTTAATCGATAAAATCGATTTATTGCCCAGCCCTACCAAAACATTTAAAGCAACACATGTTCTGCTTAGTAAATAAGTTGATGACAATTTAAATATTAATTTAATTTCTAAAAACATTTCTAGTTTTATATTTTAGGATCATATAAACAAAACTAAACATCTATAAAAAAGTCAAGTCACCTTAATATATATATATATATATATATATATATATATATATATATATATATATAGCACGTTAAACAAAATACATTGCATCGATGCAACTGAATAGCATTTATTAGGAAAACAGTGTGTCAATAATGCAAAATGACAGTTAAAGGCAGTTCATCATTGAATTCAGTGATATCATCTCTGTTCAGTTTAAATAGTGTCTGTGCATTCATTTGCAATCAAGTCAACGAAATCGCTGTAAATGACCCCAACTAAGCAAGCTTGAGGCGACAGCGGCAAGGAACCGAAACTCCATCAGTGACAGAATGGAGAAAAAAACCTTGGGAGAAACCAGGCTCAGTTGGGGGCAAGTTCTCCTCTGACCAGACTAAACCAGTAGTTCAATTCCAGGCTGCAGCAAAGTCAGATTGTGCAGAAGAATCATCTGTTTCCTGTGGTCTTGTCCCGGTGGTCCTCTGAGACAAGGTCTTTACATGGGATCTGTATCTTGGGCTCTAGTTGTCCTGGTCTCCTCCGTCTTTCAGGGCTGTAAAGGTCCTTTCTAGGTGCTGATCCACCATCTGCTCTGGATACGTACTGGATCCGGATGACTGCAGTGACCCTCTGATCTGGATATAGACTGGATCTGGTGGCTACGGTGACCTCGGAACAAGAGAGAAACAGACTAATATTAGCGTGATGAAAAAAAATAAAAAATGAACTATATCATGAGTTGACCAACACAACAAGTATTTTAGGTCAAAGGAGCTTGGCTGATAAGTTATTTAGGTAAATTTTTATTTATCTAATTTTATTTTTTATTTTGACAAAAAAAAAAAAACTCAAAGCAACTTATAAATAAAGCAGATTATAAATAAAATGATTGGTTTATACGATTGGTGTTCTATCATTATATAAATAACCAATAAAAGGCATAGCTTTTTAATCACAAAGAAGAGTGAATAAATAGAAAAAAAATACATACTTGTGACCACAACCTAATTTTTTTTTTCTTAGGTGTTGTAAACCAAATTGATGAATTAGCATTTTTCCTTATGTCTTGTCTTTTGCTATCCTGATGTTTTTACAGTTTAATTGGCTGTTTTGGGAATCTATCAGTGGGGATGCTCCGATCACGATCGGCCGATCGTTAATGCGCATCTCGTCAGTAAAGCCGGTTTTCTAATCAGCGGTTGATTCCCTCAGGTGCGTGATTAGAAAACCGGCTTTACTGACGAGATGCGCATAACGATCGGCCGATCGTGATCGGAGCACCCCTATCTATCAGTCACACATGACTGAGCATTTGTTTTGTTATCCGTCACCACTAACAGCAAGCGTCTCACACATCAAGGCACTCTTATGCTTAATGGTGTGAGTAGGCTGTTAAAATGCAATCAGACACAAAGTGTTTAACTTATTTATTTATTTAAACCCTTTTATCTGTTATTCTGAAACAGCAGATTCAGGAAACCATTACAGTAAAAAGCAAATCCAAGCTTTTATTATTCTGTCCTTAGCGATGTAATCAGTCTTAAATCATTTTCCTGGTGTCCATTGTACACATTAAGGAATGTTTTATGGGCTTTTACATTACAATTTACATAAGTTTGCTGTATAGCAGTAGTGCAGACATATTTCAAATATATTGTTGCAGTTTGTATCTATGCAGAGGAAATATCAGCTGCAGTTTAAAGAAAATCACTCCTCAAATGTGCGTTGTACCTTCCATCCATCAAGTTAAGTTCAGCTGGTTCATTGTAAATGTCTGGACCATCTTCCCATGGTATGCATGCATGCTTGAGCAGGCAGGAGTCAGTTAATGTGAACACTATATGTGTCTACATGTGTGTCTTAGTGTATGTTTAGCTATTAGTAGAGTTGGATTGTGAAATGCTATTAGCAGAGTGACCGATCCTTACTCATGAAATGGGATGCTTATTTTGATGGCTGTTTTTAGTAATAGTTTGGGTATAGTTTGGTTAAGAGCAAAGGTGCATTTCCACCATTGGGGATGTAACCGTTTATTTGTTTATCTGCCTAGGAATGCATATATTTTCTTTGGCTCCATATCTGTTATGTTAAACAAGTCAGTAGCTTGTACACCAATAGCTGGGCATTACATGACTTAATGCGTGCTGTTACTAAACAGTAAGTGAGGCATCAAAAGCACATCTGTATCTTGGCTGTTTACCTGATAAATACTTATGTTTTGTCATATTATAGCTCAGACTCCCGCTGTACTACTGTTGTTATGCTCATTTCTATTTCTAAAAAAGCACGCAAACACTGCAAAATTTCTGTCATTCCCTTATGCCATCTGTTTTCTTTTTTTCAAATCCGGTTAAACATTTTTATTTGGTTGAAAACTTATTCTCACTGTAGATTGGAGATTATATCAGTTACTGTATATATTATGAGAATGTCTAGCCTAGCCATAATTTCTATTATGTTATTTGTGTTTCTTTAGCATTATGGGTGAGCACATTTAAAGGGATGACAATTATTTCATTTACTCACCCTAATATCATTCCAAACCTATATAACTTTCTTCTGAAGGGACACAAAATAAGGTATTCTGAAGAATGGAGTTGAGGTTAACATTTACTTGCATTGTATGAACAAAAATCAGACAGTTCTCAAAATATCTTTGTTCCACAAGAGAAAAAGTCGCAAATTACATGAGGGTGAGTAAATGATGACAGCGTTTTTGTTTTTCCTGTGAACTGTTCTTTTAAGGAAGCCCTGTGTAATTATGGTCCACCAGGCAGAATCGGGCACATTTAGAGGCTGCTCACATGAAACATTCTTGTTTTCAAAGACGGCTAGATGGAGTACAACAAGAAATGGATTATAGGGCTCTATACAGTAGCTCTTCCAATATCAAAGTGAATTTAAAATGTGTTTTGAAATGAACTGTGTGGAGAGCTGCATTACTGCAGTAAAGCTTGTGAGAGCTCTGTCTCTCTCTGACACACACACACACGCATACATGCAGCACCCAAAATCACAGATGGGATTACAAAGAGCCCTCCACAAAAGAACCAGCACAGCTGTAGCAGAAAAGAAGCCTTTTAAGAGAAGATGTCTTGTGTTGGGTCAGATACAGATGTGCCTATCCGTGTGTTTAAGAGAGGGTGAGGTAAAGATTCAGTGGAAAGGTGAGCATTTGCTCTTAGTACCGGCAGACTTGGAATTTGTCTGTTGTAGCAGCTGGTGTCGTCTCTTGCCAGCAATTTCTGCTATTATATGAAAGTTTATCCTCAAACATTTTTACTCCGGCAGGTCAGTGTGAGATTAGAGGGGTTTCGAGACGTTAATGTGGCCACCCACCCTGATGCGAATGGGTTTCAGACTTAGCATGAGCTGGTTTGTGTGGTGAGAAGTCAGAAGCTGACACACAGCCCTTAATTAGCTCGATCGTTTATGGAATAGTACTAACTACTGGGTACTAAAGCTATTTTCAGAATTTTGTTTTTGTTGTTCCAAAATGGGGACTAAATTGCACAATGTTGAACTTCTTGGTCGGGTTCACATTCACTAAGCAACATTTCAAAACAGACCAAAATTTGTTTATTTATCTTTTCTTTTTTTCTTTTTTAATTAGTTATATTTTTAGATTTAGTTTTTTCTTTGCAGTTTCACAAAATGTAGGTTGACATCTAATACCAGATGCCAGTATTAGATGCAGCAAGTTCACAGAATGGCAGAGCTGCCTTTAAATGTACATATGCACCTAAATGATTTATCTATCATCAACTATCATTTCTATACATAACTCCATATCATGTATGTAACCCACAAATTTGACTATCATTTCCTAATCACTCATTGTGTATGTCTTTTGAATGACTATTGAGAAACATAGCAACACCCTGAGCTAAGACAATGTCTAATTGGTCAATACAACTTTTGGGATGTGTCCAACAGCATAGTTTAAAAGCTTAGGACACCAAATTAGATTTTGCCTTAGGGCTTTTTTATCTTTCTTTGGTTTTTTTGCCATCCTTTTTTTGCGTTCTTTGAGCGCTCTTCCTGCCTTCTTCGGCCTGCACGCCCGCTGCTACATAATCACGATGAGAAGAAAAACCATCTAGACCCATTACATTGTTTTATTTCTTTAGTTCTTTTTCTTTCCATTGAGAGTTTTATGTTCTGAGTTAAGTTGAAACCTCTTTCTGCAATAACAGCAACAAGGGAATCCCCTAAATAAGCAACTTGCGTACCTCCAGATTCTAGAACTGGTGCATTTAATATAAATTTTAAACACGTTGAGGAACTCAGTGCGAGGGTTAATTAAATTATTCATGGTTGTTCAGGTCTATGCTATTGCACATAATGCTATAAACTCTTTACTCACTTTCTCTTTTCCTGCTGCAACTTGTGTGAATGTATGGGTGCATAAGCATATGTAATATGTTTTAGATTAGTTTATATTGTTTTAGATTTATCCAATAAAATCTTATTTATATTGTGAAGAGAAGTATCTTGTGTTTTCTTCTTACATGTTAATGTCTTAAACTGCCGATCTTGTAACTGTGCTAATTAATGTTTTCACTATATTTTTTGGATTTTAATATCCATTACAGAGTTGATGTTATATAGCTTGTTCAATGAATCACTTGCTGACTCAGTTATCAGCCGTAAAAAAAGTGATTCGGTCTAAATTCCTTATAAAATCAAAAATAATTCCCTTTGAGGTAAATTTAACCTGTTTCCCTTTCATACATTAGCCTTACAGTGTGCCAAGAAGCTCTTTCAGAAAGGCTTTGGAAAACAAAATATGAAGGTTTTTATCAGGAGCTGACATTTGCACATGAGCGTTGGTTATTGATCAGTCTTTCAGAATAAATAGGATTTTTATAAAATGAAATCCTTTTGTGAAAATCCAGCATTGAAATTATCCTCGTTTGTGAGGCAGTCCAATGTAAAATGATTAGCAAAATCATATGGACCTCACTGATTTTTGTATAACAGGGGTGGGGGGTTGGGGGTATTTCTTTCAAAAATTTAACTTAACCACAGTTTCCTCAGCAGCTCAGATGGAGGGAGTCTATGGAGACTCCTATGATCATCTGTGCATCCCAAAGCACGACACTCCTAATGCCCCTTTAGTGTAGTAGTAGCAACAGCAAGAAAACAGTAATGGTGGACTGCTGCTTCTCTCTCGGGGAGGATCACAAATGGGAAGGGATTTCTTCCTACGATGACGTGTATGTAGGGAGAATCTGGAACCGCTCATTCTGAAAGACTGTTTATGAAAAAAAAAAGAAGGGGTGGATTTTACCAATTTGTTTTTACACACTGCGTCAACACAACTGTGTTCAAATGCTTATAAAGGTGATTTTTGCATAGTGGCTCCCCTTTAAGGTCTCGATTGTTTTGAGGTGGATCAGATTATTTTAAGATTATTCAGATATAACCGTGGTATAGCAATGTCAAGTTAAAACAAAACTGAGGTATTTCCAAGGTAGTGTTTTGTAAGCATCTGTTCTTCACAGAAATCTTTAGTACGTGTTTTGGCATAACAAAGATCTTGATTTTGTTATTACAATTTCCTCTCCCAGTTTCTAAAGTTGAAATCATCCAAAATGTTAATGGGCTGTAAAACAAAAATGTTCAAAAGCACCAATAACAGGAACATTTTCCGTTATAAGGAAGGCAGCGGTTAAACTGAGCCTACATTTTATGAGAAAACTCAATGGCTACCTGTCATAATTACCCTATTAGTGTGATTGCTGACTGTCTTCTGCTATTTCGCAGATGATGTCATGTCTAATTCAAGGCCCTTCTGGTCAGAGGTAAGTTACAGAAAACCAAAGCCATGTCTAACTATGTAAACAGAGCGCTGTGGTGAAAGTAAGTATGAGGCAGGCAGTACACCAGACCTCCATTAGAGAATAACACGCACACGTGTTTTGCTTAATTGAAGACCTCACCAAATTGTTAAAGGATGTGGTCTGTATACAACATGAGCAAGCTTTGTGTGTGTGGCCAGGACCGCAAACACAAGTATGCAAGCAGCTGACGTGTCGGAAGAGTTTAATTTAGTTTCTTACACACAAACAGACGCACTTTGTTTGAGAAAAGCCACAAAGATATTTTAGCCTTGTTTGGGCCTAGTATGGTTGGATTTAATAAGGACGTTTGTATTCTTCCATCTTCCTCTCATACAAAATCATTAAACCCAGGCAACGTTGTTTTTAGATTAGCAGGTAATGTTAAATGGCAATGGTCTCTCTCCCTTCAACTTGGCATGTGTAATGTAAAAATGTCCTTTCTACATTAATATGCATAGACAACTGTAACTAAGTTTGTTTGGACTCCATTGACCGTCACAATGTCTTTTATGTTCATAGTAGAAAGTCATAGAGGTTTGGAATGACTTAAGGGAGATTTTAACAAATAACAATGTATATACTTGTATATACATATAGTATATAATATTATTATTAAAACCCACCAGAGATGATAGTTATTTACTTTGCCTTTAAAAAAAAGGCAAATTTACAAAGAACAGTGGTGAACAGTTGATCACCATAGTAGTTGTGGGAATCTGCATGACTTACAGTGTCTCAGCTCCACATGCTTTTATTTTCCCAGTTGTTGCTGTTAATTTTAGACCTGGCATAAAGCGTGAGCAAAGTGGAGTTGAAGAAATAACGTACCGCCCTGATGATACTTGATCTGATAATCATTTTAACAGTGACGAGCTTAAGCTCACAGTCAGGCATTCAGCAGTATAAACCACATGAAGTGAGACATTAGAAAAAGCTTGTGGAGAGAGACAGAGGAAACAGTCATGCTAACTTCAGAATCAAATTTCCTGTCAGGCAAGTGCATCCCAAAGACATTCGTACACACATTATATTCACCCACCCACCAAGTGGGTTAGTTCAATGTCGGTATTTGGCCATACGATAGCATCTGCGGATGTTACGGAGCTCTCTGAGAGGACGTGTTAATGGATGAGCCTCATTCTGTGAGCTGTGGAAAGGGAAGGTTTTGGTGGCCTGTTAGGATCTTAATCGGGTCTTGGTGAAGTGCCTGTAGGATTCTGTTACTCCATGACACAACAGCAACCTAATGCTCACACAGCATTTGAAGAGACTTAGTTTAGCCAAGCTTTACTTAAACATGCTCTTTACCACAATATAATTGTAAAAAGAATTACACAAATGTACAGGATTAGTCAGGATTGTGGGGGTGACCAATCCAATTCACATTTAAAGGAACTGTTTACTCAACCCAAAACTGAATGATTTACTTGGAACACAGAGAGAGTTTAGCTGAAAGTTCACTGCTCTGTTCCTTACAATGAAAATAAATGGTGACAGGTGGCTGGCAGATTAAAAAAAGCAACATAAAAGTAGTTAATGTGACATGCCTGATAAATTCATAATAATAGTGGAAAAAGAAAATAAGATTGTGAATGTAAATTGTGAATGTTGTGAAACAAATATATTGGAAAAAAGGTTTGCCATTTAAGTGATGCTAAATGGCCAACAGGAACTGAGCAATTCAGTGAGTTAAAGCATCAGACTCCTGTGGTGAGTCTCCATAAGGAGCATCTGCACGGCAGATTGTGCCATTCCAAATAAGTCGAGGCTTTTGAAGCCAAATTATTTTTTAATGGTATGATAAATTCCCATGCTGCGTTCCCCTCACTTGTCTCTCCCCACTCCTTTTCTATTCTTCTCCCTCCTTCTCTTTGCTGCCCAACTGGAAACCTTAAAGCAATAAATATGAAAAAGCCAGAACTGGAATTTACAGCACCTGTAGTTACTGCCGCAAACCCTTTAATCATGAGCAGATGTAGGAGCAACTTAAAAGTAGGGGGTGAAATCAGCATGCACGGGTGGGTGGGGGTTAGCGTGGGGTACAGTTTCACCAGCCGGCTGCAGTCAGCTCCCAACATATGGGGGATTAAAACACAGACAACTCCTGAACAAGTCCCTTTGAATCAGAAACATTAGCACTTTTTGTTGTTAAATGCTGTTACGGGCACTAGCATTAACGTTCTAGAGTGAAATAAATACGGACATCAAGGCCTTCTGCCAGACAACTGGGAAATATGAATTGAGTGAAATGTAGTGCTATTATGCCAAATTTCCAACAGGAGGTTTCAAAAGAGTTTTTATGAGCTCTGTTGATTGTAATACACATTTCTTTGAGAAGAAAAACTGCAGTTTCTGAACCCCGAATATATTTGAACCTGATCAGAGTGGACTGCGAAAAGCTGGAGTAGGCGCTAGCTTTGGTTTCAGTGCACCAAACCATCAAAATTTAATAATGCAAACTGCATTTCTCTTTGATTGAAACCTAAATGTGCGTTGTTAGATTAGAGGGATCGTTTACCCAAAATTAATAATTCTGTCATCATTTACCTGCATGTCATGCCAAGCCCGTATTACTTTATTCTGTGGAGCGTAAGAATTTGGTTAAGGTTGGTGTCACTTTGTGGTAAAGAGTTATATATTCTTGTTTCTCTGTTTTTGTTTGTATTTAGACACTTGCCCACGTCCAGACAAACATGCTCGCATACATGTCTGTACTGTCTTTGTTTCTACCGCTTCCAGGTTAATATTTAAACTCCAGACTCAGTCGGAGGTCTAACATGTGAACAAGGCACAATGGTAGCACTGTGAGCCCTTATTTATTCATGCTCCGCTTCCTACCTTAATCAACGTAGTGCTCTCCTCAAGAGAGAGAGAAGAAGGGAAAAAAAGAGAAATGGGTCAAGGAAAAGTCATGTTTGAGGTAATGCACCCAAGGGGCCAGCCTCTGATCATTATATGACATTATTTAACCCAGAGATGAGGTCATCTTAAAGCACAGACATGTAACTCTTCCAATCCTTACCAAGCCTAAAATGCAAAAGTCAAATAAGGAAGTTTTAGTGTCAAGGCTGAGGTTCAGTTTCTAATGACAAACCTTCATTTCGTCAGTAACCGTCAACCATTATTGTATTTGTGTGCTTTGGCGTTTTAAGCAGGACAACATTTACTCCTTCCTATCTCTTCCTCTTTTTTTTAAGCTTGCATACCTATAGGAAAGCATGCAGCAGTGTGTAATGACCCTTTTCTGTTTTAAGAGTTTGTCCGTTACACTGCATGTAAAACTCACTGTTCCTTGTTTAAGTATCAGTCATAATATGCTGTTGTCTTTTTTTTATTGGAAAATCTTAAATGAACAACAGGCGTTTATAACTCTTTGAACAGTAGTCTTATCAGGACCATTTAAAGTGGTTTGTTGGGGTCCTAGATATAAAATGTTACTAAATCCAAGGTTGCACAAAATGTATTGGTTCATTTTAATAATGAGTGTGAATACAAATTGAATTTGCCCTGCATTTCATTAAAATTTGAAATGAATTGACAGGAAGATTAATTTTAATGAGCTGGAATTAAGTGCAGTCACACATGGAGAGTTTTGCAACATGATAAACAATTAGATCATGTAGTCTGATAAATTGTACCTATATACACTATCAAAAATAAAGCTTCTTAAATGGGTTTCACTACCAAAGAAGAAGGTTTTTGGGTTACCAAAGAACCTTTCAGTGAAGAGTTCTTAATATATAACTACTTTACAATGTATAGAACCTTTTATGCCATTGAAAGGTTCTATATAAAGGGATAGTTCACCCAAAAATGAAAATTGTCATTAATTATTCACCCTTACGTCGTTCCAAACCTGTAAGACCTTTGTTCATCTTCAACACAAATTAAGATATTTTTTTATGCATTTCAAGAGCTCTCTGACCCTCCCATAGACAGCAAGGATCGTAACATGATCAAAGCTCAGAAACGTAGCATCGAGATCGTTAAAATAATCCATGTGACATGAGTGGTTCAACCAAAAATTTTACGAAGCTATGAGAATACTTTTTGTGTGCAAAGAAAACTAAAATAACAACTTTATTCAACATCATCTGCTCTGTGTCACCCACGCGATTTTGGAGAGTATTACATACCAATGATGTAACCTGGATTGTTTTAACAATCTTCATGCTAGTTTTCTAAGCATTGATAATGTAAGGATCCTTGCTGTCTATGGGAGAGTCAGAGATTTCTTGGAATGCATCAAAAATATCTTAATTTTTTATTCGAAGATGAACGAAGGTCTTGTGGGCTTTGGAACGACATGAGGGTGAGTAAATGAATGAAAGAATTTTCATTTTTTGGTGAACTTTCCCTTTAATGGCATTATAGATGCCAATAAAGAACCTTTATTTTTAAGACTGTGTCACCCACATGATGAATTTAATTGAAATTAATTTGGTGGTATTCATTTTATTTTAAATAATGAAGAGCACTGACTCATGCTCCACTTAATTTCCAGTAAGACACCAACTACATCTGCTCTTGTTACATTAGCATTTTAATAACAAGGTATGTTTATACCGTATACCTCCTTCCAAGATCTTGTAACCGCTAACAATCATAGGCTTCAATAAGAGAAGGCCTGTTTTAATGCCAGAAACCTAAGAGAATTATAAACATTAATACAGGGCTTGACAAGAAGCTGTCAGTCTGCTGGGCAAATGCTGTAACATGCTGAGGAAAAATGCCCTTTCTTTCTCATTTCAACTAACTTCAAAGACCTTGGCAGCTGTTGCCGTCTCCTGATCTGTTTATATAACTGAGTCCATAAAGGGTTTAGGCTTGTGCTGCAAACAGATCTGAGGTGTTCAACAATGTTCCACGGGCCTTGGGCTCTTTTGTTTGGATATGTTTCACACAAAATACTCCTCAACTCTGAAGAGCATGAGTGATCTTGCTTTACATCCCTAACATTGACAATGTGTCTATTCTATGTGGGCAATAGCTTGCAGGGCATGCCAGGTTTCTGCGTGCCGAGTGCAATTTTTTGGAAGGTACTTTTCGGATGTGCACAAAGTTTCTGTTCAAAAGTGACTTGTGTATTGTCTTACACATCTCCTCCCCGGAGTGCAATTAATCACAGCATGAGAAAAAGACATCAAAGCAGTCGCTGTCATGTTTACAGAGAGAAATTATATGAGTCGTCTTTTCTTTTTTCCACTCTAGATTTTTCCTCCTGCCTACAAGTGACACTGTCAAACATATTGAATTTTGATGGTCTTAACAGATTGTTTTTTTTCTCTCTCTCTTTCTCTCTGCTCTTTACGGATGTCAGAGTGATCATATTTCTATCTCTTGTGGTTGTGGACACACCTCAGGGGTTAAAGCTGTTCCCCAGAACTTTCCGCAACCCCAGTGGTTCAGTCATTTCTCTTCCAGTGACTCCTGAAACATCATTCGGCCTTTACTGCTGCTTGTGATGGGATCTGTCATCCAGACCACGGAGGGAATGAGTCACTCGTCAATCCTAATACAAAAAAAGGAAACTCAGAAATTAATATTGTCATTTACTGATCCTAATTTTGCTCCAAGGATTTCTTTCTTTGTGAAAATAAAGACATTTGATGAGAATTTTGTCCATATAGTGAAAGTGAAACCTGTTTTGGACCCCCTTTGTGCTTACAAGATAATTAGCACTTGCTGGAAAGGAAGCAATGACTCATTTTTGAAAGATTATCATCTGTTATGTACTATATTGATGTCTGCAAATACAGCACAGGAAAATGCTGGGTGGTTTGTTACATTTGAAGGTGAATAGTTCCAGTGTTATGTAATTCAGATAAACCAGAAAGAGCATTACAGATCTTGTACCATTACTGTAACTGATCAAGATACCTATTGACACCCTGAAATTGTCACACAACTTGAGGGAGCCGTGTGTGTGTGTGTGTTCAGGGAGTGGAGCGTGAAAGAAAATCTGTGTGCATTTCCCTTGGGTGGGCTGTGAATGTGACAGGCCTGTAAAAATCAGCACTGGTGTTGCATTTCAACAGCTGTCTGTTTGCATCAAACATCTTTTCTGAACCTAGTACACAACATGATAAGATAGATTTCAATCCTCGTTGCAGAATTCAAGTCCAGTTCATTTTATTGGACAGGCAACAAGCATCCCTTTCTAGGAATTGTTTCGATCTAGTTTGGAACAGTACTTTAGGTTGGTTCTTTATTAGTTCTCTTTGCTGTGATTTAAACGTTGTGAAATGTTGGCTAGAGTGCATCAGCACTTGTGAGCTTTTCTTACCCCATTTAACCCTGGCTTAATGTCCTTTTAAACCCCAGGTGAAGGCTGGTTTTTACCAGGTTAGCCAGTGATTCACACTTCTATTGACTTGACAGTGGTTTATGAAACCTGAATGCAATTATGCACTGTGAAACACTGTGATGTTAAACGAACAGGCAACCGATCAAAACCCCTCATTGGTTACCTTATTAAATATTCATGCATTTTGTATATTCACACAAACAGTTTCTGTGTCTGAAGGGACAGACTGAACCAGTGCAGATATGCATGGTAACATTTCTACTGCTAGATAATGTTGTACTTGTCCAATCTATGTTTTTAATATCATAAATATGCAAAGAAGCATATTAACTTCATCAATCTTGAATCCTGACTTTCAAAGATTAATTACTAACCCAGAATAACATTGTGAAACATGGATTAAGTGTTAAGAATAAATGACCTTTGAAAGTCAGTAATGTATTCTTTGAGCTCATTTTCCCATCCTGGCAAAGTTTCTGGTAAAAGGTGCTTTTACTGTGCTTTATTGAGGAAGCCATTATAGATTCTTCCTCTTGGGAGGAACAACTCTGGGAATCTTGTCATAACAGAGTAGCAAGTAAATCAGTATGTAATCATTTCTAAACTTTTAAATGACTAAACTCTTGGCATACCTCACCTCAGTCATGCTGCTAAACCCAGCTCAAAATGACTTTCTCTGCCTTGGATTCTCTGAACTGTTAAACTATCAGAGCTCTTAAAGATACAATTGATTGTAGCAGAACAATCTGTCCTAGTAGCCTTCACAAGTTCCCTCCACCCAAACAATGTTTTTCGACATAGCTTTAATTCTTATCTTACTGCTACAACTAGGACTGTCATTGCCAGCTGAAGTGTCACTATAAATAAAACTTTATAGCTGCTGATTGATTGTTTTAATCTAGATCTATAATGTAACACTATTATGGTGAAGCAACATCAAAGCACATTATTGCTTTGATAGACAGGGGTTCGTTAAGTGTATGCTGTGTTAGCAAATGGAAGAACATCATTCTGCTGGTTTTATGGTATTGACAAGGCAAAATAATTTCCGAGGTTTCCTTCTATTGCTTCCTTAATGTGATTATCATGTTTACAGTCAATCAATGCTCAAAAAAAAAAAAGAGTTTGGTTCATCTTTCTTTGTGTGATAATTTATTTAGTATTCACACAATGCACTGCATAATCCATATTATTTGGGTTGTAGTAGAAGCTAAATCTAGTTTGATGTTAATTTGCATTAAGAAAAAAGAGCTATTCACAAATGACTACAATGTGTTCTTTCTTCACTCTGATGAGTTATACAGGTTCAAAGATGTTTTAATGAACCTCTTTTTTTCTGTTCTGTAGGAGTGCATGATTCTCAACACGAAAAGGTCCTCAGTGTCACTGGGGATGGAAATATTCAAAGTCCTGACTTCCCCAACACTTATCCCCGGAGTACAGTTATAGTGTGGCGGCTGGTGGCAGTCACAGAAAGTTCCAGGATCCAGCTGACCTTTGATCCTCGCTTTGGTCTGGAGGACGCCGAGGACGGCATTTGCAAGTAAGAGACACTGACTTTTTGGTCACTGGCAAGACCTCACATGCACATTAGAGAAAGACAATATCTTAACATTTAAAATGTAGAAGACAGACAATTAAAAGGGTGAATAAAGACAATTAAAGACATTTACATTACATTTACTCAGCTTGTGGCCTTAGATATCAAAATGTTGTTGTTGTTTTCATGTATTTTAAACATAATTGCCTACAGTCCACATTATTATTATTAATTATTATAGCATTTTTGGCAGTTGCATTGCATCTTGCTATTAAATTTTTTGGGGAGGAGGATTGTCACTTCATGACATGGCATGTTTCTGTAACTTTTATTTTATTGTATTTTATTTTTTCTATCTCATGGCTGTGACTTTCTAGTACAAGTCAAAGCTGCCGGTTGATTTGAACTGGCGGATTGCAATATAGAATCAAGGCTGGACCAAAACTGTATATTGAGGAGGAGATTTAGAAAATTTTGAGAGCTTGAAAAATTCCTGAGTGTTTCCTTTCAGACACTCAAATATCTGCTTAGTGTTATGCGACAAATCAGCCCTACTAAACAAGCAGCATCAGGCATCCATTGCACTCTCTTGACAGGGTCAGACGTAAGATAAATCACCCTTATACAATGCAGCGGTATAAGTGTATGTGGAGAAGCAGGGGGAATTACAGTGGAGATGTATGTGCTTGTTGTGACCGAGTCCATTTTTTTAAGATTTAGAGTCGAAAGGAGGCCATTTGGGAGATTGGCTGTGCTGTAAAAAGGCTGATGAATAATGAAAAGCCCAACCTTAGAGTGATTATGTTCAGTTATATATTTATTTTTTCAATGGCTGATACAATGACATAAAGAACAGCCCTTCTTTGTGCATATTTAGTTCCTAGTCTCCTACGTAACTCCATAGCATCTGTTTGAGATTCTGGAGACCCGTACGATCAGAGATGTACACTCACACACAGTGTAGGTCACACAAAGCCCAGCCAGCCAATCCACATTAAAGACCCTTTCAATTACAGGCTAGCTTTCCTTCCATCCTTCCAGGCCTCTGTCCATGCCTCTGTTGTGCTGTATAGTGCAATCGATTGCAGACGTGCACATCTGTGAATTTCTGCTTCCCAGAATCTAGATGATGACCTTCCCATAGCTGGTGGTTTCATGTGGAAAAAATGTTCGTAGACCTCTTCTAATTATTGATAAATAATACTATTTTTGTATTAATGCCCTACTGACTTGTACACATTATCTGTGAAAGGCTCTTCATTGTCTGCAAACCTAATGTGTGAAATACTGTTACAGTAAATCAGTGTAGTTTTATTTCTTGTCAATAATCAATTACATAATGTGCTTTCATACACGTTTGTTAGCAACCCTATGGAGTCTTGCCAGCTATGTGTGTAACGCCTCCTAGTGGCTTCATGTTAACTGGATATGAACACTTTTTTTTGCTGAAAATGTACTCATCATCTTGGCCTGAGGGTGTTTCTTTATTGCAACAGATTCTGAGCATTTGCAATACATCATTTGCTTATCAATGGATCCTCTAATGTGAATGGGTGCCGTGAGTTCAAACAGCTGATAAAAACATATTGTTTTGATATAATGTAGCAAATGTTGTTCAATTTAATGCTATTCTGTTATTTCTATACTTTTTGCTTTTTGTTAGCATTATCCACTAGCATATTAAGTGATTTCAGCAGGAAAACACTAGTTTTTACACCAATTTAATATTCTCAGAATTTTTGATTGTGGCTTACAATTAGTAATATGCTTTGTTCTCTGCCTATAAACATATCAGACAGATGAGTGAACATAATAAAACAGGACCCTTTGGCAACAACAATGATGCTATACATCTATGCTTGTCCACTTTGTTTAAATCACAGGCTGTGGCCTTGAGGATCAAGTGTAGGGTTGGGGTTTTTGCAGTGAGTGTATTTGACCTGGAAAGAGTTTGTGTGGGTTTGTGTTGTGCGTTTTATACTTGGCAGCCATGCAGTGATGGGGGTCTGTATGATTGCACCAGCAATAAATCATTAAAGTCATTATTATACAAGTGATACAAGCACTCACTCTGAACGTGTGTGTGTATATAATATACATAAGCCAAATCCAGATACTGTACAGTACAGACCATGCAACTTTCCCTTCACAACTTCCATGCCGTCCAACTTTTTTAAATGGAGCAACCACATATTGAAAAGCAGTAAAATAATTATTAGACAGTTGATGAAGAAAAAAGCCCCTTCTGTTTAGATCGAATCAAAGGAACTGGGCTGGAATAAACTGTAATAAAGCTGCATGCTGAATCCTATCCTGCCTCCAGCAAAGCCCAGCCCAGAGCCGACAGGCCACTACAGACAACTCTCATCTTCCTGTGTGTGTGTTTGTTCCGACCAATAAGAAAACTAGGCCAGATTTTCTGTGCTTGTTAGAATTCTTTTTTGTTGGTTCTGTCTTTGATGGAAGGACGAAGGTTGTTGAAAAGGAACATATAAGATATAAGATAGTTATCTATCTATTGACAACTATTAGGAATTTTGATCAGCATGTGATATACTGAACAAAATTATAAACGCAACACTTTTGTTTATGCCACCATTTTTCATGAGCTGAACTTTTTCTATGTACACAAAAGGCCTATTTTTCTCAAATATTGTTCACAGATCTGTCTAAATTTGTGTTAGTGAGCACTTCTCCTTTGGCGAGATAATCCATCCACCTCACAGGTGTGGCATATCAAGATGCTGATTAGACAGCATGATTATTGCACAGTTGAACCTTAGGCTTGACACAATAAAAGGCCTCTCTAAAATGAGCAGTTTTATCACACAGCACAATGCTACAGATGCTGCAAATTTTGAAGGAGCGTCCAGTTGGCATGCTGACTGCAGGATAGTCCAACAGAGCTGTTGGTCTCAACCTGACTGCAGTTCGTCATTGTAACCGACTTGACTTCATATTCGATGGCGGCTGGCACTTTGGAGAGGTGTTCCCTCACGGATGAATCTCGGTTTTCAAGTCCAGTTCAAGTCAAGTTTGCTGATGTCAACATTGTGGATCAAGTGGCCCATGATGGCAGTGGGGTTATGGTATGGGCAGGCATATATTATGAACAACGAACACAGGTCCATTTTATTAATGGCATTTTGAATGCACAGAAATACCGTGATGAGATCCCAAGGCCCATTTTTATTCCATTCAATCACAACCATCATGATAATGCACGGCCCCATCAAGGAATCGGTGCACAATTCCTGTAAGCTGAAAACAACCCAGTTCTCACATGGCCAGGATACTCACTAGACATGTCACCCATTGAGTATTTTTTGGGATGCTCTGGATCAGTGTATACGACAGCATATTCCAGTTCCGGACCCTCCAATACAGTAAAACTGCACATTTTAGAGTGGCCTTTTAATGTGGCCATCCTAAGGGTGCACCTGTGCAATAATCATGCTATCTAATCATCGTTATGCCACACCTGTGAGGTGGATTATCTCTAGAAAGGAGAAGTGCTCACTAACACAGATTTAGACAGATTTGTGAACAATATTTGAGAGAAATAGGCCATTTGTGTACATATATTTAATATATTTAATTATATTGTATTAATATATTTTGACAATCTATAGCACTATTTTTAAGATTATTTGACACATTTTGCAATCATCTAATAGAGAGAATGATTAAGCTTATGAAGTGGTGTTGGTTTGTAACGCTATTAGCTGGAATCTCGTAATGTGGCTTGTTTTTAAAGCATGTTTACATAGATTCAAGACAATCCAGTGTTTGTGTTCTGATGCTGTGCCATATTTTCTAAAAGATATCAGCGGTACTTTCTTCTGTCCTACTTTAGCTTCTGTGGAGTGAATGTATGCATGTAAACCTGGTAATAGTGAAATCAAATTAAATTATTGATGAGCCATCTGCCTCAAGTGTCACTGGGATGAGACGAACCCTCTGCTTTGTGGTCTTCTGAGGTAGAACAGAGAAACAGACAGAGTGAAACATGTATTCATTAGCTAATGTGTGATGTTGCCTTAACATTTAATTTTGTCTAATTGCAGTTTTTATGTCGTTTACTTTGTGAGCACAAAATATTTATATTGACCTTTATTGCAAACCAGTTGCTGTTTAATGGTTTTTCTCATACACCTACGGGTGTATCGGTCTACACTGATTTATAAGAGATCTTTCAGCCCTCAGGCCTTTTTTTCCTGTGTATTGGCTTTGTGGAAATCAAACCTGTATGTGTCGAAAATCAGGGGGTTTAATGTCTTTTTTTATTATTATTTTTTTTTTCATTAAGTGCTTGATGACCTATTGTTTTAATTGAATGTGGTTTGAAACTTTAGTGTCAGGCTGGACAGAGAGTAAACAATACAAACTCCAAAAAGCCAAACGGCTGTGCTGGCACATAAACGTATTCTTGTCCAATCAAATGATTAGTACCAGGCTTTGGCAGCGGCCGCTGAAACCACCATTTATTGAACACTGCAGGAGCATTGAGGCCATGCAGGCAGAAATAACACAACCTCAACAATGCTCTCTCTTCTTTTCTTTATTAAAAACAAAATTATAAATAAATAAATGCTCAGTCCACTTTGTTCAGTCCAAGTTGCATCAAAGACTGTAATTTAGGGCCTGCAAAGGCAATGAGACACATAAGGGGTGAGTTGACTTAAATTGCACCAATAAATGCAAAAATCTGCATTTATTTTTCCGTTTTAAAATCATTTTAAATACAAGTCTAATAGAAAATTCAGCCATTGCACCAGTCCCCTCCATCAACAGATATATATATATATATAATTTTTTATTTTTTTATTTTTTTTGCTACAGTACCCAAAACCACTCTGATGTTTTTGAGGACCTTTGCATTATTGCATAAATTCCTTTAGTAAACAGTGCGCTTAAACAATTAGTTTATAATTAGTTATAAGTTATGCTATTTCAGAAGGTGCTGTTCATTCTTCTCCATAATTTTGCTGTATGGGTATATAACCACCCCCGCCCCCAAATAACCAAAACTAGCAAGTACCCAAAATATTTTATTTGTTCATGAGTGGTGTGCCATCAAATATGTGATCTATCTGAATTATTTAGAGAATCCGCTATTTTAAAATGCTAAGGAGAAAGTAGACTATCTAAGAAAGGCAAATAAACTAAAAAGATTGAGAGGAGAAAACTGGTCTTGAACCAGCTCTAACATATATTAAAATCTTTTTAAACTACCCTTGAGCACCTTTGATAGAATATATCATGATTTATTGTAGGCTTATTTATTGTGTAAAATTTTGTCTAACTTGGAGAATTTATAAGAAATATTCTGTATAATAAAATACTGTAAGGGAATAGATTTCCCCTACATTTATATTACAACTGTGGCATGTTGTAGCTATTGGTTCTTAACGTGCCAGTGGTTGTTTGTTCGTAACAAATGCTATATTGAGATATAGATATATATATGCGCATTTAAAAAAATATCATTATTGGCCTGGTAATGATTAATAGATATTCCAAAAAATGGCTTAGATTAAATCATTAAGAGCCTGATGAACTCTTAAGCAATGTCAAATAAGAAAATGTTAAGTTAGATTGACTTCTCATGGCATGTTTATTTAGAAGATTGTCAAACTATAGCCAATAAGTGTCTAAATAATATAAAATACATTCCATATATATCCTATGTAAACAAGTACTTGTTTACGATGATGTTACTTTATTGCAAATAAAATTTGCACAGATGGCACAAATGCCATTTCATAAAAATAAGCAAAAAAAACTAGTAAATAACGCTTGAGTGAGCATGACACCCACCCTCCCCAAGTAAACTTAATTTAAAGGGTGTTACAGTGGTGTTTCATGTATTCAGAGTTGTTCACAGTGTTAAAGAGATGGATTATCATGCTAAACGTCCAAAGTTAAAAAAATAATAATAATCTAGAAGAATGACTGAGAATTTCTGTGCCCAAAATCTTACTTCCAGGTTGGTAAAAGTTTCGGCTGGGTTTTTTTTTTTTAGATCGTGCATCTAATGATGTAGATGAGAACGGAAGTCCTAATATGAGCATTTCTTTCGGAAAAGCGTGCCCGCACAAACACATTGACCGGAGGAGAGTGAGACGCGCACATCATCATGCTCCAAAATCGTCGGCAGCGCTGCATAGGATTTGTTCGAGAATGCCTCCAAATAAGTGCATTTTTGGATGTGAGGGAAAGTTTACCGTGTTCAGCTTCCCCAAGAATCCAGCGTTACATGAACAGTGGATGAAGTATGCAGTACCACTCTATAGGTACTCAAGATTAACATGAGATTAGGTGAAACTGTGTATCTTACATACCCTTTAATATCATTTAAGTGTGATTTTCCTGAAGCATGTGTAGTACAAAACAGTTCTTCAGTTGCTGAGTGCCAATTTGGGATACCTGCGTAGTCCCAGAATCTAATATGTTTTTAGCCATCATAATAAAAGATAATTTAGCTCTCATGTTCTCTGTGGACAGCAATGCCATAAAGGTGATTGAGATCCATTTAGCGGTGCTCTGGCTCTTAGCTTATTCAGTTCATTAAATGCTTGTGAGAATGGATTTCTAGGTCACGGCTATTGTAGCTTATGAAAAGCCTAATACGTTAGCATATTAGCTTGAGATCAAATACAGATAAATATAATTTATGAGCTTAGATGTCTGTAGCCCTCCTTTTAATCTTATTCACTCTTCACTTTCTCCCAAGCATTTAGCTCAGTTTTTCTCTGTGTACTTCTGCTTTCATTTTTCCTCTCTCTACTTTCCTGTCTTTCCTCACTGCCTTTATTTGAATGGCTGTGTTTAGCTTTAAAGCCATAGTTCCCTGTTTTCAGCCTACCCTTGCATCTATTTCTTCCAAAAAACGTAGCAAAAAATGTATCTATTTTTAAATATTTTTTATCTACTTTTAGCAATTTTTGATAAGTGTCTCAAACAATAAAAATGCACACATTTTCTGTCTAAATTTCACAAAAAGAGGAAGCCAACGTTGCAGTACACGCATCACATGAATTAAATTATTGCTATTTGCAATTGTTCAATTTGATAATTAAAAGAAGTTTAATAATCATTCATACATGATACCCCTTGTTAGTAGCTTATACCTGTGATTGTTGATCAGTTAGAAAAATATCTAGAAAAATTGAAAATGTACTAGTAATTTTCCAGGACATTATCTGTTTTAACCCTGTAAACCGAAAACACTAAACAATGCGTAATTAAAAATACAGGTAAAAAAATACCCCTGTGAATTAACTTTTCTTGGAGTGTAGCATGTGTTCAGAATATGCAGATATACTAGTTTACTAGCGTATAAAAACTTAAATTGTAAGTGTTCAATAATTCAATGTTGTGTTTAAAGGGGGGGTGAAATGCTATTTCATGCATACTGAGTTTTTTACACTGTTAAAGAGTTGGATTCCCATGCTAAACATGGACAAAGTTTCAAAAATTAAGTTGTACGTTTGAAGGAGTATTTTTTGTTCCACAAATACTCCTTCCGGTTTGTCACAAGTTTCGGAAAGTTTTTTTCGAGTATGGCTCTGTGTGACGTTAGATGGAGCGGAATTCCCCCCCCCCCCCCTTTAAAAAGTTTTCTATTTTAATATTATCTTATGAATTTAGATTATTTTACAAACAAATCTAAATTAACATGTAAAAAAATATTTTTTGCTGAGATTTGATGTAGTGACACAATTTTGCATTGTGATTACTTTGACTTCATCGCGCAATGACATCACAGTGTCATTTAGCAACTTTTAGCAACAAATCGACCTTCCTTTAGCAACTTTTCCTGAAAATTAGTTGTTACGATAACAACATGCAGCAAAAATGACACGAATACTAAGGAAATTATGGCAGATGAAGGATTTGGTTTTCAAGATAAAGTAAAGTAAAAGACTTCTTAATAAACCAGAGAAGGTAAACATGTTAGTATTGTTGTGGGGGGAAAGGCATGCAAGTCCTCTCACCGACAGCCAGTTTAGTTGTACCTTTATTTTGTTTTCGTGTAATGCACGTTTTAATATGGATGGATGTGCTTTATTTGGCTACTTTTGGAGTGTTGAATAAAAACACCTGCCTACTCCCATTTTAATTCTTGGAAGAGCCAGGGCAAACCTTCTATATAAATCCGATTGGATTCTTTTGAAATAAGAAAGTTATATACACCTAGGATGTCTTGAGTGCGAGTAAAACATGGACAAAGTTTTGGTTGAACTAACCCTTTAATTACTAGAATACTATTTTCTCGCTAGAAATGGCATCAAATGTGGAAAAGGTCCAAAATATACATGTACGTACAAAATGTTAACCATCCTTCAAGACGACAATGTCAACTTTATTTTTAGCTCAACTTTCACGGAATTGAACAGATAGGATTGTGAAATATTTTAGGTAGCGAGGTAGGAGTCAAAAATGACCCCTTAAACTTTAAGCTGCTCATGCTAATTTGACAAACTGCAGAGATATTCTGAATATGTCTATGAACTGTTTAAAAGTTTGAGGTCGGGGACTTTTTTGTTTTTGAAATAATTCCCTTATACTCAACAAGGCTGTATTCGCTTTAATTTCAAATACAGTAAAAATAGTAATATTTTAAAATGTTTTTTTTTTTCAGCAACCATTACTTCAGTCTTCAGTGTCATATGGTCCTTGAAATCATTGGTGCTGTAGAAACCATTTTTATGTTATCATCAATGTTCAAAACAGTTGTGCTGCTTTAAATTTTTTCAGGATTCTTTTATTAATGTAGTGAAAACATAGCTGCATTTTATTTGAAAAATAAATCTTTTAAATGTCACTGTTGATCATTTTAATGTATACTTTCTGCATAAGTGTTGAAATCTCACTGACCCTGAACTTTTGAATGATAGTGTAGATGATTTTGCCTAATCCAATCCCAACTAGAGAGTGCGAAATGCAGATGTAAACAGCATTAAATGTGTTTTGACATCCAATCAGTTAAACCAAAATCGTAAAAAGGTTCTCTGGATTGTTTCACATCAACAACTAATGACATGTATCCAAATGCCTGTTGATATGGAATCCTGACTAAAACAATTTGCTTTTTTGGTTTACTGTTCATAAATGTTCATCACAAAATCTGAGATCCTTTCTTTTGAAATTCGCTCTTAAAAGGCCACAAGTGCCGATCTGTCTTGCCCAACTGCTTATGATGACATCATTGAAGATGAATGTAAACAGGAGCTGAATGCTAGTGATTAATGAGTCCCTTGTAAAAAACAGTGTTCTTTGCTGTTGTAGGTATGATTATGTGGAGGTGGAGGAGCCTGTCGGAGGCGTGGTGTGGGGCGTTGGTGTGGCTCAGAGATGGTTCCAGGACCCCAGGTGTCCAAGGGAAACCAGATCCTGATCCGCTTCGTCTCTGATGAATACTTTCCCTCGGACCCAGGATTCTGCATCCACTACTCTTTGCTTCAGCAGGTATGAAATTACTCATTCACCACGTCTTTGCTTATGCAATGCTTATGCAACATTTACTGATAGGGCTGGCTGTGTTTTTGCTGAAAAATGTTTTGTTAATCCCTAACGGCCCTGTACTATATTATTCCTTCCACCTGATGAACTTAAATACACACTGTGCAAAATAAAATTAAATGTTTATGAGAAATGCAGTGAGCTTTGCTGAATATCAACACATGAAAAGTCATACTGTATGTACTTGGGATCGAAAAAGAGATCCTGAGAACTTAAACATACTCCTATTTTATTACAATGCATCTGTTGCTGTAATCACCATCCCTTCCTCTGAAATGACCTGGCAACCTTAAATGGCACTTACTAAGTTGGAAATTTCAAGCTATAATCATAGTCCTACCTCAGAGACCTTCTCCTCAATGTCTCACTTCTTGTGGTGGTGAAAACCACAGCAGGGCGAGCTACGGTGTTTTCCCACTTTGGCCATGGTTCAGTTTCCTCCCTTTAATTTACACTCTGACAGGCGTCACACGGCACATTTGAAAAGGATTATTCCCCTGAAATGATTTAATAGACATGCTTGGCTTTGATGTTGTGATGCCTGTCAAAGTTTATGACTCCACTTTCCCTTGCATTTGTTTACTGAGGCTTCAGAGCGTGTCTGAACGCTTTGCTACGTAGCTTGAAAATGACTCTCGTTGTTTTTCAGTGAACAAAGGTGTGCTTTATCTTCAGGTAGATAATGGCTGTATCTATTCTGCTGAAACTTAATTATCTTAGTGTTGATTGTGGTGAGAGATGCCACCAAAACTAGACAGGACAAATGTGGCTGAGGATTATTAAACATATGGGGTTTCCATATGTCCTCTGCTTCTGATCTCATATTTTCTATTAAAAGTGCTGATGCTGTCAATCTTTTTCTGCATTTCCGTTGATTTGAGAGCCAAACGATGGTAACTTGTGCTATTACATTACTTGCCAACAAAAATATTTGTCTTTTAGAGTCTTAATTAATCCAGTCATAACGTAATACAACTACTGTTCAAAGATATTTGAGTCAAGTAAGTTTACAATATTGTTATTTAACTGTATTTAGACCTTTTTTAATTAGACATTTTTCCGTACTTTTTCTGCAGTGGAAATGCATGAAATCATTTTAGTTTATCTCTGGCTCCAAAACTGACAACAATAAAGGGACATCGATTTGCCTTTAAGGAGATCTTTGATTGTTCTTTTTAGGGATTTTCCCCTAGATTACTTCATTTTTGGCTTTTGGGTATAAAATGAAGCATGTTTATATGTAGAATTATGTGTAGATGAGTACATTCTCCACTCTTTATACTAGCCGTGCTCTATCGTTTGCAGAGGAGGTGGTGTGTTATGGCTGGTTTCTGGACGGCGAGCTAGCGTCAGAGAAGATGTGGCTGAATCAAGCTCTATTTATAGGGTTTGTGGAGGAGGATGTTGAGCTGGAACTTACAATTTCAACATGGCCTCCTCCGGCCCTGACTCACAGTGCACAGTTTGTTTTATTGCTCACCAAACCATTTGTATTCAGGAGGCTTGTGGATGGGAGTTGCATCTCGGTTGTTGTGTGCCTGTGTGCGTCAAATTGTTTGAATTGGTGTGTTCTAAAATGTCACGGAGTGTGTGGCAGAAGGTCTTCAACAACCTAAAAATAAGTCATTTGCTCTTTTTATGAAACATTGCTTGACTATCCTGCAAATATTGTTGTTGTGTGCTCTTTCGACATAAAGTGAGCATATGGATGATACATCTTTGCCAGGTGAATACAAAAATACAATTTCATAGTATGGCAAACAAAAAAAATGCACATAGAATCTAACATATAGTGAAGAAATGCCTTTTCTAGCTTCTAAATGTTTAAAGTCTTTAGTTAGCTTATGTTTTAATCTCCTTTGCCGTTAAATTCAGCTTCTCTCTGGCGGCATGTCTTAATTCCCAGTTTAATTTGCACATCCTGCACCACCTACTGTCAACTGAATTGTTTAAAGACAGCAGTGGTGTTAATGACACTAAACTGCAATTTAGCAGGAAATGTCCTTGGATGCCCTGCAGAAAAGAAAAAAAAGCTTTCTTTGATGGAAGAATTTAAAAATTGTGACCTTTTTTGCTACTTTACCTACATAGTATAGTAGTAGTAGTAGATGGGAGCTATATTTCTTAATGTTTTAATCTCATCTTTTTGTGTTGCAGTCGTCACTGAAGAAAAAGCTTTATCACAGGTGCTATGGTGAATTTTCTTTTTTATGAAAAGCATTTTACACATAAGTGGGAATTCATTAAACAGGTTTCATTTATCAAAATAGTGTTGGGTGGAGGGACATTTTTATTAGTTAATACTAGTAAATAAGCCCATTTTTTTCAGTTTTGGCTTAACAGAAATATGAACAACATGTCTGTAATATCATGCTTAGTGTTTAATGTATTACACAAAATATAAAGTATATAACTACTTATTTATGTTACAGGAGGAGTCATATTTGGTCCTTGACATGTAAGAGATCCAGTATAAGGAAATTTCAGTGTGAGGAAAAGACCAGAACATTTCATAAACTATAAACCTGGATGAAATATCAATAAAACCCAACTACACAAACAGATGAAGTGGAAAGTTGCGGAGATCAACATTTCTAGCATGCAGCCACACATTAATAGATGGTATAACATTATTGGGTAAAAATGTTAATTTTGGAACTGTTAATTCACCTGACAGTTCACAAATCCAGTGTACTTCTCATAAAATGCTTAACTGTGTTCTTAGTCTATACTGCATCCAGGTTTATATCTCAGTTTATTTTACCCCACTGTCCACTGATGCTACTAAATGATGAGTGCTTCAGATCTTTTACTTGAAAGTTCCCTATTATGATGCAACTTGGGGAAATGAGTGGCCTGTTTGGCTGGCTGTTGGGTTTGTATGCGGTAGCAATGGGCTGCCATGTTGGAACAGCCGAATTCTGTTTCTCTCTGTGGTCAACCTCAGCTACTGGAAACCCGGGATCACGGGGCGCCCCTGCACTTTCTGTTTAAACAAGCAATCACTCCCTTCACCACTACCACAGAGAGAAGAGGGAAAATGAGCCCCAGCTGCGATTCTCAGGAAGAGACTTTGGGAGTTGGTAAGGTTTTGAGGGAAGAGGTCATTTAAATCGGCACCTTTCTCTGGAAATAAGAAAAAAATTGGGATTCTCAAGAAAGTCTGCTTTTAACTCCCAACTGGATTTCATAGATGTTTTCCTCCTCAGATCAACCTTAAAAATGCCTTTTGCATGTGCTTACTGATTTCCACTTGCTTTGCATTAACTTTATTGCCATTAAATAGACCAAAATAGTCTAGAACAAAGGAGATGTTTTCTTTTTCCAAGCAGAGTAACCAGTTTCATAGGCACCAAAAGTGGGACATGGTTGGGTTGCTGAGGCCAAACTAAGTTCAGAACAGGATTTTTTATAAACATTTTAAATTGGAAACAGCTTCTCTTTAAAAGAATGAGGTTAATGTGCAGTGTGAACACGGTATACACTTGTGTGTAAGAAACTTTGTATTTGCCACTTGTTTTTAAAAGTAATTGTAGATGGCGGTTTTGTTGGCCGGACCTTTCTTCTCAGTAACATTAGTTCAGGACAACCACAAGGATTACTGAATTACATAAGGCATATAATTTCAAGCACAATGTCTATTCAAAATTCAGAGTTGGATGTGTGAAAATGACTCACTTCATTTCTCTTCTCCTCTTCCTTCAACCACTGTGTATGACTGGCATGCCACCAAGCTTGGCCTTCACCAAAATACATCCACAGTGAATCACCCGCATTTTTGAGTGAGACCTCTGCACTGTTATTTGGTTTTCTACAGAGCTGAATGCTCTCATGTGTGTTCTGACGGCTACTGGCAGACATCTGAGTCTGCGCTCATGTCCATCTGTTAAGCCATTTTCCCTGTACAACCTGCAAACAATTTGAAACATCATGTTGTCTGGCTTCAGAACATAAATGAAGCCATTATTTTGTGGATAATATTTTACCTTTAATCAAAGCATCTGTTAGGAAATATGATGACATGAGCAAGATGTTTGAGGAAAAGCACCTTAAGTGTTACTGTGATATGTGATACTTTATTGGCAGATTATAAATGCTGTGACATGATGCTTAAGAATAATCATTTCTGGTAACACTTTGCTCTAAGCCTTTATGTATGATGCATTCTAAAAGTCATTTTAATGCATTAATTATGCCTTGTAATGCACCCTATGATACATTGTATATGAACGATTGTCTCATAAAAAAATTTAACCATAGTTAATACATTATAACACTTATCAACTCTATGCATTTAAAATTTGGTTGTAATTTTATATTAATTCATATTATATTGAATAATACCCTTCGTAATGCATTATACATAAAGGCTTTAAGTACAGTTTTACCTAATTTCTTCACGCAAAGTATCAAGATATCTTCGTATGCATTTAGTGTTTTTTTTTTTTTTTTTTTTTTTTGATGATTTTTTTTTTTT